>NW_026734296.1:357200-714400 GCF_949786415.1 Peromyscus eremicus
AGTGTATTGGAATGAAGAGTATCTACTGTTCTTGTCAGTTTCCTAAGCAGAGTTGAACTAGATATGGCCTGTGTGTGTAGGAAGCACAGTTCTTTTGTTCTGAGCAAGCTCACTGTTCGGACCCCATAGGAAACACAGTAGAGTAGACGAGTGCTCTTTTCTCAAAAGCAGAGTATGTTTCTTGTAAGGCGAGCTAGCGTTTGTTTCCCAGTCCTAAATGGAGTTGAATCAAATGCAGTTTTTGGTCCTACGAGCAAGAATTGTTTTCTGGTAATAAGAGTCACTATTGTGCTCCCATTGCCATACATAGTACAAATAACACTCGCGTCTGTTTCCAGCAAGTACAGTGTATTGGTCTGAAGAGGAGCTACTGTTCATGTCAGTTTCCTAAGCAAAGTTGAACTAAATAAGGCCCGTGTGTGTAGGAAGCACAGTTCTTTTGTTCTGAGCAAGCTCACTGTTTGAACCCCATAGGAAACACAGTAGAGGGAAGAGTGCTCTTTTCTCAAAAGCAGTGTGTGTTTCTTGTAAGGCGAGCTAGCGTTTGTTTCCCAGTAATAAATGGAGTTGAAATACACATGCAGTTTCTGGTCCTACCAGCAAGAGATGTTTTCTGGTTAGAAGAGTCACTATTGCTCTCTCTATTTGCCATACACAATGCAAATAGCCCTCGCTTCTGTTCCCAGCAAGTACAGTGTATTGGACTGAAGAGGAGCTACTGTTCTTGTCAGTTTCCTAAGCAGAATTGAACAAGATATGGCTCGTGTGTGTAGGAAGCACAGTTCTTTTGTTCTGAGCAAGCTCACATTTCGAACCCCATAGAAAACACAGTAGAGTAGAAGAGTGCATTTTTCTCAAAAGCAGAGTGTGTTTCTTGTAAGGTGAGCTAGCGTTTGTTTTCCAGTCCTAATTGGAGTTGAAATACACATGCAGTTTCTGGTCCTACGAGCAAGAGTTGTTTTCTGGTAAGAAGAGTCACTATTGCGCTCCCTTTGCCATACACAGTGCAAATAGCCCTCGCGTCTGTTCCCAGCAAGTACAGTGTATTGGACTGAAGAGGAGCTACTGTTCTTGTCAGTTTCCTAAGCAGAGTTGAACTAGATATGGCCCATGTGTGTAGGAAGCACAGTTCTTTTGTACTCAGCAAGCTCACTGTTCTGGCCCTATAGGAAACACAGTAGAGTAGAAGAGTGCTCTTTCCTCAAAAGCAGAGTGTGTTTCTTGTAAGGCGAGCTAGCATTTGTTTCCCAGTCCTAAATGGAGTTGAATCACATGCAGTTTCCGTTCCTATGAGCAAGAGTTGTTTTCTGCTAAGGAAAGTCACTATTGCTCTCCCATTGCCATACACAGTGCAAATAGCACTCGCGTCTGTTCCCATAAAGTACAGTGTATTGGACTGAAGAGGAGCTACTGTTCTTGTCAGTTTCCTAAGCAGAATTGAACTAGATATGGCCCGTGAGTGTAGGAAGCACAGTTCTTTTATTCTGAGCAAGCTCACTGTTTGGACCCCATAGGAAACACAGTAGAGTAGAAGAGTGCTCTTTTCTCAAAAGCAGAGTGTGTTTCTTGTAAGGCGAGCTAACGTTTGTTTCCCAGTCCTAAATGGAGTTGAATCACATGCAGTTTCTGGTCCTACGAGCAAGAGTTGTTTTCTGGTAAGAAGAGTCACTATTGCGCTCCCATTGCCATACACAGTGCAAATAGCACTGGCGTCTGTACCCAGCATGTACAGGGTATTGGACTGAAGAGGATGTACTGTTCTTTTCACTTTCCTAAGCAGAGTTGAACTAGATATGGCCCGTGTGTGTAGGAAGCACAGTTCTTTTGTTCTGAGCAAGCTCACTGTTCTGGCCCTATAGGAAACACAGTAGAGTAGAAGAGTGCTCTTTTCTCAAAAGCAGAGTGTGTTTCTTGTAAGGCGAGCTATCGTTTGTTTCCCAGTCCTAAATGGAGTTGAATCACATGCAGTTTCTGGTCCTACGAGCAAGAGTTGTTTTCTGGTAAGAAGAGTCACTATTGTGCTCCCATTGTCACACACAGGGCAAATAGCACTGGCGTCTGTTCCCAGCATGTACAGTCTATTGGAATGAAGAGGTTCTACTGTTCTTGTCAGTTTCCTAAGCAGAATTGAACAAGATATGGCCCGTGTTTGTAGGAAGCACAGTTCTTTTGTTCTGAGCAAGCTCACTGTTTGGATCAAATAGGAAACACAGTAAAGTAGAAGAGTGCTCTTTTCTCAAAAGCAGAGTCTGTTTCTTGTAAGGCGAGCTAGCGTTTGTTTCCCAGTCCTAAATGGAGTTGAATCACATGCAGTTTCTGGTCCTATGAGCAAGAGTTGTTTTCTGGTAAGAAGAGTCACTATTGCGCTCCCATTGCCATACACAGTGCAAATAGCACTGGCGTATTTACCCAGCATGTACAGTGTATTGGACTGAAGAGGAGCTACTGTTCTTGTCAGTTTCCTAAGCAGAATTGAACTAGATATGGCCCGTGTGTGTAGGAAGCACAGTTCTTTTGTTCTGAGCAAGCTCACTGTTTGGATCAAATAGGAAACACAGTAAAGTAGAAGAGTGCTCTTTTCTCAAAAGCAGAGTCTGTTTCTTGTAAGGCGAGCTAGCGTTTGTTTCCCAGTCCTAAATGGAGTTGAATCACATGCAGTTTCTGGTCCTACGAGCAAGAGTTGTTTTCTGGTAAGAAGAGTCACTATTGCGCTCCCATTGCCATACACAGTGCAAATAGCACTGGCGTCTGTACCCAGCATGTACAGTGTATTGGACTGAAGAGGATCTGCTGCTCTTGTCAGGTTCCTAAGCAGAGTTGAACGAGATATGGCCCGTGTGTGTAGGAAGCACAGTTCTTTTGTTCTGAGCAAGCTCCATGTTCTGGCCCTATAGGAAACACAGTAGAGTAGGAGAGTGCTCTTTTCTCAAAAGCAGAGTGTGTTTCTTGTAAGTCGAGCTAGCGTTTGTTTCGCAGTCCTAAATGGAGTTGAATCACATGCAGTTTCTGGTCCTACGAGCAAGAAATTTTTCTGGTAATAAGAGTCACTATTGTGCTCCCATTGTCATACTCAGGGCAAATAGCACTGGCCTCTGTTCCCAGCATGTACAGTGTATTGGACTGAAGAGGAGCTACTGTTCTTGTCAGGTTCCTAAGCAGAGTTGAACTAGATATGGCCCATGTGTGTAGGAAGCACAGTTCTTTTGTACTCAGCAAGCTCACTGTTCTGACACTATAGGAAACACAGTAGAGTAGAAGAGTGTTCTTTCCTCCAAAGCAGAGTGTGTTTCTTGTAAGGCGAGCTAGCGTTTGTTTCCCAGTCCTAAAAGGAGTTGAATCACATGCAGTTTCCGTTCCTACGAGCAAGAGTTGTTTTCTGGTAAGGACAGTCACTATTGCGCTCCCATTGCCATAGACAGTGCAAATAGCACTCACGTCTGTTCCCAGCAAGTACAGTGTATTGGACTGAAGAGGAGCTACTGTTCTTGTCAGTTTCCTAAGCAGAATTGAACTAGATATGGCCCGTGTGTGTAGGAAGCACAGTTCTTTTGTTCTGAGCAAGCTCACTGTTTGGACCCCATAGGAAACACAGTAGAGTAGAAGAGTGCTCTTTTCTCAAAAGCAGAGTGTGTTTCTTGTAAGGCGAGCTAGCGTTTGTTTTCCAGTCCTAAATGGAGTTGAATCACATGCAGTTTCTGGTCCTACGAGCAAGAGTTGTTTTCTGGTAAGAAGAGTCACTATTGTGCTCCCATTGCCATACACAGTGCAAATAGCACTGGCGTCTGTACCCAGCATGTACAGGGTATTGGACTGAAGAGGATGTACTGTTCTTTTCACTTTCCTAAGCAGAGTTGAACTAGATATGGCCCGTGTGTGTAGGAAGCACAGTTCTTTTGTTCTGAGCAAGCTCACTGTTCGGACCCCTTAGGAAACACAGTAGAGTAGAAGAGTGCTCTTTTCTCAAAAGCAGAGTGTGTTTCTCGTAAGGCGAGCTATCGTTTGTTTCCCAGTCCTAAATGGAGTTGAATCACATGCAGTTTCTTGTCCTACGAGCAATAGTTGTTTTCTGGTAAGAAGAGTCACTATTGCGCTCCCATTGTCACACACAGGGCAAATAGCACTGGCGTCTGTTCCCAGCATGTACAGTCTATTGGAATGAAGAGGTTCTACTGTTCTTGTCAGTTTCCTAAGCAGAATTGAACAAGATATGGCCCGTGTTTGTAGGAAGCACAGTTCTTTTGTTCTGAGAATGCTCACATTTCGAACCCCATAGGAAACACAGTAGAGTAGAAGAGTGCTCTTTTCTCAAAAGCAGAGTGTGTTTCTTGTAAGGTGAACTAGCGTTTGTTTCCCAGTCCCAAATGGAGTTGAAATACACATGCAGTTTCTGGTCCTACGAGAAAGAGTTGTTTTTTGGTAAGAAGAGTCACTCATGTGCTCCCTTTGCCATACACAGAGCAAATAGCCCTCGTGTCTGTTCCCAGCAAGTACAGTGTGTTGGACTGAGGAGGAGCTACTGTTCTTGTCAGTTTCCTAAGCAGAATTGAACTAGATATGGCCCGTGTGTGTAGGAAGCACAGTTCTTTTGTTCTGAGCAAGCTCACTGTTTGGACCCCATAGGAAACACAGTAGAGTAGAAGAGTGCTCTTTCCTAAAAAGCAGAGTGTGTTTTTTGTAAGGCGAGCTAGCGTTTTTTTCGCAGTCCTAAATGGAGTTGAATCACATGCAGTTTCCATTCCTACGAGCAAGAGTTGTTTTCTGGTAAGGAAAGTCACTATTGCTCTCCCATTGCCGTACACAGTGCAAAAAGCATTCGCGTCTGTTCCCAGCAAGTACAGTGTATTGGACTGAAGAGGAGCTACTGTTCTTGTCAGTTTCCTAAGCAGAATTGAACTAGATATGGCCCGTGTGTGTAGGAAGCACAGTTCTTTTGTTCTGAGCAAGCTCACTGTTCTGGCCCTATAGGAAACACAGTAGAGTAGAAGAGTGCTCTTTCCTCAAAAGCAGAGTGTGTTTTTGTAAGGCAAGCTAGCGTTTGTTTCGCATTCATAAATGGAGTTGAATCACATTCAGTTTCCGTTCCTACGAGCAAGAGTTGTTTTCTGGTAAGGAAAGTCACTATTGTGCTCCCATTGCCATACACAGTGCAAATAGCACTCGCGTCTGTTCCCAGCAAGTACAGTGTATTGTACTGAAGAGGAGCTACTGTTCTTGTCTGTTTCCTAAGCAGAATTGAACTAGATATGGCCCGTGTGTGTAGGAAGCACAGTTCTTTTGTTCTGAGTAAGCTCACTGTTTGGATCAAATAGGAAACACAGTAAAGTAGAAGAGTGCTCTTTTCTCAAAAGCAGAGTCTGTTTCTTGTAAGGCGAGCTAGCGTTTGTTTCCCAGTCCTAAATGGAGTTGAATCACATGCAGTTTCTGGTCCTACGAGCAAGAGTTGTTTTCTGGTAAGAAGAGTCACTATTGCGCTCCCATTGCCATACACAGTGCAAATAGCACTGGCGTCTGTACCCAGCATGTACAGTGTATTGGACTGAAGAGGAGCTACTGTTCTTGTCAGGTTCCTAAGCAAAGTTGAACTAGATATGGCCCATGTGTGTAGGAAGCACAGTTCTTTGTACTCAGCAAGCTCACTGTTCTGACACTATAGGAAACAAGGTAGAGTAGAAGAGTGTTCTTTCCTCAAAAGCAGAGTGTGTTTCTTGTAAGGAGAGCTAGCGTTTGTTTCCCAGTCCTAAAAGGAGTTGAATCACATACAGTTTCCGTTCCTACGAGCAAGTGTTGTTTTCTGGTAAGGAAAGTCACTATTGCGCTCCCATTGCCATAGACAGTGCAAATAGCACTCACGTCTGTTCCCAGCAAGTACAGTGTATTGGACTGAAGAGGAGCTACTGTTCTTGTCAGTTTCCTAAGCAGAGTTGAACTAGATATGGCCTGTGTGTGTAGGAAGCACAGTTCTTTTGTTCTGAGCAAGCTCACTGTTCGTACCCCATAGGAAACACAGTAGAGTAGAAGAGTGCTCTTTTCTCAAAAGCAGAGTGTGTTTCTTGTAAGGCGAGCTAGCTTTTGTTTCCCAGTTCTAAATGGAGTTGAATCAAATGCAGTTTTTGGTCCTACGAGCAAGAGTTGTTTTCTGGTAAGAAGAGTCACTATTGCGCTCCCTTTGCCATACATAGTGCAAATAGCCCTCTCGTCTGTTCCCAGCAAGTACAGTGTATTGGACTGAAGGGGAGTTACTGTTCTTGTCAGTTTCCTAAGCAGAGTTGAACTAGATATGGCCCGTGTGTGTAGGAAGCACAGTTCTTTTGTTCTCAGCAAGCTCACTGTTCGGACCCCATAGAAAACACAGTAGAGTAGAAGAGTGCTCTTTTGTCAAAAGCAGAGTGTGTTTCTTGTAAGGCGAGCTAGCGTTTGTTTTCCAGTCCTAAATGGAGTTGAATCAAATGCAGTTTTTGGTCCTACGAGCAAGAATTGTTTTCTGGTAATAAGAGTCACTATTGTGCTCCCATTGCCATACATAGTACAAATAACACTCGCGTCTGTTTCCAGCAAGTACAGTGTATTGGTCTGAAGAGGAGCTACTGTTCATGTCAGTTTCCTAAGCAAAGTTGAACTAAATAAGGCCCGTGTGTGTAGGAAGCACAGTTCTTTTGTTCTGAGCAAGCTCACTGTTCGAACCCCACAGGAAACACAGTAGAGGGAAGAGTGCTCTTTTCTCAAAAGCAGAGTGTGTTTCTTGTAAGGCGAGCTAGCATTTGTTTCCCAGTAATAAATGGAGTTGAAATACACATACAGTTTCTGGTCCTACCAGCAAGAGATGTTTTCTGGTTAGAAGAGTCACTATTGCTCTCCCTTTGCCATACACAATGCAAATAGCCCTCGCGTCTGTTCCCAGCAAGTACAGTGTATTGGACTGAAGAGGAGCTACTGTTCTTGTCAGTTTCCTAAGCAGAATTGAACAAGATATGGCCCGTGTGTGTAGGAAGCACAGTTCTTTTGTTCTCAGCAAGCTCACATTACGAACCCCATAGAAAACACAGTAGAGTAGAAGAGAGCATTTTTCTCAAAAGCAGAGTGTGTTTCTTGTAAGGTGAGCTAGCGTTTGTTTTCCAGTCCTAATTGGAGTTGAAATACACATGCAGTTTCTGGTCCTACGAGCAAGAGTTGTTTTCTGGTAAGAAGAGTCACTATTGCGCTCCCTTTGCCATACACAGTGCAAATAGCCCTCGCGTCTGTTCCCAGCAAGTACAGTGTATTGGACTGAAGAGGAGCTACTGTTCTTGTCAGTTTCCTAAACAGAATTGAACTAGACATGGCCCGTGTGTGTAGGAAGCACAGTTCTTTTGTTCTGAGCAAGCTCACTGTTTGGATCCCATAGGAAACACAGTAGAGTAGAAGAGTGCTCTTTCCTCAAAAGCAGAGTGTGTTTTTGTAAGGCGAGCTAGCATTTGTTTCGCAGTTAAAAATGGAGTTGAATCACATTCAGTTTCCGTTCCTACAAGCAAGAGTTGTTTTCTGGTAAGGAAAGTGACTATTGCGCTCCCATTGCCATACACAGTGCAAATAGCACTCGCGTCTGTTCCCAGCAAGTACAGTGTATTGTACTGAAGAGGAGCTACTGTTCTTGTCAGTTTCCTAAGCAGAATTGAACTAGATATGGCCCGTGTGTGTAGGAAGCACAGTTCTTTTGTTCTGAGCAAGCTCACTGTTTGGACCCCATAGGAAACACAGTAGAGTAGACGAGTGCTCTTTTCTCAAAAGCAGAGTGTGTTTCTTGTAAGGCAAGATAGCGTTTGTTTCCCAGTCCTAAATGGAGTTGAATCACATGCAGTTTCTGGTCCTACGAGCAAGAGTTGTTTTCTGGTAAGAAGAGTCACTATTGCGCTCCCATTGCCATACACAGTGCAAAGAGCACTGGTGTCTGTACCCATAATGTACAGTGTATTGGACTGAAGAGGATGTACTGTTCTTGTCAGTTTCCTAAGAAGAATTGAACTAGATATGGCCTGTGTGTGTAGGAAGCACAGTTCTTTTGTTCTGAGCAAGCTCCATGTTCTGGCCCTATAGGAAACACAGTAGTAGAAGAGTGCTCTTTTCTCAAAAGCAGAGTGTGTTTCTTGTAAGTCGAGCTAGCGTTTGTTTCCCAGTCCTAAATGAAGTTGAATCACATTCAGTTTCTGGTCCTACGAGCAAGAAATTTTTCTGGTAATAAGAGTCACTATTGTGCTCCCATTGTCATACTCAGGGCAAATAGCACTGGCCTCTGTTCCCAGCATGTACAGTGTATTGGACTGAAGAGGAGCTACTGTTCTTGTCATGTTCCTAAGCAGAGTTGAACTAGATATGTCCCATGTGTGTAGGAAGCACAGTTCTTTTGTACTCAGCAAGCTCACTGTTCTGACACTATAGGAAACACAGTAGAGTAGAAGAGTGTTCTTTCCTCCAAAGCAGAGTGTGTTTCTTGTAAGGCGAGCTAGCGTTTGTTTCCCAGTCCTAAAAGGAGTTGAATCACATGCAGTTTCCATTCCTACGAGCAAGAGTTTTTTTCTGGTAAGGAAAGTCACTATTGCGCTCCCATTGCCATACACAGTGCAAATAGCACTCGCGTCTGTTCCCAGCAAGTACAGTGTATTGGACTGAAGAGGAGCTACTTTTCTCGTCAGTTTCCTAAGGAGAATTGAACTAGATATGGCCCGTGTGTGTAGGAAGCACAGTTCTTTTGTTCTGAGCAAGCTCACTGTTTGGACCCCATAGGAAACACAGTAGAGTAGAAGAGTGCTCTTTTCTCAAAAGCAGAGTGTGTTTGTTGTAAGGCGAACTAGTGTTTGTTTCCCAGTCCTAAAAGGAGTTGAATCACATGCAGTTTCTAGTCCTACAAGCAAGGGTTGTTTTCTGGTAAGAAGAGTCACTATTGCGCTCCCATTACCATACACAGTGCAAGTAGCACTGGCGTCTGTACCCAGCATGTACAGTGTATTGGAATGAAGAGGATCTACTGTTCTTGTCAGTTTCCTAAGCAGAGTTCAACTAG
The DNA here is from genome assembly GCF_949786415.1 of Peromyscus eremicus. Taxonomy (NCBI): domain Eukaryota; kingdom Metazoa; phylum Chordata; class Mammalia; order Rodentia; family Cricetidae; genus Peromyscus; species Peromyscus eremicus. The sequence goes on from NW_026734296.1 coordinate 366,235, forward strand.
ATATGGCCTGTGTGTGTAGGAAGCACAGTTCTTTTGTTCTGAGCAAGCTCACTGTTTGGACCCCATAGGAAACACAGTAGAGTAGAAGAGTGCTCTTTTCTCAAAAGCAGAGTGTGTTTCTTGTAAGGCGAGCTAGCGTTTGTTTCCCAGTTCTAAATGGAGTTGAATCAAATGCAGTTTTTGGTCCTACGAGCAAGAGTTTTTTTCTGGTAAGAAGAGTCACTTTTGTGCTCCCTTTGCCATACATAGTCCAAAAAGCCCTCTCGTCTGTTCCCAGCAAGTACAGTGTATTGGACTGAAGAGGAGCTACTGTTCTTGTCAGTTTCCTAAGCAAAGTTGAACTAAATAAGGCCCCTGTGTGTAGGAAGAACAGTTCTTTGGTTTTAAGCAAGCTCACATTTCGAACCCCATAGGAAACACAGTAGAGAGAAGAGTTTTCTTTTCTCAAAAGCAGAGTGTGTTTCTTGTAAGGCAAGCTAGCGTTTTTTTCCCAGTAATAAATGGAGTTGAAATACACATGCAGTTTCTGGTCCTACGAGCAAGAGTTGTTTTCTGGTAAGAAGAGTCACTATTGCGCTCCCTTTGCCATACACAGTGCAAATAGCCCTCGCGTCTGTTCCCAGCAAGTACAGTATATTGGACTGAAGAGGAGCTACTGTTCTTGTCAGTTTCCTAAGCAGAGTTGAACTACATATGGCCCATGTGTGTAGGAAGCACAATTCATTTGTACTCAGCAAGCTCACTGTTCTGGCCCTATAGGAAACACAGTAGAGTAGAAGAGTGCTCTTTCCTCAAAAGCAGAGTGTGTTTTTGTAAGGCGAGCTAGCGTTTGTTTCGCAGTCCTAAATGGAGTTGAATCACATTCAGTTTCCGTTCCTAGGAGCAAGAGTTGTTTTCTGGTATGGAAAGTCACTATTGCGCTCCCATTGCCATACACAGTGCAAATAGCACTGGCGTTTGTACCCAGCATGTACAGTGTATTGGACTGAAGAGGATCTACTGTTCTTGTCAGTTTCCTAAGCAGAATTGATTTCGATATGGCCCGTGTGTGTAGGAAGCACAGTTCTTTTGTTCTGAGCAAGCTCACTGTTCTGGCCCTATAGGAAACACAGTAGAGTAGAAGAGTGCTCTTTTCTCAAAAGCAGAGTGTGTTTCTTATAAGGCGAGCTAGCGTTTGTTTCCCAGTCCTGAATGGAGTTGAATCACATGCAGTTTCTGGTCCTACGAGCAAGAGTTTTTTCTGGTAATAAGAGTCACTATTGCGCTCCCATTGTCATACTCAGGGCAAATAGCACTGGCCTCTGTTCCCAGGATGTACATTGTATTGGACTGAAGAAGATCTACTGTTCTTGTCAGGTTCCTAAGCAGAGTTGATCTAGATATGGCCCATGTGTGTAGGAAGCACAGTTCTTTTGTACTCAGCAAGCACTCTGTTCTGGCCCTATAGGAAGAACAGAAGAGTAGAAGAGTGCTCTTTCCTCTAAAGCAGAGTGTGTTTAATGTAAGGCGAGCTAGTGTTTGTTTCCCAGTCCTTAGTGGAGTTGAATCACATGCAGTTTCCGTTCCTACGAGCAAGAGTTGTTTTCTGGTAAGGAAAGTCACTAATGCGCTCCCATTGCCATACACAGTGCAAATAGCACTCGCGTCTGTTCCCAGCAAGTACAGTGTATTGGCCTGAAGAGGAGCTACTGTTCTTGTCAGTTTCCTAAGCAGAATTTAACTAGATATGGCCCGTGTGTGTAGGAAGCACAGTTCTTTTGTTCTGAGCAAGCTCACTGTTTGGACCCCATAGGAAACACAGTAGAGTAGAAGAGTGCTCTTTTCTCAAAAGCAGAGTGTGTTTCTTGTAAGGCGAGCTAGCGTTTGTTTCCCAGTCCTAAATGGAGTTGAATCACATGCAGTTTCTGGTCCTACGAGCAAGAGTTGTTTTCTGGTAAGAAGAGTCACTATTGCACTCCCATTGCCATACACAGTGCAAATAGCACTGGCGTCTGTACCCAGCATCTACAGCATATTGGACTGAAGAGGATCTAGAGTTCTATTCAGTTTCCTAAGCAGAGTTGAACTAGATATGGCCCGTGTGTGTAGGAAGCACAGTTCTTTTGTTCTGAGCAAGCTCACTGTTCGAACGCCATAGGAAACACAGTAGAGTAGAAGAGTGCTCTTTTCTCAAAAGCAGAGTGTGTTTCTTGTAAGGCGAGCTAGCATTTGTTTCCCAGTCCTAAATGGAGTTGAATCACATGCAGTTTCTGGTCCTACGAGCAAGAGTTGTTTTCTGGTAAGAAGAGTCACTATTGCGCTCCCATTGTCACACACAGGGCAAATAGCACTGGCGTCTGTTCCCAGCATGTACAGTCTATTGGACTGAAGAGTTTCTACTCTTCTTGTCAGTTTCCTAAGCAGAATTGAACAAGATGTGGCCGGTGAGTGTAGGAAGCACTGTTCTTTTTTTCTGAGCAAGCTCACATTTCGAACACCATAGGAAACACAGTAGAGTAGAAGAGTGCATTTTTCTCAAAAGCATAGTTTGTTTCTTGTAAGGCGAGCTAGCGTTTGTTTCCCAGTCCTAAATGGAGTTGAAATACACATGCAGTTTCTGGTCCTACGAGCAAGTGTTGTTTTCTGGTTAGAAGAGTCACTATTGCGCTCCCATTGTCATACACAGGGCAAATAGCACTGGCCTCTGTTCCCAGCATGTACAGTGTATTGGACTGAAGAGGATCTACTGCTCTTGTCAGGTTCCTAAGCAGAGTTGAACGAGATATGGCCCGTGTGTGTAGGAAGCACAGTTCTTTTGTTCTGAGCAAGCTCCATGTTCTGGCCCTATAGGAAACACAGTAGAGTAGAAGAGTGCTCTTTTCTCAAAAGCAGAGTGTGTTTCTTGTAAGTCGAGCTAGCGTTTGTTTCCCAGTCCTAAATGGAGTTGAATCACATTCAGTTTCTGGTCCTACGAGCAAGAAATTTTTCTGGTAATAAGAGTCACTATTGTGCTCCCATTGTCATACTCAGGGCAAATAGCACTGGCCTCTGTTCCCAGCATGTACAGTGTATTGGACTGAAGAGGAGCTACTGTTCTTGTCAGGTTCCTAAGCAGAGTTGAACTAGATATGGCCCATGTGTGTAGGAAGCACAGTTCTTTTGTTCTGAGCAAGCTCACTGTTTGGACCGAATAGGAAACACAGTAGAGTAGAAGAGTGCTCTTTTCTCAAAAGCAGAGTGTGTTTCTTGTAAGGCGAGCTAGCGTTTGTTTCCCAGTCCTAAATGGAGTTGAATCACATGCAGTTTCTGATCCTACGAGCAAGAGTTGTTTTCTGGTATGAAGAGTCACTATTGCGCTCCCATTGCCATACACAGTGCAAATAGCACTGGCGTCTGTACCCAGCATCTACAGCGTATTGGACTGAAGAGGATCTAGAGTTCTTTTCAGTTTCCTAAGCAGAGTTGAACTAGATATGGCCCGTGTGTGTAGGAAGCACAGTTCTTTTGTTCTGAGCAAGCTCACTGTTCGAACCCCATAGGAAACACAGTAGAGTAGAAGAGTGCTCTTTTCTCAAAAGCAGAGTGTGTTTCTTGTAAGGCGAGCTAGCATTTGTTTCCCAGTCCTAAATGGAGTTGAATCACATGCAGTTTCTGGTCCTACGAGCAAGAGTTGTTTTCTGGTAAGAAGAGTCACTATTGCGCTCCCATTGTCACACACAGGGCAAATAGCACTGGCGTCTATTCCCAGCATGTACAGTCTATTGGACTGAAGAGTTTCTACTCTTCTTGTCAGTTTCCTAAGCAGAATTGAACAAGATGTGGCCGGTGTGTGTAGGAAGCACAGTTCTTTTGTTCTGAGCAAGCTCACATTTCAAACCCCATAGGAAACACAGTAGAGTAGAAGAGTGCATTTTTCTCAAAAGGAGAGTGTGTTTCTTGTAAGGCGAGCTAGCGTTTGTTTCCCAGTCCTAAATGGAGTTGAAATACACATGCAGTTTCTGGTCCTACGAGCAAGTGTTGTTTTCTGGTTAGAAGAGTCACTATTGCGCTCCCATGGTCATACACAGGGCAAATAGCACTGGCCTCTGTTCCCAGCATGTACAGTGTATTGGACTGAAGAGGATCTACTGCTCTTGTCAGGTTCCTAAGCAGAGTTGAACGAGATATGGCCCGTGTGTGTAGGAAGCACAGTTCTTTTGTTCTGAGCAAGCTCCATGTTCTGGCCCTATAGGAAACACAGTAGAGTAGAAGAGTGCTCTTTTCTCAAAAGCAGAGTGTGTTGCTTGTAAGTCGAGCTAGCGTTTGTTTCCCAGTCCTAAATGGAGTTGAATCACATTCAGTTTCTGGTCCTATGAGCAAGAAATTTTTCTGGTAATAAGAGTCACTATTGTGCTCCCATTGTCATACTCAGGGCAAATAGCACTGGCCTCTGTTTTGAGCATGTACAGTGTATTGGACTGAAGAGGAGCTACTGTTCTTGTCAGGTTCCTAAGCACAGTTGAACGAGATATGGCCCATGTGTGTAGGAAGCACAGTTCTTTTGTACTCAGCAAGCTCACTGTTCTGGCCCTATAGGAAACACAATAGAGTAGAAGAGTGCTCTTTCCTCAAAAGCAGAGTGTGTTTTTTGTAAGGCGAGCTAGCGTTTGTTTTGCAGTCCTAAATGGAGTTGAATCACATGCAGTTTCCGTTCCTATGAGCAAGAGTTGTTTTCTGGTAAGGAAAGTCACTATTGCGCTCCCATTGCCATACTCAGTGCAAATAGCACTCGCGTCTGTTCTCAGCAAGTACAGTGTATTGGACTGAAGAGGAGCTACTGTTCTTGTCAGTTTTTTAAGCAGAATTGAACTAGATATGGACCGTGAGTGTAGGAAGCACAGTTCTTTTGTTCTGAGCAAGCTCACTGTTTGGATCCCATAGGAAACACAGTAGAGTAGAAGTGTGCTCTTTTCTCAAAAGCAGAGTCAGTTTCTTGTAAGGCGAGCTAGCGTTTGTTTCGCAGTCCTAAATGGAGTTGAATCTCATGCAGTTTCTGGTCCTACGAGCAAGGGTTGTTTTCTGGTAAGAAGAGTCACTATTGCGCTCCCATTGCCATACACAGTGCAAATAGCACTGGCGTCTGTACCCAGCATGTACAGCGTATTGGACTGAAGAGGATCTACTGTTCTTTTCAGTATCCTAAGCAGAGTTGAACTAGATATGGCCCATGTGTGTAGGAAGCACAGTTCATTTGTACTCAGCAAGCTGACTGTTCTGGCCGTATAGGAAACACAGTAGAGTAGAAGAGTGCTCTTTCCTCAAAAGCAGAGTGTGTTTTTGTAAGGCGAGCTAGCGTTTGTTTCGCATTCATAAATGGAGTTGAATCACATTCAGTTTCCGTTCCTACGAGCAAGAGTTTTTTCTGGTAAGGAAAGTCACTATTGCGCTCCCATTGCCATACACAGTGCAAATAGCACTCGCGTCTGTTCCCAGCATGTACAGTGTATTGTACTGAAGAGGAGCTACTGTTCTTGTCAGTTTCCTAAGCAGAATTGAACTAGATATGGCCCGTGTCTTAAGGAAGCACAGTTCTTTTGTTCTGAGCAAGCTCACTGTTTGGATCAAATAGAAAACACAGTAAAGTAGAAGAGTGCTCTTTTCTCAAAAGCAGAGTCTGTTTCTTATAAGGCGAGCTAGCGTTTGTTTCCCAGTCCTAAATGGAGTTGAATCACATGCAGTTTCTGGTCCTACGAGCAAGAGTTGTTTTCTGGTAAGAAGAGTCACTATTGCGCTCCCATTGCCATACACATTGCAAATAGCACTGGAGTCTGTACCCAGGATGTACAGTGTATTGGACTGAAGAGGATCTGCTTTTCTTGTCAGTTTCCTAAGAAGAATTGAACTAGATATGGCCCGTGTGTGTAGGAAGCACAGTTCTTTTGTTCTGAGCAAGCTCCATGTTCTGGCCCTATAGGAAACACAGTAGAGTAGGAGAGTGCTCTTTTCTCAAAAGCAGAGTGTGTTTCTTGTAAGGCAAGCTAGCGTTTGTCTCGCAGTCCTAAATGGAGTTGAAACACATGCAGTTTCTGGTCCTATGAGCAAGAAATTTTTTTGGTAATAAGAGTCACTATTGTGCTCCCAAAGTCATACTCAGGGCAAATAGCACTGGCCTCTGTTCCCAGCATGTACAGTGTATTGGACTGAAGAAGAGCTACTGTTCTTGTCAGGTTCCTAAGCAGAGTTGAACTAGATATGGCCCATGTGTGTAGGAAGCACAGTTCTTTTGTACTCAGCAAGCTCACTGTTCTGACACTATAGGAAACACAGTAGAGTAGAAGAGTGTTCTTTCCTCAAAAGCAGAGTGTGTTTCTTGTAAGGCGAGCTAGCATTTGTTTCCCAGTCCTAAAAGGAGTTGAATCACATGCAGTTTCCGTTCCTATGAGCAAGAGTTGTTTTCTGGTAAGGAAAGTCACTATTGCGCTCCCATTGCCATACACAGTGCAAATAGCACTCACGTCTGTTCCCAGCAAGTACAGTGTATTGGACTGAAGAGGAGCTACTGTTCTTGTCAGTACCTAAGCAGAATTGAACTAGATATGGCCCGTGTTTGTAGGAAGCACAGTTCTTTTGTTCTGAGTAACCTCACTGTTTGGACCCCATAGGAAACACAGTAGAGTAGAAGAGTGCTCTTTTGTCAAAAGCAGAGTGTGTTTCTTGTAAGGAGAGCTAGTGTTTGTTTCACAGTCCTAAAAGGAGTTGAATCACATGCAGTTTCTAGTCCTACGAGCAAGGGTTGTTTTCTGGTAAGAAGAGTCACTATTGCGCTCCCATTGCCATACACAATGCAAGTAGCACTGGCGTCTGTACCCAGCATGTACAGTGTATTGGACTGAAGAGGAGCTACTGTTCTTGTCAGTTTCATAAGCAGAGTTGAACTAGATATGGCCCTTTGTGTGTAGGAAGCACAGTAAATTTGTTCTCAGCAAGCTCACTGTTCGGACCCCATAGAAAACACAGTAGAGTAGACGAGTGCTCTTTTCTCAAAAGCAGAGTATGTGTCTTGTAAGGCGAGCGAGCGTTTGTTTCCCAGTCCTAAATGGATTTGAATCAAATGCAGTTTTTGGTCCTACGAGCAAGAATTGTTTTCTGGTAATAAGAGTCACTATTGTGCTCCCATTGCCATACATAGTACAAATAACACTCGCGTCTGTTTCCAGCAAGTACAGTGTATTGGTCTGAAGAGGAGCTACTGTTCATGTCAGTTTCCTAAGCAAAGTTGAACTAAATAAGGCCCGTGTGTGTAGGAAGCACAGTTCTTTTGTTCTGAGCAAGCTCACTGTTCGAACCCCATAGGAAACACAGTAGAGTGAAGAGTGCTCTTTTCTCAAAAGCAGTGTGTGTTTCTTGTAAGGCGAGCTAGCGTTTGTTTCCCAGTCCTAAATGGAGTTGAATCACATGCAGTTTCTGGTCCTACGAGCAAGAGTTGTTTTCTGGTAAGAAGAGTCACTATTGCGCTCCCATTGCCATACACAGTGCAAATAGCACTGGCGTCTGTACCCAGCATGTACAGGGTATTGGACTGAAGAGGATCTACTGTTCTTTTCACTTTCCTAAGCAGAGTTGAACTAGATATGGCCCGTGTGTGTAGGAAGCAGAGTTCTTTTGTTCTGAGCAAGCTCACATTTCGAACCCCATAGAAAACACAGTAGAGTAGAAGAGTGCTCTTTCCTCAAAAGCAGAGTGTGTTTTTTGTAAGGCGAGCTAGTGTTTGTTTCCCAGTCCTAAATGGAGTTGAATCACATTCAGTTTCCATTCCTACGAGCAAGAGTTGTTTTCTGGTAAGGAAAGTCACTATTGCGCTCCCATTGCCATACACAGTGCAAATAGCACTCGCGTCTGTTCCCAGCAAGTACAGTGTATTGTACTGAAGAGGAGCTACTGTTCTTGTCAGTTTCCTAAGCAGAATTGAACTAGATATGGCCCGTGTGTGTAGGAAGCACAGTTCTTTTGTTCTGAGCAAGCTCACTGTTTGGATCAAATAGGAAACACAGTAAAGTAGAAGAGTGCTCTTTTCTCAAAAGCGGAGTCTGTTTCTTGTAAGGCGAGCTAGCGTTTTTTTCCCAGTCCTAAATGGAGTTGAATCACATGCAGTTTCTGGTCCTACGAGCAAGAGTTGTTTTCTGGTAAGAAGAGTCACTATTGCGCTCCCATTGCCATACACAGTGGAAATAGCCCTGACGTCTGTACCCAGCATGTACAGTGTATTGGACTGAAGAGGAGCTACTGTTCTTGTCAGTTTCCTAAGCAGAATTGAACTAGATATGGCCCGTGTGTGTAGGAAGCACAGTTCTTTTGTTCTGAGCAAGCTCACTGTTTGGATCAAATAGGAAACACTGTAAAGTACAAGAGTGCTCTTTTCTCAAAACCAGATTCTGTTTCTTGTAAGGCGAGCTAGCGTTTGTTTCCCAGTCCTAAATGGAGTTGAATCACATGCAGTTTCTGGTCCTACGAGCAAGAGTTGTTTTCTGGTAAGAAGAGTCACTATTGTGCTCCAATTGCCATACACAGTGCAAATAGCACTGGCGTCTGTACCCAGCATGTACAGTGTATTGGACTGAAGAGGATCTGCTGCTCTTGTCAGGTTCCTAAGCAGAGTTGAACGAGATAAGGCCCGTGTGTGTAGGAAGCACAGTTCTTTTGTTCTGAGCAAGCTCCATGTTCTGGGCCTATAGGAAACACAGTAGAGTAGGAGAGTGCTCTTTTCTCAAAAGCAGAGTGTGTTTCTTGTAAGTTGAGCTAGCGTTTGTTTCCCAGTCCTAAATGGAGTTGAATCACATGCAGTTTCTGGTCCTACGAGCAAGAAATTTTTCTGGTAATAAGAGTCACTATTGTGCTCCCATTGTCATACTCAGGGCAAATAGCACTGGCCTCTGTTCCCAGCATTTACAGTGTATTGGACTGAAGAGAAGCTACTGTTCTTGTCAGGTTCCTAAGCAGAGTTGAACTAGATATGGCCCATGTGTGTAGGAAGCACAGTTCTTTTGTACTCAGCAAGCTCACTGTTCTGACACTATAGGAAATACAGTAGAGTAGAAGAGTGTTCTTTCCTCAAAAGCAGAGTGTGTTTCTTGTAAGGAGAGCTAGCGTTTGTTTCACAGTCCTAAAAGGAGTTGAATCACATGCAGTTTCCGTTCCTACAAGCAAGAGTTGTTTTCTGGTAAGGAAAGTCACTATTGCGCTCCCATTGCCATAGACAGTGCAAATAGCACTCACGTCAGTTCCCAGCAAGTACAGTGTATTGGACTGAAGAGGAGCTACTGTTCTTGTCAGTTTCCTAAGCAGAATTGAACTAGATATGGCCCGTGTGTGTAGGAAGAACAGTTCTTTGTTCTGAGCAAGCTCACTGTTTGGACCCCATAGGAAACACAGTAGAGTAGAAGAGTGCTCTTTTCTCAAAAGCAGAGTGTGTTTCTTGTAAGGAGAGCTAGTGTTTGTTTCCCAGTCCTAAAAGGAGTTGAATCACATGCAGTTTCTAGACCTACGAGCAAGGGTTGTTTTCTGGTAAGAAGAGTCACTATTGCGCTCCCATTGCCATACACAGTGCAAGTAGCACTGGCGTCTGTACCCAGCATGTACAGTGTATTGGAATGAAGAGGATCTACTGTTCTTGTCAGTTTCCTAAGCAGAGTTCAACTAGATATGGCCTGTGTGTGTAGGAAGCACAGTTCTTTTGTTCTGAGCAAGCTCACTGTTCGCACCACATAGGAAACACAGTAGAGTAGAAGAGTGCTCTTTTCTCAAAAGCAGTGTGTGTTTCTTGTAAGGCGAGCTAGCGATTGTTTCCCAGTTCTAAATGGAGTTGAATCAAATGCAGTTTTTGGTCCTACGAGCAAGAGTTGTTTTCTGGTAAGAAGAGTCACTATTGCGCTCCCTTTGCCATACATAGTGCAAATAGCCCTCTCGTCTGTTCCCAACAAGTACAGTGTATTGGACTGAAGAGGAGCTACTGTTCTTGTCAGTTTCTTAAGCAGAGTTGAACTAGATATGGCCCGTGTGTGTAGGAAGCACAGTTCTTTTGTTCTCAGCAAGCTCACTGTTCGGACCCCATAGAAAACACAGTAGAGTAGACGAGTGCTCTTTTGTCAAAAGAAGAGAGTGTTTCTTGTAAGGCGAGCTAGCGTTTGTTTTCCAGTCCTAAATGGAGTTGAATCAAATGCAGTTTTTGGTCCTACGACCAAGAATTGTTTTCTGGTAATAAGAGTCACTATTGTGCTCCCATTGCCATACATAGTACAAATAACACTCGCGTCTGTTTCCAGCAAGTACAGTGTAATGGTCTGAAGAGGAGCTACTGTTCATGTCAGTTTCCTAAGCAAAGTTGAACTAGATATGGCCCGTGTGTGTAGGAAGCACAGTTCTTTTGTTCTGAGCAAGCTCACTGTTCGAACCCCATAGTAAACACAGTAGAGGGAAGAGTGCTCTTTTCTCAAAAGCAGAGTGTGTTTCTGGTAAGGCGAGCTAGCGTTTGTTTCCCAGTAATAAATGGAGTTGAAATACACATGCAGTTTCTGGTCCATCCAGCAAGAGATGTTTTCTGGTTAGAAGAGTCACTATTGCTCTCCCTTTGCCATACACAATGCAAATAGCCCTCGCGTCTGTTCCCAGCAAGTACAGTGTATTGGACTGAAGAGGAGCTACTGTTCTTGTCAGTTTCCTAAGCAGAATTGAACAAGATATGGCCCGTGTGTGTAGGAAGCACAGTTCTTTTGTTCTGAGCAAGCTCACATTTTGAACCCCATAGAAAACACAGAAGAGTAGAAGAGTGCATTTTTCTCAAAAGCAGAGTGTGTTTCCTGTAAGGTGAGCTAGCGTTTGTTTTCCAGTCCTAATTGGAGTTGAAATACACATGCAGTTTCTGGTCCTACGAGCAAGAGTTGTTTTCTGGTAAGAAGAGTCACTATTGCGCTCCCTTTGCCATACACAGTGCAAATAGCCCTCGCGTCTGTTCCCAGCAAGTACAGTGTATTGGACTGAAGAGGAGCTACTGTTCTTGTCAGTTTCCTAAGGAGAGTTGAACTAGATATGGCCCATGTGTGTAGGAAGCACAGTTCTTTTGTACTCAGCAAGCTCACTGTTCTGGCCCTATAGGAAACACAGTAGAGCAGAAGAGTGCTCTTTCCTCAAAAGCAGAGTGTGTTTCTTGTAAGGCGAGCTAGCATTTGTTTCCCAGTCCTAAATGGAGTTGAATCACATGCAGTTTCCGTTCCTATGAGCAAGAGTTGTTTTCTGCTAAGGAAAGTCACTATTGCTCTCCCATTGCCATACACAGTGCAAATAGCACTCGTGTCTGTTCCCATCAAGTACAGTGTATTGGACTGAAGAGGAGCTACTGTTCTTGTCAGTTTCCTAAGCAGAATTGAACTAGATATGGCCCGTGTGTGTAGGAAGCACAGTTCTTTTGTTCTGAGCAAGGTCACTGTTTGGACCCCTTAGGAAACACAGTAGAGTAGAAGAGTGCTCTTTTCTCAAAAGCAGAGTGTGTTTCTTGTAAGGTGAACTAGCGTTTGTTTCCCTGTCCCAAATGGAGTTGAAATACACATGCAGTGTCTGGTCCTACGAGCAAGAGTTGTTTTTTGTTAAGAAGAGTCACTCTTGTGCTCCCTTTGCCATACACAGTGCAAATAGCCCTCGTGTCTGTTCCCAGCAAGTACAGTGTGTTGGACTGAAGTGGAGCTACTGTTCTTGTCAGTTTCCTAAGCAGAATTGAACTAGATATGGCCCGTGTGTGTACGAAGCACAGTTCTTTTGTTCTGAGCAATCTCACTATTTGGAGCCCATAGGAAACACAGTAGAGTAGAAGAGTGCTCTTTCCTCAAAAGCAGAGTGTGTTTTTTGTAAGGCGAGCTAGCGTTTGTTTCCCAGTCCTAAATGGAGTTGAATCACATTCAGTTTCCGTTCCTACGATCAAGAGTTGTTTTCTGGTAAGGAAAGTCACTATTGCACTCCCATTGCCATACACAGTGCAAATAGCACTCGCGTCTGTTCCCAGCAAGTACAGTGTATTGTACTGAAGAGGAGCTACTGTTCTTGTCAGGTTCCTAAGCAGAATTGAACTTGATATGGCCCGTTTGTGTAGGATGCACAGTTCTTTTGTTCTGAGCAAGCTCACTGTTTGGATCAAATAGGAAACACAGTAAAGTAGAAGAGTGCTCTTTTCTCAAAAGCAGAGTCTGTTTCTTGTAAGGCGAGCTAGCGTTTGTTTCCCAGTCCTAAATGGAGTTGAATCACATGCAGTTTCTGGTCCTACGAGCAAGAGTTGTTTTCTGGTAAGAAGAGTCACTATTGCGCTCCCATTGCCATACACAGTGCAAATAGCACTGGCGTCTGTACCCAGCATGTACAGTGTATTGGACTGAAGAGGATCTGCTGCTCTTGTCAGGTTCCTAAGCAGAGTTGAACGAGATATGGCCCGTGTGTGTAGGAAGCACAGTTCTTTTGTTCTGAGCAAGCTCCATGTTCTGGCCCTATAGGAAACACAGTAGAGTAGGAGAGTGCTCTTTTCTCAAAAGCAGAGTGTGTTTCTTGTAAGGCGAGCTAGCGTTTGTTTCCCAGTCCTAAATGGAGTTGAATCCCATGCAGTTTTTGGTCCTACGAGCAAGAGTTGTTTTCTGGTAAGAAGAGTCACTATTGCGCTCCCATTGCCATATACAGTGTAAACAGCACTCGCGTCTGTTCCCAGCAAGTACAGTGTATTGGACTGAAGAGGAGCTACTGTTCTTGTCAGTTTCCTAAGCAGAATTGAACTAGATATGGCCGAATTTGTAGGAAGCACAGTTCTTTTGTTCTAAGCAAACTCACTGTTCTGGCCCTATAGGAGACACAGTAGACTAGAAGATTGCTCTTTTCTCAAAAGCAGAGTGTGTTTCTTGTAAGGCGAGCTAGCGTTTGTTTCCCAGTCCTAAATGGAGTTGAATCACATGCAGTTTTTGGTCCTATGTGCAATAGTTGTTTTCTGGTAAGGAAAGTCACTATTGTGCTCCCATTTCCATACACAGTGCAAATAGCACTCGCATCTGTTCCCAGCAAGTACAGTGTATTGGACTGAAGAGGATCTACTGTTCTTGTCAGTTTGCTAAGCAGAGTTGAACTAGATATGTCGCCTGTGTGGAGCACAGTTCTTTTGTTCTGAGCAAGCTCACTGTTCGGACCACATAGGAAACACAGAAGAGTAGAAGAGTGCTCTTTTCTCAAAAGCAGAGTGTGTTTGTTGTAAGGCGAGCTAGTGTTTGTTTCCCAGTCCTAAATGGAGTTGAATCCCATGCAGTTTCAGGTCCTATGAGCAAGAGGTGTTTTCTGGTTAAAAAAAGTCACTATTGCGCTCCCATTGGCATATACAGTGTAAATAGCACTCGCGTCTGTTCCCAGGAAGTACAGTGTATTGGACTGAAGCAGAGCTACTGATCTTGTCAGTTTCCTAAGCAGAATTGAACTAGATATGGCCGTATTTGTAGGAAGCACATTTCTTTTGTTCTGAGCAAACTCACTGTTCTGGCCCTATAGGAAACACAGTAGAGTAGAAGAGTGCTCTTTTCTCAAAAGCAGAGTGTGTTTCTTGTAAGGCGAGCTAGCGTTTGTTTCCCATTCCTAAATGGATTTGAAATACATGCAGTTTCTGGTCCTATGAGCAAGAGATGTTTCTGGTAAGAAGAGTCACTATTGTGCTCCTATTGTCATAAACAGGGCAAATAGCACTGGCATCTGTTCCCAGCAAGTACAGTGTATTGGACTGAAGAGGAGCTACTGTTCTTGTCAGTTTCCTAAGCAGAGTTGAACTAGATATGGCCCTTGTGTGTAGGAAGCACAGTTCTTTTGTTCTGAGCAAGCTCACTGTTCGGACCACATAGGAAATACAGTAGAGTAGAAGAGTGCTCTTTTCTCAAAAGCAGAGTGAGTTTCTTGTAAGGCGAGCTAGTGTTTGTTTCCCAGTCAGAAATGGAATTGAATCCCATGCAGTTTCTGGTCCTACGAGTAAGAGGTGTTTTCTAATAAGAAGAGTCACTATTGCGCTCCCATTGTCATACAGAGGACAAATAGCACTGGCGTCTGTTCCCAGCAAGTACAGTTTATTGGACTGAAAAGAATCTACTGTTCTTGTCAGTTTCCTAAGCAGAATTGAACTAGATATGGCCGTATTTGTAGGAATCACAGTTCTTTTGTTCTGAGCAAACTCACTGTTCTGGCCCTATAGGAAAAACAGTAGAGTAGAAGAGTGCTCTTTTCTCAAAAGCAGAGTGTGTTTCTTGTAAGGCGAGCTAGCGTTTGTTTCCCAGTCCTAAATGGAGTTGAATCACATGCAGTTTTTGGTCCTATGAGCAAGATTGTTTTCTGGTAAGGAAAGTCATTATTGTGCTCGCATTGCCATACACAGTGAAAATAGCACTGGCGTCTGTTCCCAGCAAGTACAGTGTATTGGACTGAAGAGGAGCTACTGTTCTTGTCAGTTAACTAAGCAGAGTTGAACTAGATATTGCCCCTGTGTGTGGGAAAAACAGTTCTTTTGTTCTGAGCAAGCTCACTGTTCAGACCCCATAGGAAACACAGTTGAGTAGAAGAGTGCTCTTTTCTCAAAAGCAGAGTGTGTTTCTTGTAAAGCGAGCTAGCATTTGTTTCCCAATCCTAAATGGAGTTGAATCACTTGCAGTTTCTTGTCCTACGAGCAAGAGTTGTTTTCTGGCAAGAAGAGTCACTATTGTGCTCCCATTGTCATTCACAGGGCAAATAACACTGGAGTCTGTTCCCAGCATGTACACTGTATTGGACTGAAGAGGATCTACTGTTCTTTTCAGTTTCCTAAGCATAATTGAACTAGATATGGCCGTATTTGTAAGAAGCACAGTTCTTTTGTTCTGAGCAAGCTCACTGTTCTGGCCCTATAGGAAACACAGTAGAGTAGAAGAGTACTCTTTTCTCAAAAGCAGAGAGTGTTTCTTGTAAGGCGAGCTAGCATTTGTTTCCCAGTCCTAAATGGAGTTGAATCACATGCAGTTTTTGGTCCTATGAGCAAGAGTTGTTTTCTGGGAAGGAAAGTCACTCTTGCGCTCCCATTGCCATACACAGTGCAAATAGCACTCGCGTCTGTTCCCAGCAAGTACAGTGTATTGGACTGAAGCGGAGCTGCTGTTCTTGTCAGTTTCCTAAGCAGAGTTGAACTAGATATGGCCCCTGTGTGTAGGAAGCACAGTTCTTTTGTTCTGAGCAAGCTCACTGTTCGGACCCCATAGGATACACAGTAGAGTAGAAGAGTGCTCTTTTCTCAAAAGCAGAGTGTGTTTCTTGTAAGCCGAGCTAGCGTTTGTTTCCCAGTACTAAATGGAGTTGAATCACATGCAGTTTCTTGTCCTACGAGCAAGAGATGTTTTCTGGTAAGAAGAGTCACTATTGTGCTCCCATTGTCATACACAGGGCAAATAGCACTGGCGTCTGTTCCCAGCATGTACAGTGTATTGGACTGAAGAGGATCTACTGTTCTTGTCAGTTTCCTAAGCAGAATTGAACTAGATATGGCCATATTTGTAGGAATCACAGTTCTTTTGTTCTGAGCAAACTCACTGTTCTGGCCCTATAGGAAAAACAGTAGAGTAGAAGTGTGCTTTTTCTCAAAAGCAGAGTGTGTTTCTTGTAAGGCGAGCTAGCGTTTGTTTCCCATTCCTAAATGGATTTGAAATACATGCAGTTTCTGGTCCTACAAGCAAGAGATGTTTTCTGGTAAGAAGAGTCACTATTGCGCTCCCATTGTCATAAACAGGGCAAATAGCACTGGCATCTCTTCCCAGCAAGTACAGTGTATTGGACTGAAGCGGAGCTACTGTTCTTGTCAGTTTCCTAAGCAGAGTTGAACTAGATATGGCCCCTGTGTGTAGGAAGCACAGTTCTTTTGTTCTGAGCAAGCTCACTTTTCAGACCCCATAGAAAACACATTAGATTAGAAGAGTGCTCTTTTCTCAAAAGCAGAGTGTGTTTCTTATAAGGCGAGCTAGTGTTTGTTTCCAAGTCAGAAATGGAGTTGAATCCCATGCAGTTTCTGGTCCTACCAGCAAGACGTGTTTTCCGATAAGAAGAGTCACTATTGTGCTCCTATTGCCATACACAGTGCAAATAGCACTCGCGTCTGTTCCCAGCTATTACAGTGTATTGGACTGAAGAGGAGCTACCGTTCTTGTCAGTTTCCTAAGCAGAGTTGAACTAGATATGGCCCCTGTGTGTAGGAAGCACAGTTCTTTTTTTCTGAGCAAGCTCACTGTTCAGACCCCATAAGAAACACAGTTGAGTAGAAGAGTGCTCTTTTCTCAAAAGCAGAGTGTGTTTCTTGTAAAGTGAGCTAGCATTTGTTTCCCAGTCCTAAATGGAGTTGAATCACATGCAGTTCCTTGTCCTACGAGCAAGAGTTGTTTTCTGGTAAGAAGAGTCACTATTGTGCTCGCATTGTCATTCACAGGGCAAATAACACTGGCGTCGGTTCCCAGCATGTACACTGTATTGGACTGAAGAGGATCTGCTGTTCTTTTCAGTTTCCTAAGCATAATTGAACTAGATATGGCCGTATTTGTATGAAGCACATTTCTTTTGTTCTGAGCAAGCTCACTGTTCTGGCCCTATAGGAAACACAGTAGAGTAGAAGAGTGCTCTTTTCTCAAAAGCAGAGTGTGTTTCTTCTAAGGCGAGCTAGCGTTTGTTTCCCAGTCCTAAATGGAGTTGAATCACATGCAGTTTTTGGTCCTATGAGCAAGAGATGTTTTCTGGTAAGGAAAGTCACTCTTGCGCTCCCATTGCCATACACAGTGCAAATAGCACTGGTGACTGTTCCCAGCAAGTACAGTGTATTGGACTGAAGCGGAGCTACTGTTCTTGTCAGTTTGCTAAGCAGAGTTGAACTAGATATAGCCCCTGTGTGTAGGAAGCACTGTTCTTTTGTTCTGAGCAAGTTCACAGTTTGGAACCCCTAGGAAACACAGTAGAGTAGAAGAGTGCTCTTTTCTCAAAAGCAGAGTGTGTTTCTTGTAAGGCGAGCTAGCATTTGTTTCCCAGTCCTAAATGGAGTTGAATCACAGGCAGTTTTTGGTCCTATGAGCAAGAGTTGTTTTCTGGTAAGGAAAGTCACTCTTGTGCTCCCATTGAAATACAAAGTGCAAATAGCACTCGCGTCTGTTCCCAGCAAGTACAGTGTATTGGACTGAAGCGGAGCTACTGTTCTTGTCAGTTTCCTAAGCAGAGTTGAACTAGATATGGCCCCTGTGTGTAGGAAGCACAGTTCTCTTGTTCTGAGCAAGCTCACTGTTCGGACCACATAGGAAATACAGTAGAGTAGAAGAGTGCTCTTTTCTCAAAAGCAGAGTGTGTTTCTTGTAAGGAGAGCTAGTGTTTGTTTCCCAGTCAGAAATGGAGTTTATTCCCATGCAGTTTCTGGTCCTATGAGCAAGAGGTGTTTTCTGATAAGAAGAGTCACTATTGTGCTCCCATTGTCATACAGAGGACAAATAGCACTGGTGTCTGTTCCCTGCATGTACAGAGTATTGGACTGAAGTGGAGCTACTGTTCTTGTCAGTTTCCTAAGCAGAGTTGAACTAGATATGGCCCGTGTGTGGAGGAAGCACAGTTCTGTTGTTCTGAGCAATCTCACTGTTCGGACCCCATAGGAAACACAGTAGAGTAGAAGAGTGCTCTTTTCTCAAAAGCAGAGTGTGTTTCTTGTAAGGCGAGCTAGTGTTTGTTTCCCAGTCCTAAATGTAGTTGCATCACATGCAGTTTCTTGTCCTACGAGCAAGAGTTGTTTTCTGGTAAGAAGAGTCACTATTGTGCTCCCATTGTCATACAGAGTTCAAATAGCACTGGCGTCTGTTCACAGCATGTACAGTGTATTGGACTGAAGAGGATCTACTGTTCTTGTCAGTTTCCTAAGCAGAATTGAACTAGATATGGCCGTATTTGTAGGAATCACAGTTCTTCTGTTCTGAGCAAACTCACTGTTCTGGCCCTATAGGAAAAACAGTAGAGTAGAAGAGTGCTCTATTCTCAAAAGCAGAGTGTGTTTCTTGTAAGGCTAGCTAGCGTTTGTTTCCCAGTCCTAAATGGAGTTGAATCACATGCAGTTTTTGGTCCTACGAGCAAGAGTTGTTTTCTGGTAAGGAAAGTCATTATTGCGCTCTCATTGCCATACACAGTGCAAATAGCAATGGCGTCTGTTCCCAGAAAGTACAGTGTATTGGACTGAAGCGGAGCTACTGTTCTTGTCAGTTTCCTAAGCAGAGTTTAACTAGATATTGCCCCTGTGTGTAGGAAGCACAGTTCTTTTGTTCTGAGCAAGCTCACTGTTCGGACCCCATAGGAAACACAGTAGAGTAGAAGAGTGCTCTTTTCTCAAAAGCAGAGTGTGTTTCTTGTAAAGCGAGCTAGCATTTGTTTCCCAGTCCTAAATGGAGTTGAATCACATGCAGTTTCTTGTACTACGAGCAAGAGTTGTTTTCTGGTAAGAAGAGTCACTATTGTGCTCCCATTGTCATTCACAGTGCAAATAACACTGGCATCTGTTCCCAGCATGTACACTGTATTGGACTGAAGAGGATCTACTGTTCTTTTCAGTTTCCTAAGCATAATTGAACTACATATGGCCGTATTTGTATGAAGCACAGTTCTTTTGTTCTGAGCAAGCTCACTGTTCTGGCCCTATAAGAAACACAGTAGAGTAGAAGAGTGCTCTTTTCTCAAAAGCAGAGTATGTTTCTTGTAAGGCGAGCTAGCGTTTGTTTCCCAATCCTAAATGGAGTTGAATCACATTCAGTATATGGTCCTACGAGCAAGAGTTGTTTTCTGGTAAGAAGAGTCACTATTGCGCTCCCATTGTCATCCACAGGGCAAATCACACTGGCATTTGTTCCCAGCATGTACAGTGTATTGGACTGAAGAGGATCTACTGTTCTTGTCAGATTTCTAAGCAGAGTTTAACTAGATATGGACAGTGTGTGTAGGTAGCACAGTTCTTTTGTTCTGAGAATGCTCACTGTTCTGGCCCTATAGGAAACACATTAGAGTAGAAGAGTGCTCCTTTCTCAATCCAGAGTGTGTTTCTTGTAAGTCAAGCTATCGTTTGTTTCCCAGTCCTAAATAGAGTTGAATCCCATGCAGTTTCTGGTCCTATCAGCAAGAGTTGTTTTCTGATAAGAAGAGTCACTATTGCGCTCCTATTGCCATACACAGTACAAATAGCACTCGCGTCTGTTCCCAGCTAGGACAGTGTATTGGACTGAGGAGGAGCTACCGTTCTTGTCAGTTTCCTAAGCAGAGTTGAACTAGATATGGCCCGTGTGTGTAGGAAGCACAGTTCTTTTGTTCTGAGCAAGCTCACTGTTCGGACCCCATAGGAAACACAGTATAGTAGAAGAGTGCTCTTTTCTCAAAAGCAGAGTGTGTTTCTTGTAAGGCAAGCTATCGTTTGTTTCCCAGTACTAAATGGAGTTGAATCACATCCTGTTTTTGGTCCTACGAGCAAGAGTAGTTTTCTGGTAAGGAAAGTCACTATTGCGCTCCCATTGTCAGACACAGTGCAAATAGCACTTGCGTCTGTTCCCAGCAAGTACAGTGTATTGGACTGAAGAGGAGCTACTGTTCTTGTCAGTTTCCTAAGCAGAGCTGAACTAGATATGGCCCCTGTGTGTAGGAAGCACAGTTCTTTTGTTCTGAGCAAGCTCAATGTTCGGACCCCACAGAAAACACTTTAGAGTAGAAGAGTGCTCTTTTCTCAAAAGCAGAGTGTGTTTCTTGTAAGGCGAGCTAGTGTTTGTTTCCCAGTCCTAAATGGAGTTGATCACATACAGTTTGTGGTCCTACGAGCAAGAGTTGTTTTCTGGTAAGGAAAGTCACTATTGCACTCCCATTGCCACACAGTTCAAATAGCACTCGTGTCTGTTCCCAGCAAGTACAGTGTATTGGACTGAAGAGGAGATACGGTTCTTGTCAGTTTCCTAAGCAGAGTTGAACTAGATATGGCCCGTGTGTGTAGGAAGCACAGTTCTTTTGTTCTGAGCAAGCTCAATGTTCGCACCCCATATGAACCACAGGAGAATAGAAGACTGCTCTTTTCTCAAAAACAGAGTGTGTTTCTTGTAAGGCGAGCTAGAGTTTGTTTCCCAGTCCTAAATGGAGTTGAATCCCATGCAGTTTTTGGTCCTACGAGCAAGAGTTGTTTTCTGGTAAGAAGAGTCACTATTGCGCTCCCATTGCCATATACAGTGTAAACAGCACTCGCGTCTGTTCCCAGCAAGTACAGTGTATTGGACTGAAGAGGAGCTACTGTTCTTGTCAGTTTCCTAAGCAGAATTGAACTAGATATGGCCAAATTTGTAGGAAGCACAGTTCTTTTGTTCTAAGCAAACTCACTGTTCTGGCCCTATAGGAGACACAGTAGAGTAGAAGATTGCTCTTTTCTCAAAAGCAGAGTGTGTTTCTTGTAAGGCGAGCTAGCGTTTGTTTCCCAGTCCTAAATGGAGTTTAATCACATGCAGTTTTTGGTCCTATGTGCAATAGTTGTTTTCTGGTAAGGAAAGTCACTATTGTGCTCCCATTTCCATACACAGTGCAAATAGCACTCGCATCTGTTCCCAGCAAGTACAGTGTATTGGACTGAAGAGGATCTACTGTTCTTGTCAGTTTGCTAAGCAGAGTTGAACTAGATATGTCGCCTGTGTGTAGGAAGCACAGTTCTTTTGTTCTGAGCAAGCTCACTGTTCGGACAACATAGGAAACACAGAAGAGTAGAAGAGTGCTCTTTTCTCAAAAGCAGAGTGTGTTTCTTGTAAGGCGAGCTAGTGTTTGTTTCCCAGTCCTAAATGGAGTTGAATCCCATGCAGTTTCAGGTCCTATGAGCAAGAGGTGTTTTCTGGTTAAAAAAAGTCACTATTGCGCTCCCATTGGCATATACAGTGTAAATAGCACTCGCGTCTGTTCCCAGGAAGTACAGTGTATTGGACTGAAGCAGAGCTACTGATCTTGTCAGTTTCCTAAGCAGAATTGAACTAGATATGGCCGTATTTGTAGGAAGCACATTTCTTTTGTTCTGAGCAAACTCACTGTTCTGGCCCTATAGGAAACACAGTAGAGTAGAAGAGTGCTCTTTTCTCAAAAGCAGAGTGTGTTTCTTGTAATGCGAGCTAGCGTTTGTTTCCCATTCCTAAATGGATTTGAAATACATGCAGTTTCTGGTCCTATGAGCAAGAGATGTTTCTGGTAAGAAGAGTCACTATTGCGCTCCTATTGTCATAAACAGGGCAAATAGCACTGGCATCTGTTCCCAGCAAGTACAGTGTATTGGACTGAAGAGGAGCTACTGTTCTTGTCAGTTTCCTAAGCAGAGTTGAACTAGATATGGCCCTTGTGTGTAGGAAGCACAGTTCTTTTGTTCTGAGCAAGCTCACTGTTCGGACCACATAGGAAATACAGTAGAGTAGAAGAGTGCTCTTTTCTCAAAAGCAGAGTGAGTTTCTTGTAAGGCGAGCTAGTGTTTGTTTCCCAGTCAGAAATGGAATTGAATCCCATGCAGTTTCTGGTCCTACGAGTAAGAGGTGTTTTCTAATAAGAAGAGTCACTATTGCGCTCCCATTGTCATACAGAGGACAAATAGCACTGGCGTCTGTTCCCAGCAAGTACAGTTTATTGGACTGAAAAGAATCTACTGTTCTTGTCAGTTTCCTAAGCAGAATTGAACTAGATATGGCCGTATTTGTAGGAATCACAGTTCTTTTGTTCTGAGCAAACTCACTGTTCTGGCCCTATAGGAAAAACAGTAGAGTAGAAGAGTGCTCTTTTCTCAAAAGCAGAGTGTGTTTCTTGTAAGGCGAGCTAGCGTTTGTTTCCCAGTCCTAAATGGAGTTGAATCACATGCAGTTTTTGGTCCTATGAGCAAGATTGTTTTCTGGTAAGGAAAGTCATTATTGTGCTCGCATTGCCATACACAGTGAAAATAGCACTGGCGTCTGTTCCCAGCAAGTACAGTGTATTGGACTGAAGAGGAGCTACTGTTCTTGTCAGTTAACTACGCAGAGTTGAACTAGATATTGCCCCTGTGTGTGGGAAAAACAGTTCTTTTGTTCTGAGCAAGCTCACTGTTCAGACCCCATAGGAAACACAGTTGAGTAGAAGAGTGCTCTTTTCTCAAAAGCAGAGTGTGTTTCTTGTAAAGCGAGCTAGCATTTGTTTCCCAATCCTAAATGGAGTTGAATCACTTGAAGTTTCTTGTCCTACGTGCAAGAGTTGTTTTCTGGCAAGAAGAGTCACTATTGTGCTCCCATTGTCATTCACAGGGCAAATAACACTGGAGTCTGTTCCCAGCATGTACACTGTATTGGACTGAAGAGGATCTACTGTTCTTTTCAGTTTCCTAAGCATAATTGAACTAGATATGGCCGTATTTGTAAGAAGCACAGTTCTTTTGTTCTGAGCAAGCTCACTGTTCTGGCCCTATAGGAAACACAGTAGAGTAGAAGAGTGCTCTTTTCTCAAAAGCAGAGTGTGTTTCTTGTAAGGCGAGCTAGCATTTGTTTCCCAGTCCTAAATGGAGTTGAATCACATGCAGTTTTTGGTCCTATGAGCAAGAGTTGTTTTCTGGGAAGGAAAGTCACTCTTGCGCTCCCATTGCCATACACAGTGCAAATAGCACTCGCGTCTGTTCCCAGCAAGTACAGTGTATTGGACTGAAGCGGAGCTGCTGTTCTTGTCAGTTTCCTAAGCAGAGTTGAACTAGATATGGCCCCTGTGTGTAGGAAGCACAGTTCTTTTGTTCTGAGCAAGCTCACTGTTCGGACCCCATAGGATACACAGTAGAGTAGAAGAGTGCTCTTTTCTCAAAAGCAGAGTGTGTTTCTTGTAAGGCGAGCTAGCGTTTGTTTCCCAGTACTAAATGGAGCTGAATCACATGCAGTTTCTTGTCCTACGAGCAAGAGATGTTTTCTGGTAAGAAGAGTCACTATTGTGCTCCCATTGTCATACACAGGGCAAATAGCACTGGCGTCTGTTCCCAGCATGTACAGTGTATTGGACTGAAGAGGATCTACTGTTCTTGTCAGTTTCCTAAGCAGAATTGAACTAGATATGGCCATATTTGTAGGAATCACAGTTCTTTTGTTCTGAGCAAACTCACTGTTCTGGCCCTATAGGAAAAACAGTAGAGTAGAAGTGTGCTTTTTCTCAAAAGCAGAGTGTGTTTCTTGTAAGGCGAGCTAGCGTTTGTTTCCCATTCCTAAATGGATATGAAATACATGCAGTTTCTGGTCCTACAAGCAAGAGATGTTTTCTGGTAAGAAGAGTCACTATTGCGCTCCCATTGTCATAAACAGGGCAAATAGCACTGGCATCTCTTCCCAGCAAGTACAGTGTATTGGACTGAAGCGGAGCTACTGTTCTTGTCAGTTTCCTAAGCAGAGTTGAACTAGATATGGCCCCTGTGTGTAGGAAGCACAGTTCTTTTGTTCTGAGCAAGCTCACTTTTCAGACCCCATAGAAAACACATTAGATTAGAAGAGTGCTCTTTTCTCAAAAGCAGAGTGTGTTTCTTATAAGGCGAGCTAGTGTTTGTTTCCAAGTCAGAAATGGAGTTGAATCCCATGCAGTTTCTGGTCCTACCAGCAAGACGTGTTTTCCGATAAGAAGAGTCACTATTGTGCTCCTATTGCCATACACAGTGCAAATAGCACTCGTGTCTGTTCCCAGCTATTACAGTGTATTGGACTGAAGAGGAGCTACCGTTCTTGTCAGTTTCCTAAGCAGAGTTGAACTAGATATGGCCCCTGTGTGTAGGAAGCACAGTTCTTTTGTTCTGAGCAAGCTCACTGTTCAGACCCCATAAGAAACACAGTTGAGTAGAAGAGTGCTCTTTTCTCAAAAGCAGAGTGTGTTTCTTGTAAAGTGAGCTAGCATTTGTTTCCCAGTCCTAAATGGAGTTGAATCACATGCAGTTCTTTGTCCTACGAGCAAGAGTTGTTTTCTGGTAAGAAGAGTCACTATTGTGCTCCCATTGTCATTCACAGGGCAAATAACACTGGCGTCGGTTCCCAGCATGTACACTGTATTGGACTGAAGAGGATCTGCTGTTCTTTTCAGTTTCCTAAGCATAATTGAACTAGATATGGCCGTATTTGTATGAAGCACATTTCTTTTGTTCTGAGCAAGCTCACTGTTCTGGCCCTATAGGAAACACAGTAGAGTAGAAGAGTGCTCTTTTCTCAAAAGCAGAGTGTGTTTCTTCTAAGGCGAGCTAGCGTTTGTTTCCCAGTCCTAAATGGAGTTGAATCACATGCAGTTTTTGGTCCTATGAGCAAGAGATGTTTTCTGGTAAGGAAAGTCACTCTTGCGCTCCCATTGCCATACACAGTGCAAATAGCACTGGTGTCTGTTCCCAGCAAGTACAGTGTATTGGACTGAAGCGGAGCTACTGTTCTTGTCAGTTTGCTAAGCAGAGTTGAACTAGATATAGCCCCTGTGTGTAGGAAGCACTGTTCTTTTGTTCTGAGCAAGTTCACAGTTTGGACCCGCTAGGAAACACAGTAGAGTAGAAGAGTGCTCTTTTCTCAAAAGCAGAGTGTGTTTCTTGTAAGGCGAGCTAGCGTTTGTTTCCCAGTCCTCAATGGAGTTGAATCACAGGCAGTTTTTGGTCCTATGAGCAAGAGTTGTTTTCTGGTAAGGAAAGTCACTCTTGTGCTCCCATTGAAATACAAAGTGCAAATAGCACTCGCGTCTGTTCCCAGCAAGTACAGTGTATTGGACTGAAGCGGAGCTACTGTTCTTGTCAGTTTCCTAAGCAGAGTTGAACTAGATATGGCCCCTGTGTGTAGGAAGCACAGTTCTCTTGTTCTGAGCAAGCTCACTGTTCGGACCACATAGGAAATACAGTAGAGTAGAAGAGTGCTCTTTTCTCAAAAGCAGAGTGTGTTTCTTGTAAGGAGAGCTAGTGTTTGTTTCCCAGTCAGAAATGGAGTTTAATCCCATGCAGTTTCTGGTCCTATGAGCAAGAGGTGTTTTCTGATAAGAAGAGTCACTATTGTGCTCCCATTGTCATACAGAGGACAAATAGCACTGGTGTCTGTTCCCTGCATGTACAGAGTATTGGACTGAAGTGGAGCTACTGTTCTTGTCAGTTTCCTAAGCAGAGTTGAACTAGATATGGCCCGTGTGTGGAGGAAGCACAGTTCTGTTGTTCTGAGCAATCTCACTGTTCGGACCCCATAGGAAACACAGTAGAGTAGAAGAGTGCTCTTTTCTCAAAAGCAGAGTGTGTTTCTTGTAAGGCGAGCTAGTGTTTGTTTCCCAGTCCTAAATGTAGTTGCATCACATGCAGTTTCTTGTCCTACGAGCAAGAGTTGTTTTCTGGTAAGAAGAGTCACTATTGTGCTCCCATTGTCATACAGAGTTCAAATAGCACTGGCGTCTGTTCACAGCATGTACAGTGTATTGGACTGAAGAGGATCTACTGTTCTTGTCAGTTTCCTAAGCAGAATTGAACTAGATATGGCCGTATTTGTAGGAATCACAGTTCTTCTGTTCTGAGCAAACTCACTGTTCTGGCCCTATAGGAAAAACAGTAGAGTAGAAGAGTGCTCTTTTCTCAAAAGCAGAGTGTGTTTCTTGTAAGGCTAGCTAGCGTTTGTTTCCCAGTCCTAAATGGAGTTGAATCACATGCAGTTTTTGGTCCTACGAGCAAGAGTTGTTTTCTGGTAAGGAAAGTCATTATTGCGCTCTCATTGCCATACACAGTGCAAATAGCAATGGCGTCTGTTCCCAGAAAGTACAGTGTATTGGACTGAAGCGGAGCTACTGTTCTTGTCAGTTTCCTAAGCAGAGTTTAACTAGATATTGCCCCTGTGTGTAGGAAGCACAGTTCTTTTGTTCTGAGCAAGCTCACTGTTCGGACTCCATAGGAAACACAGTAGAGTAGAAGAGTGCTCTTTTCTCAAAAGCAGAGTGTGTTTCTTGTAAAGCGAGCTAGCATTTGTTTCCCAGTCCTAAATGGAGTTGAATCACATGCAGTTTCTTGTACTACGAGCAAGAGTTGTTTTCTGGTAAGAAGAGTCACTATTGTGCTCCCATTGTCATTCACAGTGCAAATAACACTGGCATCTGTTCCCAGCATGTACACTGTATTGGACTGAAGAGGATCTACTGTTCTTTTCAGTTTCCTAAGCATAATTGAACTACATATGGCCGTATTTGTATGAAGCACAGTTCTTTTGTTCTGAGCAAGCTCACTGTTCTGGCCCTATAAGAAACACAGTAGAGTAGAAGAGTGCTCTTTTCTCAAAAGCAGAGTATGTTTCTTGTAAGGCGAGCTAGCGTTTGTTTCCCAATCCTAAATGGAGTTGAATCACATTCAGTATATGGTCCTACGAGCAAGAGTTGTTTTCTGGTAAGAAGAGTCACTATTGCGCTCCCATTGTCATCCACAGGGCAAATCACACTGGCATTTGTTCCCAGCATGTACAGTGTATTGGACTGAAGAGGATCTACTGTTCTTGTCAGATTTCTAAGCAGAGTTTAACTAGATATGGACAGTGTGTGTAGGTAGCACAGTTCTTTTGTTCTGAGAATGCTCACTGTTCTGGCCCTATAGGAAACACATTAGAGTAGAAGAGTGCTCCTTTCTCAATCCAGAGTGTGTTTCTTGTAAGTCGAGCTATCGTTTGTTTCCCAGTCCTAAATAGAGTTGAATCCCATGCAGTTTCTGGTCCTATCAGCAAGAGTTGTTTTCTGATAAGAAGAGTCACTATTGCGCTCCTATTGCCATACACAGTACAAATAGCACTCGCGTCTGTTCCCAGCTAGGACAGTGTATTGGACTGAGGAGGAGCTACCGTTCTTGTCAGTTTCCTAAGCAGAGTTGAACTAGATATGGCCCGTGTGTGTAGGAAGCACAGTTCTTTTGTTCTGAGCAAGCTCACTGTTCGGACCCCATAGGAAACACAGTAGAGTAAAAGAGTGCTCTTTTCTCAAAAGCAGAGTGTGTTTCTTGTAAGGCAAGCTATCGTTTGTTTCCCAGTACTAAATGGAGTTGAATCACATCCTGTTTTTGGTCCTACGAGCAAGAGTAGTTTTCTGGTAAGGAAAGTCACTATTGCGCTCCCATTGTCAGACACAGTGCAAATAGCACTTGCGTCTGTTCCCAGCAAGTACAGTGTATTGGACTGAAGAGGAGCTACTGTTCTTGTCAGTTTCCTAAGCAGAGTTGAACTAGATATGGCCCCTGTGTGTAGGAAGCACAGTTCTTTTGTTCTGAGCAAGCTCAATTTTCGGACCCCATAGGAAACACAGTAGAGAAGAAGTGTGCTCTTTTCTCAAAAGCAGAGTATGTTTCTTGTAAGGCGAGCTAGTGTTTGTTTCCCAATCCTAAATGGAGTTGAATCACATGCAGTTTTTGGTCCTACGAGCAAGAGTTGTTTTCTGGTAAGAAGGTCACTATTGTGCTCCCAATGCCATACACAGTGCAAATAGCACTCGCGTCTGTTCCCAGCAAGTACAGTGTATTGGACTGAAGAGGAGCTACTGTTCTTGTCAGTTTCCTAAGCAGAGCTGAACTAGATATGGCCCCTGTGTGTAGGAAGCACAGTTCTTTTGTTCTGAGCAAGCTCAATTTTCGGACCCCATAGGAAACACAGTAGAGAAGAAGTGTGCTCTTTTCTCAAAAGCAGAGTATGGTTCTTGTAAGGCGAGCTAGCGTTTGTTTCCCAATCATAAATGGAGTTGAATCACATGCAGTTTTTGGTCCTACGAGCAAGAGTTGTTTTCTGGTAAGAAGAGTCACTATTGCGCTCCCATTGTCATCCACAGGGCAAATCACACTGGCATCTGTACCCAGCATGTACAGTGTATTGGACTGAAGAGGATCTACTGTTCTTGTCAGTTTCCTAAGCAGAGTTTAACTAGATATGGACCGTGTGTGTAGGAAGCACAGTTCTTTTGTTCTGAGAATGCTCACTGTTCTGGCCCTATAGGAAACACATTAGAGTAGAAGAGTGCTCCTTTCTCAATCCAGAGTGTGTTTCTTGTAAGTCCAGCTATCGTTTGTTTCCCAGTACTAAATGGAGTTGAATCACATCCTGTTTTTGGTCCTACGAGCAAGAGTTTTTTTCTGATAAGAAGAGTCACTATTGTGCTCCTATTGCCATACACAGTACAAATAGCACTCGTGTCTGTTCCCAGCATGTACAGTGTATTGGACTGAAGAGGAGCTACTGTTCTTCTCAGTTTCCTAAGCAGAGTTGAACTAGATATGGCCCGTGTGTGGAGGAAGCACAGTTCTTTTGTTCTGAGCAAGCTCAACATTCCGACCACATATGAACCACAGTAGAATAGAAGACTGCTCTTCTCTCAAAAGCAGAGTGTGTTTCTTGTAAGGCGAGCTAGCGTTTGTTTCCCAGTCCTAAATGGAGTTGATTCACATGCAGTTTTTGGTCCTATGATCAAGCGTTGTTTTCTGGTAAAGAAAGTCACTCTTGCGCTCCCATTGCCATACACAGTGCAAATAGCACTCGCGTCTGTTCCCAGCAAGTACAGTGTATTGGACTGAAGCGGAGCTACTGTTCTTGTCAGTTTGCTCAGCAGAGTTGAACTAGATAAGGCCCCTGTGTGTAGGAAGCACTGTTCTTTTGTTCTGAGCAAGCTCACTGTTCGGACCCCATAGGAAACACAGTAGAGTAGAAGAGTGCTCTTTTCTCAAAAGCAGAGTGTGTTTCTCGTAAGGCAAGCTAGCGTTTGTTTCCCAGTAATAAATGGAGTTGAATCACATCCTGTTTTTGGTCCTACGAGCAAGAGTTGTTTTCTGGTAAGGAAAGTCACTATTGCGCTCCCATTGTCAGACACAGTGCAAATAGCACTCGCGTCTCTTCCCAGGAAGTACAGTGTATTGGACTGAAGAGGATCTACTGTTCTTGTCAGTTTCCTAAGCATAATTGAACTAGATAAGGCCGTATTTGTAGGAAGCACAGTTCTTTTGTTCTGAGCAAACTCACTGTTCTGGCACTATAGGAAACACAGTAGAGTAGAAGAGTGCTCTTTTCTCAAAAGCAGAGTGTGTTTCTTGTAAGGCTAGCTAGCGTTTGTTTCCCAGTCCTAAATGGAGTTGAATCACATGCAGTTTTTGGTCCTACGAGCAAGAGTTGTTTTCTGGTAAGGAAAGTCATTATTGCGCTCTCATTGCCATACACAGTGCAAATAGCAATGGCGTCTGTTCCCAGAAAGTACAGTGTATTGGACTGAAGCGGAGCTACTGTTCTTGTCAGTTTCCTAAGCAGAGTTTAACTAGATATTGCCCCTGTGTGTAGGAAGCACAGTTCTTTTGTTCTGAGCAAGCTCACTGTTCGGACCCCATAGGAAACACAGTAGAGTAGAAGAGTGCTCTTTTCTCAAAAGCAGAGTGTGTTTCTTGTAAAGCGAGCTAGCATTTGTTTCCCAGTCCTAAATGGAGTTGAATCACATGCAGTTTCTTGTACTACGAGCAAGAGTTGTTTTCTGGTAAGAAGAGTCACTATTGTGCTCCCATTGTCATTCACAGTGCAAATAACACTGGCATCTGTTCCCAGCATGTACACTGTATTGGACTGAAGAGGATCTACTGTTCTTTTCAGTTTCCTAAGCATAATTGAACTACATATGGCCGTATTTGTATGAAGCACAGTTCTTTTGTTCTGAGCAAGCTCACTGTTCTGGCCCTATAAGAAACACAGTAGAGTAGAAGAGTGCTCTTTTCTCAAAAGCAGAGTATGTTTCTTGTAAGGCGAGCTAGCGTTTGTTTCCCAATCCTAAATGGAGTTGAATCACATTCAGTATATGGTCCTACGAGCAAGAGTTGTTTTCTGGTAAGAAGAGTCACTATTGCGCTCCCATTGTCATCCACAGGGCAAATCACACTGGCATTTGTTCCCAGCATGTACAGTGTATTGGACTGAAGAGGATCTACTGTTCTTGTCAGATTTCTAAGCAGAGTTTAACTAGATATGGACAGTGTGTGTAGGTAGCACAGTTCTTTTGTTCTG
The DNA here is from genome assembly GCF_949786415.1 of Peromyscus eremicus. Classification (NCBI taxonomy): domain Eukaryota; kingdom Metazoa; phylum Chordata; class Mammalia; order Rodentia; family Cricetidae; genus Peromyscus; species Peromyscus eremicus. Next base: position 396,258 of record NW_026734296.1, read on the forward strand.
AGAATGCTCACTGTTCTGGCCCTATAGGAAACACATTAGAGTAGAAGAGTGCTCCTTTCTCAATCCAGAGTGTGTTTCTTGTAAGTCGAGCTATCGTTTGTTTCCCAGTCCTAAATAGAGTTGAATCCCATGCAGTTTCTGGTCCTATCAGCAAGAGTTGTTTTCTGATAAGAAGAGTCACTATTGCGCTCCTATTGCCATACACAGTACAAATAGCACTCGCGTCTGTTCCCAGCTAGGACAGTGTATTGGACTGAGGAGGAGCTACCGTTCTTGTCAGTTTCCTAAGCAGAGTTGAACTAGATATGGCCCGTGTGTGTAGGAAGCACAGTTCTTTTGTTCTGAGCAAGCTCACTGTTCGGACCCCATAGGAAACACAGTAGAGTAAAAGAGTGCTCTTTTCTCAAAAGCAGAGTGTGTTTCTTGTAAGGCAAGCTATCGTTTGTTTCCCAGTACTAAATGGAGTTGAATCACATCCTGTTTTTGGTCCTACGAGCAAGAGTAGTTTTCTGGTAAGGAAAGTCACTATTGCGCTCCCATTGTCAGACACAGTGCAAATAGCACTTGCGTCTGTTCCCAGCAAGTACAGTGTATTGGACTGAAGAGGAGCTACTGTTCTTGTCAGTTTCCTAAGCAGAGTTGAACTAGATATGGCCCCTGTGTGTAGGAAGCACAGTTCTTTTGTTCTGAGCAAGCTCAATTTTCGGACCCCATAGGAAACACAGTAGAGAAGAAGTGTGCTCTTTTCTCAAAAGCAGAGTATGTTTCTTGTAAGGCGAGCTAGTGTTTGTTTCCCAATCCTAAATGGAGTTGAATCACATGCAGTTTTTGGTCCTACGAGCAAGAGTTGTTTTCTGGTAAGAAGGTCACTATTGTGCTCCCAATGCCATACACAGTGCAAATAGCACTCGCGTCTGTTCCCAGCAAGTACAGTGTATTGGACTGAAGAGGAGCTACTGTTCTTGTCAGTTTCCTAAGCAGAGCTGAACTAGATATGGCCCCTGTGTGTAGGAAGCACAGTTCTTTTGTTCTGAGCAAGCTCAATTTTCGGACCCCATAGGAAACACAGTAGAGAAGAAGTGTGCTCTTTTCTCAAAAGCAGAGTATGGTTCTTGTAAGGCGAGCTAGCGTTTGTTTCCCAATCATAAATGGAGTTGAATCACATGCAGTTTTTGGTCCTACGAGCAAGAGTTGTTTTCTGGTAAGAAGAGTCACTATTGCGCTCCCATTGTCATCCACAGGGCAAATCACACTGGCATCTGTACCCAGCATGTACAGTGTATTGGACTGAAGAGGATCTACTGTTCTTGTCAGTTTCCTAAGCAGAGTTTAACTAGATATGGACCGTGTGTGTAGGAAGCACAGTTCTTTTGTTCTGAGAATGCTCACTGTTCTGGCCCTATAGGAAACACATTAGAGTAGAAGAGTGCTCCTTTCTCAATCCAGAGTGTGTTTCTTGTAAGTCCAGCTATCGTTTGTTTCCCAGTACTAAATGGAGTTGAATCACATCCTGTTTTTGGTCCTACGAGCAAGAGTTTTTTTCTGATAAGAAGAGTCACTATTGTGCTCCTATTGCCATACACAGTACAAATAGCACTCGTGTCTGTTCCCAGCATGTACAGTGTATTGGACTGAAGAGGAGCTACTGTTCTTCTCAGTTTCCTAAGCAGAGTTGAACTAGATATGGCCCGTGTGTGGAGGAAGCACAGTTCTTTTGTTCTGAGCAAGCTCAACATTCCGACCACATATGAACCACAGTAGAATAGAAGACTGCTCTTCTCTCAAAAGCAGAGTGTGTTTCTTGTAAGGCGAGCTAGCGTTTGTTTCCCAGTCCTAAATGGAGTTGATTCACATGCAGTTTTTGGTCCTATGATCAAGCGTTGTTTTCTGGTAAAGAAAGTCACTCTTGCGCTCCCATTGCCATACACAGTGCAAATAGCACTCGCGTCTGTTCCCAGCAAGTACAGTGTATTGGACTGAAGCGGAGCTACTGTTCTTGTCAGTTTGCTCAGCAGAGTTGAACTAGATAAGGCCCCTGTGTGTAGGAAGCACTGTTCTTTTGTTCTGAGCAAGCTCACTGTTCGGACCCCATAGGAAACACAGTAGAGTAGAAGAGTGCTCTTTTCTCAAAAGCAGAGTGTGTTTCTCGTAAGGCAAGCTAGCGTTTGTTTCCCAGTAATAAATGGAGTTGAATCACATCCTGTTTTTGGTCCTACGAGCAAGAGTTGTTTTCTGGTGAGGAAAGTCACTATTGCGCTCCCATTGTCAGACACAGTGCAAATAGCACTCGCGTCTCTTCCCAGCAAGTACAGTGTATTGGACTGAAGAGGATCTACTGTTCTTGTCAGTTTCCTAAGCATAATTGAACTAGATAAGGCCGTATTTGTAGGAAGCACAGTTCTTTTGTTCTGAGCAAACTCACTGTTCTGGCACTATAGGAAAAACAGTAGAGTAGAAGAGTGCTCTTTTCTCAAAAGCAGATTGTGTTTCTTGTAAGGCAAGCTAGCGTTTGTTTCCCATTCCTAAATGGAGTTGAATAACATCCTGTTTTTGGTCCTACGAGCAAGAGTTGTTTTCTGGTAAGAAGAGTCACTATTGTGCTCCCATTGTCATTCACAGGGCAAATAACACTGGCGTCTGTTCCCAGCATGTACACTGTATTGGACTGAAGAGGATCTACTGTTCTTTTCAGTTTCCTAAGCATAATTGAACTAGATATGGCCGTATTTGTATGAAGCACAGTTCTTTTGTTCTGAGCAAGCTCACTGTTCTGGCCCTATAGGAAACACAGTAGAGTAGAAGAGTGCTCTTTTCTCAAAAGCAGAGTGTGTTTCTTGTAAGGCGAGCTAGCGTTTGTTTCCCAGTCCTAAATGGAGTTGAATCACATGCAGTTTTTGGTCCTATGAGCAAGAGTTGTTTTCTGGTAAGGAAAGTCACTCTTGCGCTCCCATTGCCATACACAGTGCAAATAGCACTCGCGTCTGTTCCCAGCAAGTACAGTGTATTGGACTGAAGCGGAGCTACTGTTCTTGTCAGTTTGCTAGGCAGAGTTGAACTAGATATGGCCCCTGTGTGTAGGAAGCACTGTTCTTTTGTTCTGAGCAAGCTCACTGTTCGGACCCCATAGGAAACACAGTAGAGTAGAAGAGTGCTCTTTTCTCAAAAGCAGAGTGTGTTTCTTGTAAGGCAAGCTAGCGTTTGTTTCCCATTCCTAAATGGAGTTGAATCACATGCAGTTTTTGGTCCTACGAGCAAGAGTTGTTTTCTGGTAAGGAAAGTCACTATTGCGCTCCCAATGCCGTACACAGTGCAAATAGCACTCGCGTCTGTTCCCAGCAAGTACAGTGTATTGGACTGAAGAGGAGCTACTGTTCTTGTCAGTTTCCTAAGCAGAGTTGAACTAGATATGGCCCATGTGTGTAGGAAGCACAGTTCTTTTGTTCTGAGCAAGCTCACTGTTCGGACCGCATAGGAAACACAATAGAGTAGAAGAGTGCTCTTTTCTCAAAAGCAGAGTGTGTTTCTTGTAAGGCAAGCTAGCGTTTGTTTCCCAGTACTAAATGGAGTTGAATCACATCCTGTTTTTGGTCCTACGAGCAAGAGTTGTTTTCTGGTAAGGAAAGTCACTATTGCGCTCCCATTTTCAGACACAGGGCAAATAGCACTGGCGTCTGTTTCCAGCATGTACAGTGTATTGGACTGAAGAGGATCTACTGTTCTTTTCAGTTTCTTAAGCAGAATTGAACTAGATATGGCCGTATTTGTAGGAAGCACAGTTCTTTTGTTCTGAGCAAACACACTGTTCTGGCCCTATAGGAAACACAGTAGAGTAGAAAATTGCTCTTTTCTCAAAAGAAGAGAGTGTTTCTTGTAAGGTGAGCTAGCGTTTGTTTCCCAGTCCTAAATGGAGTTGAATCACATGCAGTTTCTGGTCCTACCTGCAAGCTTGTTTTCTGGTAAGGAATGTCAATATTGCGCTGCCATTGCCATATACAGTGCAAATAGCACTCGCGTCTGTTCCCAGCAAGTACAGTGTATTGGACTGAAGAGGAGCTACTATTCTTGTCAGTTTCCTAAGCAGAGTTGAACTAGATATGGCCCCTGTGTGTAGGAAGCACAGTTCTTTTGTTCTGAGCAAGCTCACTGTTCGGACCCCATAGGAAACACAGTAGAGTAGAAGAGTGCTCTTTTCTCAAAAGCAGAGTGTGTTTCTTGTAAGGCGAGCTAGTGTTTGTTTCCCAGTCAGAAATGGAGTTGAATCCCTTGCAGTTTCTGGTCCTACGTGCAAGAGGTGTTTTCTGATAAGAAGAGTCACTATTGCGCTCCCATTGTCATACAGAGGACAAATAGCACTAGCGTCTGTTCCCTGCCTGTACACTGTATTGGACTGAAGAGGAGCTACTGTTCTTGTCAGTTTCCTAAGCAGAGTTGAACTGGATATGGCCCCTGTGTGTAGGAAGCACAGTTCTTTTGTTCTGAGCAAACTCACTGTTTTGGCCCTATAGGAAACACAGTAGAGTAGAAGAGTGCTCTTTTCTCAAAAGGAGAGTGTGTTTCTTGTAATGCGAGCTAGTGTTTGTTTCCCAGTCAGAAATGGAGTTGAATCCCATGCAGTTTCTGGTCCTATGAGCAAGAGTTGTTTTCTGGTAAGAAGAGTCACTATTATGCTCCCATTGTCATACACAGGGCAAATAGCACTGGCGTCTGTTCCCAGCAAGTACAGTGTATTGGACTGAAGCGGAGCTACTGTTCTTGTCAGTTTCCTAAGCAGAGCTGAACTAGATATGGCCCCTGTGTGTAGGAAGCACACTTCTTTTGTTCTGAGCAATCTCAATGTTCAGACCCCATAGAAATCACAGAAGAGTAGAAGAGTGCTCTTTTCTCAAAAGCAGAGTGTGTTTCTTGTAAGGCGAGCTAGTGTTTGTTTTCCAGTCCTAAATGGAGTTCAATCACATACAGTTTTTGGTCCTACGAGCAAGAGTTGTTTTCTGGTAAGGAAAGTCACTATTGCACTCTCTTTGCCATACACAGTTCAAATAGCACTCGTGTCTGTTCCCAGCAAGTACAGTGTATTGGACTGAAGAGGAACTACTGTTCTTGTCAGTTTCCTAAGCAGAGTTGAACTAGATATGGCCCGTGTGTGTAGGAAGCACAGTTCTTTTGTTCTGAGCAAGCTCAGTGTTCGGACCCCATATGAACTACAGTAGAATAGAAGACTGCTCTTTTCTCAAAAGCAGAGTGTGTTTCTTGTAAGGCTAGCTAGAATTTGTTTCCCAGTCCTAAATGGAGTTGAATCACATGCAGTTTGGACCTACGAGCAAGAGTTGTTTTCTCGTAAGGAAAGTCACTATTGTGCTCCCATTGCCATACACAGTGCAAATAGCACTCGTGTCTGTTCCCAGCAAGTACAGTGTATTGGACTGAAGAGGAGCTACTCTTCTTGTCAGTTTCCTAAGCAGAGTTGAACTACATATGGCCCGTGTGTGTAGGAAACACAGTTCTTTTGTTCTGAGCAAGCTCAATGTTCGGACCCCATAGGAAACACAGTAGAATAGAAGACTGCTCTTTTCTCAAAAACAGAGTGTGTTTCTTGTAAGGCGAGCTAGCGTTTGTTTCCCAGTCCTAAATGGAGTTGAATCACATGCAGTTTATGGTCCTACGAGCAAGAGTTGTTTTCTGGTAAGGAAAGTCACTATTGCGCTCCCTTTGCCATACACAGTGCAAATAGCACTCGCGTCTGTTCCCAGCAAGTACAGTGTATTGGACTGAAGGGGAGCTACTGTTCTTGTCAGTTTCCTAAGCAGAGTTGAACTAGATATGGCCCCTGTGTGTAGGAAGCACAGTTCATTTGTTCTGAGCAAGCTCAATGTTTGGACCACATAGGAAACAGAGAAGAGTAGAAGAGTGCTCTTTTCTCAAAAGCAGAGTGTGTTTCTTGTAAGGCGAGCTAGTGTTTGTTTCCCAGTCCTAAATGGAGTTGAATCCCATGCAGTTTCTGGTCCTACGAGCAAGGGGTGTTTTCTGGTTAAAAAAAGTCACTATTGTGCTCCCATTGCCATATACAGTGTAAACAGCACTCGCGTCTGTTCCCAGCAAGTACAGTGTATTGGACTGAAGAGGAGCTACTGTTCTATCAGTTTCCTAAGCAGAATTGAACTAGATATGGCCGTATTTGTAGGAAGCACAGTTCTTTTGTTGTAAGCAAACTCACTGTTCTGGCCCTATAGGAGACACAGTAGAGTGGAAGAGTGCTCTTTTCTCAAAAGCAGAGTGTGTTTCTTGTAAGGCGAGCTAGCATTTGTTTCCCAGTCCTAAATGGAGTTGAATCACATGCAGTTTTTGGTCCTATGTGCAATAGTTGTTTTCTGGTAAGGAAAGTCACTATTGTGCTCCCATTTCCATACACAGTGCAAATAGCACTCGCATCTGTTCCCAGCAAGTACAGTGTATTAAACTGAAGAGGATCTACTGTTCTTGTCAGTTTGCTAAGCAGAGTTGAACTAGATATGGCCCCTGTGTGTAGGAAGCACAGTTCTTTTGTTCTGAGCAAGCTCACTGTTCGGACAACATAGGAAACACAGAAGAGTAGAAGAGTGCTCTTTTCTCAAAAGCAGAGTGTGTTTCTTGTAAGGCGAGCTAGTGTTTGTTTCATAGTCCTAAATGGAGTTGAATCCCATGCAGTTTCTGGTCCTACGAGCAAGAGGTGTTTTCTGGTTAAAAAAAGTCACTATTGCACTCCCATTGGCATACACAGTGTAAATAGCACTCGCGTCTGTTCCCAGCAATTACAGTGTATTGGACTGAAGCGGAGCTACTGTTCTTGTCGGTTTCCTAAGCAGAGCTGAACTAGATATGGCCCCTGTGTGTAGGAAGCACAGTTCTTTTGTTCTGAGCAAGGTCAATGTTCGGACCCCATAGAAAACACATTAGAGTAGAAGAGTGCTCTTTTCTCAAAAGCAGAGTGTGTTTCTTGTAAGGCGAGCTAGTGTTTGTTTCCCAGTCGTAAATGGAGTTGAATCACATACAGTTTTTGGTCCTACGAGCAAGAGTTTTTTTCTGGTAAGGAAAGTCACTATTGCACTCCCATTGCCATACACAGTTCAAATAGCACTCGTGTCTGTTCCCAGCATGTACAGTGTATTGGACTGAAGAGGAGCTACTGTTCTTGTCAGTTTCTAAGCAGAGTTGAACTAGATATGGCCCCTGTGTGTAGGAAGCACAGTTCTTTTGTTCTGAGCAAGCTCAGTGTTCGGACCCCATATGAACCATAGTAGAATAGAAGAGTGCTCTTCTCTCAAAAGCAGAGTGTGTTTCTTGTAATGCAAGCTAGCGTTTGTTTCCCAGTCCTAAATGGAGTTGAATCACATGCAGTTTTTGGTCCTATGAGCAAGAGTTGTTTTCTCGTAAGCAAAGTCACTATTGCGCTCCCATTGCCATACACAGTGAAAATAGCACTGGTGTCTGTTCCAGCAAGTACAGTGTATTGGACTGAAGAGGAGCTACTGTTCTTGTCAGTTTCCTAAGCAGAATTGAACTAGATATGGCCGTATTTGTAGGAAGCACAGTTCTTTTGTTCTAAGCAAACTCACTGTTCTGGCCCTATAGGAGACACAGTAGAGTAGAAGATTGCTCTTTTCTCAAAAGCAGAGTGTGTTTCTTGTAATACGAGCTAGCGTTTGTTTCCCAGTCCTAAATGGAGTTGAATCACATGCAGTTTTTGGTCCTATGTGCAGTAGTTGTTTTCTGGTAAGGAAAGTCACTATTGTGCTCCCATTTCCATACACAGTGCAAATAGCACTCGCATCTGTTCCCAGCAAGTACAGTGTATTGGACTGAAGAGGATCTACTGTTCTTGTCAGTTTGCTAAGCAGAGTTGAACTAGATATGGCCCCTGTGTGTAGGAAGCACAGTTCTTTTGTTCTGAGCAAGCTCACTGTTCAGACCACATAGGAAACACAGAAGAGTAGAAGAGTGCTCTTTTCTCAAAAGCAGAGTGTGTTTCTTGTAAGGCGAGCTAGTGTTTGTTTCCCAGTCCTAAATGGAGTTGAATCCCATGCAGTTTCTTGTCTTACGAGCAAGAGGGGTTTTCTGGTTAAAAAAAGTCACTATTGCGCTCCAATTGGCATATACAGTGTAAATAGCACTCGCGTCTGTTCCCAGCAAGTACAGTGTATTGGACTGAAGCGGAGCTACTGATCTTGTCAGTTTCCTAAGCAGAGTTGAACTAGATATGGCCCCTGTGTGTAGAAAGCACATTTCTTTTTTCCTGAGCAACCTCACTCTTCTGACCCCATAGGAAACACAATAGAGTAGAAGAGTGCTCTTTTCTCAAAAGCAGAGTGTGCTTCTTGTATGGCGAGCTAGTGTTTGTTTCCCAGTCCTAAATGGAGTTGAATCACATGCAGTTTTTGGTCCTAGCAGCAAGAGTTGTTTCTGGTAAGGAAAGTCACTATTGCGTTCCCATTTCCATACACAGTACAAATAGCACTCGCGTCTGTTCCCAGCAAGTACAGTGTATTGGACTGAAGAGGAGCTACTGTTCTTGTCAGTTTCCTAAGCAGAGTTGAACTAGATATGGCCCCTGTGTGTAGGAAGCACAGTTCTTTTGTTCTGAGCAAGCTCACTATTCGGACCCCATAGGAAACACATTAGAGTAGAAGAGTGCTCTTCTCTCAAAAGGAGAGTGTGTTTCTTGTAATGCCAGCTAGTGTTTGTTTCCCAGTCAGAAATGGAGTTGAATCCCATGCAGTTTCTGGTCCTACGAGCAAGAGTTGTTTTCTGGTAAGAAGAGTCACTATCACGCTCCCATTGTCATACACAGGGCAAATAGCACTGGCGTCTGTTCCCAGCAAGTACAGTGTATTGGACTGAAGCGGAGCTACTGTTCTTGTCAGTTTCCTAAGCAGAGCTGAACTAGATATGGCCCCTGTGTGTAGGAAGCACAGTTCTTTTGTTCTGAGCAAGCTCAATGTTCGGACCCCATAGAAAACACTTTAGAGTAGAAGAGTGCTCTTTTCTCAAAAGCAGAGTGTGTTTCTTGTAAGGCGAGCTAGTGTTTGTTTCCCAGTCCTAAATGGAGTTGAATCACATACAGTTTGTGGTCCTACGAGCAAGAGTTGTTTTCTGGTAAGGAAAGTCACTATTGCACTCCCATTGCCACACAGTTCAAATAGCACTCGTGTCTGTTCCCAGCAAGTACAGTGTATTGGACTGAAGAGGAGCTACGGTTCTTGTCAGTTTCCTAAGCAGAGTTGAACTAGATATGGCCCGTGTGTGTAGGAAGCACAGTTCTTTTGTTCTGAGCAAGCTCACTGTTCGGACACCATAGGAAACACAGTAGAGTAGAAGAGTACTCTTCTCTCTAAAGCAGAGTGTGTTTCTTGTAAGGCGAGCTGGCGTTTGTTTCCCAGTCCTAAATGGAGTTGAATCACATGCAGTTTTTGGTCCTATGAGCAAGAGTTGTTTTCTCGTAAGCAAAGTCACTATTGCGCTCCCATTGCCATACACAGTGAAAATAGCACTGGTGTCTGTTCCAGCAAGTACAGTGTATTGGACTGAAGAGGAGCTACGGTTCTTGTCAGTTTCCTAAGCAGAGTTGAACTAGATATGGCCCGTGTGTGTAGGAAGCACAGTTCTTTTGTTCTGAGCAAGCTCAACGTTCCGACCCCATATGAACCACAGTAGAATAGAATACTGCTCTTTTCTCAAAAGCAGAGTGTGTTTCTTGTAAGGCGAGCTAGCGTTTGTTTCCCAGTCCTAAATGGAGTTGAATCACTTGCAGTTTTTGGTCCTACGAACAAGAGTTTTTTTCTGGTAAGAAGAGTCACTATTATGCTCCCATTGTTATACACAGGGCAAATAGCACTGGCATTTGTTCCCAGCAAGTACAGTGTATTGGACTGAAGCGGAGCTACTGTTCTTGTCAGTTTCCTAAGCAGAGCTGAACTAGATATGGCCCCTGTGTGTAGGAAGCACAGTTCTTTTGTTCTGAGCAAGCTCACTGTTCGCACACCATAGGAAACACAGTAGAGTAGAAGAGTACTCTTTTCTCAAAAGCAGAGTGTGTTTCTTGTAAGGCGAGCTAGCGTTTGTTTCTCAGTCCTAAATGGAGTTGAATCACATGCAGTTTCTTGTCCTACGAGCAAGAGTTGTTTTCTGGTAAGAAGAGTCACTATTGCGTACCCATTGCCATATACAGTGTAAACAGCACTCGCGTCTGTTCCCAGCATGTACAGTGTATTGGACTGAAGAGGAGCTACTGTTCTTGTCAGTTTCCTAAGCAGAATTGAACTAGATATGGCCGTATTTGTAGGAAGCACAGTTCTTTTGTTCTAAGCAAACTCACTGTTCTGGCCCTATAGGAGACACAGTAGAGTAGAAGATTGCTCTTTTCTCAAAAGCAGAGTGTGTTTCTTGTAATACGAGCTAGCGTTTGTTTCCCAGTCCTAAATGGAGTTGAATCACATGCAGTTTTTGGTCCTATGTGCAGTAGTTGTTTTCTGGTAAGGAAAGTCACTATTGTGCTCCCATTTCCATACACAGTGCAAATAGCACTCGCATCTGTTCCCAGCAAGTACAGTGTATTGGACTGAAGAGGATCTACTGTTCTTGTCAGTTTGCTAAGCAGAGTTGAACTAGATATGGCCCCTGTGTGTAGGAAGCACAGTTCTTTTGTTCTGAGCAAGCTCACTGTTCAGACCACATAGGAAACACAGAAGAGTAGAAGAGTGCTCTTTTATCAAAAGCAGAGTGTGTTTCTTGTAAGGCGAGCTAGTGTTTGTTTCCCAGTCCTAAATGGAGTTGAATCACATGCAGTTTCTTGTCCTACGAGCAAGAGGGGTTTTCTGGTTAAAAAAAAGTCACTATTGCGCTCCAATTGGCATATACAGTGTAAATAGCACTCGCGTCTGTTTCCAGGAAGTACAGTGTATTGGACTGAAGCGGAGCTACTGATCTTGTCAGTTTCCTAAGCAGAGTTGAACTAGATATGGCCCCTGTGTGTAGAAAGCACATTTCTTTTTTCCTGAGCAACCTCACTCTTCTGACCCCATAGGAAACACAGTAGAGTAGAAGAGTGCTCTTTTCTCAAAAGCAGAGTGTGTTTCTTGTAAGGCGAGCTAGTGTTTGTTTCCCAGTCCTAAATGGAGTTGAATCACATACAGTTTGTGGTCCTACGAGCAAGAGTTGTTTTCTGGTAAGGAAAGTCACTATTGCACTCCCATTGCCACACAGTTCAAATAGCACTCGTGTCTGTTCCCAGCAAGTACAGTGTATTGGACTGAAGAGGAGCTACGGTTCTTGTCAGTTTCCTAAGCAGAGTTGAACTAGATATGGCCCGTGTGTGTAGGAAGCACAGTTCTTTTGTTCTGAGCAAGCTCAATGTTCGCACCCCATATGAACCACAGGAGAATAGAAGACTGCTCTTTTCTCAAAAACAGAGTGTGTTTCTTGTAAGGCGAGCTAGAGTTTGTTTCCCAGTCCTAAATGGAGTTGAATCACATGCAGTTTTTGGTCCTACGAGCAAGAGTTGTTTTCTGGTAAGGAAAGTCACTATTGTGCTCCCTTTGCCATACACAGTGCAAATAGCACTCGCGTCTGTTCCCAGCAAGTACAGTGTATTGGACTGAAGAGGAGCTACTGTTCTTGTCAGTTTCCTAAGCAGAGCTGAACTAGATATGGCCCCTGGGTGTAGGAAGCACAGTTCTTTTGTTCTGAGCAATCTCAATGTTCAGACCCCATAGAAATCACATAAGAGTAGAAGAGTGCTCTTTTCTCAAAAGCAGAGTGTGTTTCTTGTAAGGCGAGCTAGCGTTTGTTTCCCAGTCCTAAATGGAGTTGAATCACATGCAGTTTCTTGTCCTATGAGCAAGAGTTGTTTTCTGGTAAGAAGAGTAACTATTGTGCTCCCATTGTCATACACAGGGCAAATAGAACTGGTGTTTGTTCCCAGCATGTACAGTGTATTGGACTGAAGAGGATCTACTGTTCTTGTCAGTTTCCTAAGAAGTATTGAACTAGATAAGGCAGTATTTGTAGGAAGCACAGTTCTTTTGTTCTGAGCAAACTCACTGTTTTGGCCCTATAGGAAACACAGTAGAGTAGAAGAGTGCTCTTTTCTCAAAAGGAGAGTGTGTTTCTTGTAATGCGAGCTAGTGTTTGTTTCCCAGTCAGAAATGGAGTTGAATCCCAGGCAGTTTCTGGTCCTACGAGCAAGAGTTGTTTTCTGGTAAAAAGAGTCACTATTACGCTCCCATTTTCATACACAGGGCAAATAGCACTGGCGTCAGTTCCCAGCAAGTACAGTGTATTGGACTGAAGCGGAGCTACTGTTCTTGTCAGTTTCCTAAGCAGAGCTGAACTAGATATGGCCCCTGTGTGTAGGAAGCACATTTCTTTTGTTCTGAGCAATCTCAATGTTCAGACCCCATAGAAATCACATAAGAGTAGAAGAGTGCTCTTTTCTCAAAAGCAGAGTGTGTTTCTTGTAAGGCGAGCTAGTGTTTGTTTCCCAGACCTAAATGGAGTTGAATCACATACAGTTTTTGGTCCTACGAGCAAGAGTTGTTTTCTGGTAAGGAAAGTCACTATTGCACTCTCTTTGCCATACACAGTTCAAATAGCACTCGTGTCTGTTCCCAGCAAGTACAGTGTATTGGACTGAAGAGGAGCTACTGTTCTTGTCAGTTTCCTAAGCAGAGTTGAACTAGATATGGCCCGTGTGTGTAGGAAGCACAGTTCTTTTGTTCTGAGCAAGCTCAGTGTTCGGACCCCATATGAACCACAGTAGAATAGAAGACTGCTCTTTTCTCAAAAGCAGAGTGTGTTTCTTGTAAGGCTAGCTAGAGTTTGTTTCCCAGTCCTAAATGGAGTTGAATCACATGCAGTTTGGTCCTACGAGCAAGAGTTGTTTTCTCGTAAGCAAAGTCACTATTGTGCTCCCAATGCCATACACAGTGCAAATAGCCCTCGCATCTGTTCCCAGCAAGTACAGTGTATTGGACTGAAGAGGAGCTACTGTTCTTGTCAGTTTCCTAAGCAGAGTTGAACTACATATGGCCCGTGTGTGTAGGAAGCACAGTTCTTTAGTTCTGAGCAAGCTCAATGTTCGCACCCCATATGAACCACAGGAGAATAGAAGACTGCTCTTTTCTCAAAAACAGAGTGTGTTTCTTGTAAGGCGAGCTAGCGTTTGTTTCCCAGTCCTAAATGGAGTTGAATCACATGCAGTTTTTGGTCCTACGAGCAAGAGTTGTTTTCTGGTAAGGAAAGTCACTATTGTGCTCCCTTTGCCATACACAGTGCAAATAGCACTCGCGTCTGTTCCCAGCAAGTACAGTGTATTGGACTGAAGAGGAGCTACTGTTCTTGTCAGTTTCCTAAGCAGAGTTGAACTAGATATGGCCCATGTGTGTAGGAAGCACAGTTCTTTTGTTCTGAGCAAGCTCACTGTTCGGACACCATAGGAAACACAGTAGAGTAGAAGAGTACTCTTTTCTCAAAAGCAGAGTGTGTTTTTGTAAGGCGAGCTAGCGTTTGTTTCTCAGTCCTAAATGGAGTTGAATCACATGCAGTTTCTTGTCCTACGAGCAAGAGTTGTTTTCTGGTAAGAAGAGTCACTATTGTGCTCCCATTGCCATATACAGTGTAAATAGCACTCTCGTCTGTTCCCAGCAAGTACAGTGTATTGGACTGAAGAGGAGCTACTGTTCTTGTCAGTTTCCTAAGCAGAATTGAACTAGATATGGCCGTATTTGTAGGAAGCACAGTTCTTTTATTCTGGGCAAACTCACTGTTCTGGCCCTATAGAAGACACAGTAGAGTAGAAGAGTGCTCTTTTCTCAAAAGCAGAGTGTGTTTCTTGTAAGGCGAGCTAGCGTTTGTTTTCCAGTCCTAAATGGAGTTGAATCACATGCAGTTTTTGGTCCTATGTGCAAGAGTTGTTTTCTGGTAAGGAAAGTCACTATTGTGCTCCCATTTCCATACACAGTGCAAATAGCACTCGCATCTGTTCCCAGCAAGTACAGTGTATTGGACTGAAGCGGAGCTACTGTTCTTGTCAGTTTGCTAAGCACAGTTGAACTAGATATGGCCCCTGTGTGTAGGAAGCACAGTTCTTTTGTTCTGAGCAAGCTCACTGTTCGGACCACATAGGAAACACAGAAGAGTAGAAGAGTGCTCTTTTCTCAAAAGCAGAGTGTGTTTCTTGTAAGGCGAGCTAGCATTTGTTTCCCAGTCCTAAATGGAGTTGAATCACATGCAGTTTCTTGTCCTACGAGCAAGAGTTGTTTTCTGGTAAGAAGAGTCACTATTGCGCTCCCATTGCCATATACAGTGTAAATAGCACTCGCGTCTGTTCCCAGCAAGTACAGTGTATTGGACTGAAGAGGAGCTACTGTTCTTGTCAGTTTCCTAAGCAGAATTGAACTAGATATGGCCGTATTTGTAGGAAGCACAGTTCTTTTGTTCTGAGCAAACTCACTGTTCTGGCCCTATAGAAGATACTGTCGAGTAGAAGAGTGCTCTTTTCTCAAAAGCAGAGTGTGTTTCTTGTAAGGAGAGCTAGCGTTTGTTTTCCAGTCCTAAATGGAGTTGAATCACATTCCGGTTTTGGTCCTATGTGCAAGAGTTGTTTTCTGGTAAGGAAAGTCACTATTGCGCTCCCATTTCCATACACAGTGCAAATAGCACTCGCATCTGTTCCCAGCAAGTACAGTGTATTGGACTGAAGCGGAGCTACTGTTCTTTTCAGTTTGCTAAGCAGAGTTGAACTAGATATGGCCCCTGTGTGTAGGAAGCACAGTTCTTTTGTTCTGAGCAAGCTCACTGTTCGGACCACATAGGAAACACAGAAGAGTAGAAGAGTGCTCTTTTCTCAAAAGCAGAGTGTGTTTCTTGTAAGGCGAGCTAGTGTTTGTTTCCCAGTCCTAAATGGAGTTGAATCCCATGCAGTTTCTGGTCCTACGAGCAAGAGGTGTTTTTTGGTTAAAAAAAAGTCACTATTGCACTCCCATTGCCATATACAGTGTAAATAGCACTCGCGTCTGTTCCCAGCAAGTACAGTGTATTGGACTGAAGCAGAGCAACTGTTCTTGTCAGTTTCCTAAGCAGAGTTGAACTAGATATGGCCCCTTTGTGTAGGAAGCACAGTTCTTTTGTTCTGAGCAATCTCAGTGTTCGGACCCCATATGAACCACAGTAGAATAGAAGACTGCTCTTTTCTCAAAAGCAGAGTGTGTTTCTTGTAAGGCGAGCTAGAGTTTGTTTCCCAGTCCTAAATGGAGTTGAATCCCATGCAGTTTCTGGTCCTACAAGCAAGAGTTGTTTTCTTTTAAGAAGAGTCACTATTACGCTCCCATTGTCATACATAGGGCAAATAGCACTGGCGTCTGTTCCTGGCAAGTACAGTGTATTGGACTGAAGCGGAGCTACTGTTCTTGTCAGTTTCCTAAGCAGAGCTGAACTCGATATGGCCCCTGTGTGTAGGAAGCACAGTTCTTTTGTTCTGAGCAAGCTCAATGTTCGGACCCCATAGAAAACACATTAGAGTAGAAGAGTGCTCTTTTCTCAAAAGCAGAGTGTGTTTCTTGTAAGGCGAGCTAGTGTTTGTTTCCCAGTCCTAAATGGAGTTGAATCACATACAATTTTTGGTCCTACGAGCAAGAGTTGTTTTCTGGTAAGGAAAGTCAATATTGCACTCCCATTGCCATACACAGTTCAAATAGCACTCGTGTCAGTTCCCAGCAAGTACAGTGTATTGGACTGAAGAGGAGCTACTGTTCTTGTCAGTTTCCTAAGCAGAGTTGAACTAGATATGGCCCGTGTGTGTAGGAAGCACAGTTCTTTTGTTCTGAGCAAGCTCAGTGTTCGGACCCCATATGAAACACAGTAGATTAGAAGACTGCTCTTTTCTCAAAAGCAGAGTGTGTTTCTTGTAAGTCGAGCTAGAGTTTGTTTCCCAGTACTAAATGGAGTTGAATCACATGCAGTTTTTGATCCTACGAGCAAGAGTTGTTTTCTCGTAAGCAAAGTCACTATTGTGCTCCCATTGCCATACACAGTGCAAATAGCACTCGTGTCTGTTCCCAGCAAGTACAGTGTATTGGACTGAAGAGGAACTACTGTTCTTGTCAGTTTCCTAAGCAGAGTTGAACTACATATGGCCCGTGTGTGTAGGAAGCACAGTTCTTTTGTTCTGAGCAAGCTCAATGTTCGCACCCCATATGAACCACAGGAGAATAGAAGACTGCTCTTTTCTCAAAAACAGAGTGTGTTTCTTGTAAGGCGAGCTAGTGTTTGTTTCCCAGTCCTAAATAGAGTTGAATCACATGCAGTTTTTGGTCCTACGAGCAAGAGTTGTTTTCTGGTAAGGAAAGTCACTATTGTGCTCCCTTTGCCATACACAGTGCAAATAGCACTCGCGTCTGTTCCCAGCAAGTACAGTGTATTGGACTGAAGAGGAGCTACTGTTCTTGTCAGTTTCCTAAGCAGAGTTGAACTAGATATGGCCCATGTGTGTAGGAAGCACAGTTCTTTGTTCTGAGCAAACTCACTGTTCTGGCCCTATAGGAAACACAGTAGAGTAGAAGAGTGCTCTTTTCTCAAAAGCAGAGTGTGTTTCTTGTAAGGCAAGCTAGCGTTTGTTTCCCAGTCCTAAATGAGTTGAATCACATGCAGTTTTTGGTCCTATGTGCAAGAGTTGTTTTCTGGTAAGGAAAGTCACTATTGTGCTCCCATTTCCATACACAGTGCAAATAGCACTTGCATCTGTTCCCAGCAAGTACAGTGTATTGGACTGAAGCGGAGCTACTGTTCTTTTCAGTTTGCTAAGCAGAGTTGAACTAGATATGGCCCCTGTGTGTAGGAAGCACAGTTCTTTTGTTCTGAGCAAGCTCACTGTTCGGACCACAAAGGAAACACAGTAGAGTAGATGAGTGCTCTTTTCTCAAAAGCAGAGTGTGTTTCTTGTAAGGCGAGCTAGTGTTTGTTTCCCAGTCCTAAATGGAGTTGAATCCCATGCAGTTTCTGGTCCTACGAGCAAGAGGTGTTTTCTGGTTAAAAAAAGTCACTATTGCGCTCCCATTGCCATATACAGTGTAAATAGCACTCGCGTCTGTTCCCAGCTTGTACAGTGTATTGGACTGAATAGGATCTACTGTTCTTTTCAGTTTCCTTAGCAGAATTGAACTAGATATGGCAGTATTTGTATGAAGCACAGTTCTTTTGTTCTGAGCAAGCTCACTGTTCTGGTCCTATAGGAAACACAGTAGAGTAGAAGAGTGCTCTTTTCTCAAAAGCAGAGTGTGTTTCTTGTATGGCGATCTAGTGTTTGTTTCCCAGTCCTAAATGGAGTTGAATCACATGCAGTTTTTGGTCCTACGAGCAAGAGTTGTTTCTGGTAAGGAAAGTCACTATTGCGTTCCCATTTCCATACACAGTGCAAATAGCACTCGCGTCTGTTCCCAGCAAGTACAGTGTATTGGACTGAAGAGGAGCTACTGTTCTTGTCAGTTTCCTAAGCAGAGTTGAACTAGATATGGCCCCTGTGTGTAGGAAGCACAGTTCTTTTGTTCTGAGCAAGCTCACTATTCGGACCCCATAGGAAACACATTAGAGTAGAAGAGTGCTCTTTTCTCAAAAGGAGAGTGTGTTTCTTGTAATGGGAGATAGTGTTTGTTTCCCAGTCAGAAATGGAGTTGAATCCCATGCAGTTTCTGGTCCTACGAGTAAGAGTTGTTTTCTGGTAAGAAGAGTCACTATTGCGCTCCCATTGTCATACACAGGGCAAATAGCACTGGCGTCTGTTCCCAGCATGTACAGTGTATTGGACTGAAGCGGAGCTACTGTTCTTGTCAGTTTCCTAAGCAGAGCTGAACTAGATATGGCCCCTGTGTGTAGGAAGCACAGTTCTTTGTTCTGAGCAAGCTCAATGTTCGGACCCCATAGAAAACACTTTAGAGTAGAAGAGTGCTCTTTTCTCAAAAGCAGAGTGTGTTTCTTGTAAGGCGAGCTAGTGTTTGTTTCCCAATCCTAAATGGAGTTGAATCACATACAGTTTTTGGTCCTACGAGCAAGAGTTGTTTTCTGGTAAGGAAAGTCACTATTGCACTCCCATTGCCATACACAGTTCAAATAGCACTCGTGTCTGTTCCCAGCAAGTACAGTGTATTGGACTGAAGAGGAGCTACTGTTCTTGTCAGTTTCCTAAGCAGAGTTGAACTAGATAGGGCCCGTGTGTGTAGGAAGCACAGTTCTTTTGTTCTGAGCAAGCTCAGTGTTCGGACCCCGTATGAACCATAGTAGAAGAGAAGAGTGCTCTTTTCTCAAAAGCAGAGTGTGTTTCTTGTAAGGCGAGCTAGCGTTTGTTTCCCAGTCCTTAATGGAGTTGAATCACATGCAGTTTTTGGTCCTATGAGCAAGAGTTGTTTTCTCGTAAGCAAAGTCACTATTGCGCTCCCATTGCCATACACAGTGCAAATAGCACTGGCGTCTGTTCCAGCAAGTACAGTGTATTGGACTGAAGAGGAGCTACTGTTCTTGTCAGTTTCCTAAGCAGAGTTGAACTAGATATGGCCCCTGTGTGTAGGAAGCACAGTTCTTTTGTTCTGAGCAAGCTCAACGTTCTGAACCCATGTGAACCACAGTAGAATAGAATACTGCACTATTCTCAAAAGCAGAGTGTGTTTCTTGTAAGGCGAGCTAGCGTTTGTTTCCCAGTCCTAAATGGAGTTGAATCACATGCAGTTTTTGGTCCTACGAACAAGAGTTTTTTTCTGGTAAGGAAAGACACTATTGTGCTCCCTTTGCCATACACAGTGCAAATAGCACTCGCGTCTGTTCCTTGCAAGTACAGTGTATTGCACTGAAGAGGAGCTACTGTTCTTGTCAGTTTCCTAAGCAGAGTTGAACTAGATATGGCCCCTGTGTGTAGGAAGCACAGTTCTTTTGTTCTGAGCAAGCTCACTGTTCAGACCCCATAGGAAACACAGTAGAGTAGAAGGGTGCTGTTTTCTCAAAAGCAGAGTGTGTTTCTTGTAAGACGAGCTAGCGTTTGTTTCCCAGTCCTAAATGGAGTTGAATCACATACACTTTCTTGTCCTATGAGCAAGAGTTGTTTTCTGGTAAGAAGAGTCACTATTGCGCTCCCATTGTCATACACAGGGCAAATAGAAGTGGCGTCTGTTCCCAGCATGCACAGTGTATTGGACTGAAGAGGATCTACTGTTCTTGTCAGATTCCTAATAGAATTGAACTAGATAAGGCCGTATTTGTAGGAAGCACAGTTCTTTTGTTCTGAGCAAACTCACTGTTCTGGCCCTATAGGAAACACAGTAGAGTAGAAGAGTGCTCTTTTTTCAAAAGGAGAGTGTGTTTCTTGTAATGCGAGCTAGTGTTTGTTTCCCAGTCAGAAATGGAGTTGAATCCCATGCAGTTTCTGGTCCTACGAGCAAGAGTTGTTTTCTGGTAAGAAGAGTCACTATTACGCTCCCATTTTCATATACAGGGCAAATAGCACTGGCGTCTGTTCCCAGCAAGTACAGTGTATTGGAATGAAGCGGAGCTACTGTTCTTGTCAGTTTCCTAAGCAGAGCTGAACTAGATATGGCCCCTGTGTGTAGGAAGCACAGTTCTTTTGTTCTGAGCAATCTCAATGTTCAGACCCCATAGAAATCACATTAGAGTAGAAGAGTGCTCTTTTCTCAAAAGCAGAGTGTGTTTCTTGTAAGGCGAGCTAGTGTTTGTTTCCCAGTCCTAAATGGAGTTGAATCACATACAGTTTTTGGTCCTACGAGCAAGCGTTGTTTTCTGGTAAGGAAAGTCACTATTGCACTCCCTTTGCCATACACAGTTCAAATAGCACTCGTGTCTGTTCCCAGCAAGTACAGTGTATTGGACTGAAGAGGAGCTACTGTTCTTGTCAGTTTCCTAAGCAGAGTTGAACTAGATATGGCCCGTGTGTGTAGGAAGCACAGTTCTTTTGTTCTGAGCAAGCTCAGTGTTCGGACCCCATATGAACCACAGTAGAATAGAAGACTGCTCTTTTCTCAAAAGCAGAGTGTGTTTCTTGTAAGGTTAGCTAGAGTTTGTTTCCCAGTCCTAAATGGAGTTGAATCACATGCAGTTTGGTCCTACGAGCAAGAGTTGTTTTCTCGTAAGCAAAGTCACTATTGTGCTCCCATTGCCATACACAGTGCAAATAGCACTCGTGTCTGTTCCCAGCAAGTACAGTGTATTGGACTGAAGAGGAGCTACTGTTTTTGTCAGTTTCCTAAGCAGAGTTGAACTACATATGGCCCGTGTGTGTAGGAAGCACAGTTCTTTGGTTCTGAGCAAGCTCAATGTTCGGACCCCATATGAACCACAGGAGAATAGAAGACTGCTCTTTTCTCAAAAACAGAGTGTGTTTCTTGTAAGGCGAGCTAGCGTTTGTTTCCCAGTCCTAAATGGAGTTGAATCACATGCAGTTTTTGGTCCTACGAGCAAGAGTTGTTTTCTGGTAAGGAAAGTCACTATTGAGCTCCCTTTGCCATACACAGTCAAAGAGCACTCGCGTCTGTTCCCAGCTATTACAGTGTATTGGACTGAAGAGGAGCTACTGTTCTTGTCAGTTTCCTAAGCAGAGTTGAACTAGATATGGCCCATGTGTGTAGGAAGCACAGTTCTTTTGTTCTGAGCAAGCTCACTGTTCGGGCCCCATAGGAAACACAATAGTGTAGAAGAGTGCTCTTTTCTCAAAAGCAGAGTGTGTTTCTTGTAAGGCGAGCTAGCATTTGTTTCCCAGTCCTAAATGGAGTTGAATCACATGCAGTTTCTTGTCCTACGAGCAAGAGTTGTTTTCTGGTAAGAAGAGTCACTATTGTGCTCCCATTGCCATATACAATGTAAATAGCACTCGCGTCTGTTCCCAGCAAGTACAGTGTATTGGACTGAAGAGGATCTACTGTTCTTGTCAGTTTCCTAAGCAGAATTGAACTAGATATGGCCGTATTTGTAGGAAGCACAGTTCTTTGTTCTGAGCAAACTCACTGTTCTGGCCCTATAGGAGACACAGTAGAGTAGAAGAGTGCTCTTTTCTCAAAAGCAGAGTGTGTTTCTTGTAAGGCAAGCTAGCGTTTGTTTCCCAGTCCTAAATGAGTTGAATCACATGCAGTTTTTGGTCCTATGTGCAAGAGTTGTTTTCTGGTAAGGAAAGTCACTATTGTGCTCCCATTTCCATACACAGTGCAAATAGCACTTGCATCTGTTCCCAGCAAGTACAGTGTATTGGACTGAAGCGGAGCTACTGTTCTTTTCAGTTTGCTAAGCAGAGTTGAACTAGATATGGCCCCTGTGTGTAGGAAGCACAGTTCTTTTGTTCTGAGCAAGCTCACTGTTCGGACCACAAAGGAAACACAGTAGAGTAGATGAGTGCTCTTTTCTCAAAAGCAGAGTGTGTTTCTTGTAAGGCGAGCTAGTGTTTGTTTCCCAGTCCTAAATGGAGTTGAATCCCATGCAGTTTCTGGTCCTACGAGCAAGAGGTGTTTTCTGGTTAAAAAAAGTCACTATTGCGCTCCCATTGCCATATACAGTGTAAATAGCACTCGCGTCTGTTCCCAGCTTGTACAGTGTATTGGACTGAATAGGATCTACTGTTCTTTTCAGTTTCCTTAGCAGAATTGAACTAGATATGGCAGTATTTGTATGAAGCACAGTTCTTTTGTTCTGAGCAAGCTCACTGTTCTGGTCCTATAGGAAACACAGTAGAGTAGAAGAGTGCTCTTTTCTCAAAAGCAGAGTGTGTTTCTTGTATGGCGATCTAGTGTTTGTTTCCCAGTTCTAAATGGAGTTGAATCACATGCAGTTTTTGGTCCTACGAGCAAGAGTTGTTTCTGGTAAGGAAAGTCACTATTGCGTTCCCATTTCCATACACAGTGCAAATAGCACTCGCGTCTGTTCCCAGCAAGTACAGTGTATTGGACTGAAGAGGAGCTACTGTTCTTGTCAGTTTCCTAAGCAGAGTTGAACTAGATATGGCCCCTGTGTGTAGGAAGCACAGTTCTTTTGTTCTGAGCAAGCTCACTATTCGGACCCCATAGGAAACACATTAGAGTAGAAGAGTGCTCTTTTCTCAAAAGGAGAGTGTGTTTCTTGTAATGGGAGATAGTGTTTGTTTCCCAGTCAGAAATGGAGTTGAATCCCATGCAGTTTCTGGTCCTACGAGTAAGAGTTGTTTTCTGGTAAGAAGAGTCACTATTGCGCTCCCATTGTCATACACAGGGCAAATAGCACTGGCGTCTGTTCCCAGCATGTACAGTGTATTGGACTGAAGCGGAGCTACTGTTCTTGTCAGTTTCCTAAGCAGAGCTGAACTAGATATGGCCCCTGTGTGTAGGAAGCACAGTTCTTTGTTCTGAGCAAGCTCAATGTTCGGACCCCATAGAAAACACTTTAGAGTAGAAGAGTGCTCTTTTCTCAAAAGCAGAGTGTGTTTCTTGTAAGGCGAGCTAGTGTTTGTTTCCCAATCCTAAATGGAGTTGAATCACATACAGTTTTTGGTCCTACGAGCAAGAGTTGTTTTCTGGTAAGGAAAGTCACTATTGCACTCCCATTGCCATACACAGTTCAAATAGCACTCGTGTCTGTTCCCAGCAAGTACAGTGTATTGGACTGAAGAGGAGCTACTGTTCTTGTCAGTTTCCTAAGCAGAGTTGAACTAGATAGGGCCCGTGTGTGTAGGAAGCACAGTTCTTTTGTTCTGAGCAAGCTCAGTGTTCGGACCCCGTATGAACCATAGTAGAAGAGAAGAGTGCTCTTTTCTCAAAAGCAGAGTGTGTTTCTTGTAAGGCGAGCTAGCGTTTGTTTCCCAGTCCTTAATGGAGTTGAATCACATGCAGTTTTTGG
The DNA here is from genome assembly GCF_949786415.1 of Peromyscus eremicus. Lineage (NCBI taxonomy): Eukaryota > Metazoa > Chordata > Mammalia > Rodentia > Cricetidae > Peromyscus > Peromyscus eremicus. The sequence goes on from NW_026734296.1 coordinate 419,136, forward strand.
TCCTATGAGCAAGAGTTGTTTTCTCGTAAGCAAAGTCACTATTGCGCTCCCATTGCCATACACAGTGCAAATAGCACTGGCGTCTGTTCCAGCAAGTACAGTGTATTGGACTGAAGAGGAGCTACTGTTCTTGTCAGTTTCCTAAGCAGAGTTGAACTAGATATGGCCCCTGTGTGTATGAAGCACAGTTCTTTTGTTCTGAGCAAGCTCAACGTTCTGAACCCATGTGAACCACAGTAGAATAGAATACTGCACTATTCTCAAAAGCAGAGTGTGTTTCTTGTAAGGCGAGCTAGCGTTTGTTTCCCAGTCCTAAATGGAGTTGAATCACATGCAGTTTTTGGTCCTACGAACAAGAGTTTTTTTCTGGTAAGGAAAGACACTATTGTGCTCCCTTTGCCATACACAGTGCAAATAGCACTCGCGTCTGTTCCTTGCAAGTACAGTGTATTGCACTGAAGAGGAGCTACTGTTCTTGTCAGTTTCCTAAGCAGAGTTGAACTAGATATGGCCCCTGTGTGTAGGAAGCACAGTTCTTTTGTTCTGAGCAAGCTCACTGTTCAGACCCCATAGGAAACACAGTAGAGTAGAAGGGTGCTGTTTTCTCAAAAGCAGAGTGTGTTTCTTGTAAGACGAGCTAGCGTTTGTTTCCCAGTCCTAAATGGAGTTGAATCACATACACTTTCTTGTCCTATGAGCAAGAGTTGTTTTCTGGTAAGAAGAGTCACTATTGCGCTCCCATTGTCATACACAGGGCAAATAGAAGTGGCGTGTGTTCCCAGCATGCACAGTGTATTGGACTGAAGAGGATCTACTGTTCTTGTCAGATTCCTAATAGAATTGAACTAGATAAGGCCGTATTTGTAGGAAGCACAGTTCTTTTGTTCTGAGCAAACTCACTGTTCTGGCCCTATAGGAAACACAGTAGAGTAGAAGAGTGCTCTTTTTTCAAAAGGAGAGTGTGTTTCTTGTAATGCGAGCTAGTGTTTGTTTCCCAGTCAGAAATGGAGTTGAATCCCATGCAGTTTCTGGTCCTACGAGCAAGAGTTGTTTTCTGGTAAGAAGAGTCACTATTACGCTCCCATTTTCATATACAGGGCAAATAGCACTGGCGTCTGTTCCCAGCAAGTACAGTGTATTGGAATGAAGCGGAGCTACTGTTCTTGTCAGTTTCCTAAGCAGAGCTGAACTAGATATGGCCCCTGTGTGTAGGAAGCACAGTTCTTTTGTTCTGAGCAATCTCAATGTTCAGACCCCATAGAAATCACATTAGAGTAGAAGAGTGCTCTTTTCTCAAAAGCAGAGTGTGTTTCTTGTAAGGCGAGCTAGTGTTTGTTTCCCAGTCCTAAATGGAGTTGAATCACATACAGTTTTTGGTCCTACGAGCAAGCGTTGTTTTCTGGTAAGGAAAGTCACTATTGCACTCCCTTTGCCATACACAGTTCAAATAGCACTCGTGTCTGTTCCCAGCAAGTACAGTGTATTGGACTGAAGAGGAGCTACTGTTCTTGTCAGTTTCCTAAGCAGAGTTGAACTAGATATGGCCCGTGTGTGTAGGAAGCACAGTTCTTTTGTTCTGAGCAAGCTCAGTGTTCGGACCCCATATGAACCACAGTAGAATAGAAGACTGCTCTTTTCTCAAAAGCAGAGTGTGTTTCTTGTAAGGTTAGCTAGAGTTTGTTTCCCAGTCCTAAATGGAGTTGAATCACATGCAGTTTGGTCCTACGAGCAAGAGTTGTTTTCTGGTAAGCAAAGTCACTATTGTGCTCCCATTGCCATACACAGTGCAAATAGCACTCGTGTCTGTTCCCAGCAAGTACAGTGTATTGGACTGAAGAGGAGCTACTGTTTTTGTCAGTTTCCTAAGCAGAGTTGAACTACATATGGCCCGTGTGTGTAGGAAGCACAGTTCTTTGGTTCTGAGCAAGCTCAATGTTCGGACCCCATATGAACCACAGGAGAATAGAAGACTGCTCTTTTCTCAAAAACAGAGTGTGTTTCTTGTAAGGCGAGCTAGCGTTTGTTTCCCAGTCCTAAATGGAGTTGAATCACATGCAGTTTTTGGTCCTACGAGCAAGAGTTGTTTTCTGGTAAGGAAAGTCACTATTGAGCTCCCTTTGCCATACACAGTCAAAGAGCACTCGCGTCTGTTCCCAGCTATTACAGTGTATTGGACTGAAGAGGAGCTACTGTTCTTGTCAGTTTCCTAAGCAGAGTTGAACTAGATATGGCCCATGTGTGTAGGAAGCACAGTTCTTTTGTTCTGAGCAAGCTCACTGTTCGGGCCCCATAGGAAACACAATAGTGTAGAAGAGTGCTCATTTCTCAAAAGCAGAGTGTGTTTCTTGTAAGGCGAGCTAGCATTTGTTTCCCAGTCCTAAATGGAGTTGAATCACATGCAGTTTCTTGTCCTACGAGCAAGAGTTGTTTTCTGGTAAGAAGAGTCACTATTGTGCTCCCATTGCCATATACAATGTAAATAGCACTCGCGTCTGTTCCCAGCAAGTACAGTGTATTGGACTGAAGAGGATCTACTGTTCTTGTCAGTTTCCTAAGCAGAATTGAACTAGATATGGCCGTATTTGTAGGAAGCACAGTTCTTTGTTCTGAGCAAACTCACTGTTCTGGCCCTATAGGAGACACAGTAGAGTAGAAGAGTGCTCTTTTCTCAAAAGCAGAGTGTGTTTCTTGTAAGGCAAGCTAGCGTTTGTTTCCCAGTCCTAAATGAGTTGAATCACATGCAGTTTTTGGTCCTATGTGCAAGAGTTGTTTTCTGGTAAGGAAAGTCACTATTGTGCTCCCATTTCCATACACAGTGCAAATAGCACTTGCATCTGTTCCCAGCAAGTACAGTGTATTGGACTGAAGCGGAGCTACTGTTCTTTTCAGTTTGCTAAGCAGAGTTGAACTAGATATGGCCCCTGTGTGTAGGAAGCACAGTTCTTTTGTTCTGAGCAAGCTCACTGTTCGGACCACAAAGGAAACACAGTAGAGTAGATGAGTGCTCTTTTCTCAAAAGCAGAGTGTGTTTCTTGTAAGGCGAGCTAGTGTTTGTTTCCCAGTCCTAAATGGAGTTGAATCCCATGCAGTTTCTGGTCCTACGAGCAAGAGGTGTTTTCTGGTTAAAAAAAGTCACTATTGCGCTCCCATTGCCATATACAGTGTAAATAGCACTCGCGTCTGTTCCCAGCTTGTACAGTGTATTGGACTGAATAGGATCTACTGTTCTTTTCAGTTTTCTTAGCAGAATTGAACTAGATATGGCAGTATTTGTATGAAGCACAGTTCTTTTGTTCTGAGCAAGCTCACTGTTCTGGTCCTATAGGAAACACAGTAGAGTAGAAGAGTGCTCTTTTCTCAAAAGCAGAGTGTGTTTCTTGTATGGCGATCTAGTGTTTGTTTCCCAGTCCTAAATGGAGTTGAATCACATGCAGTTTTTGGTCCTACGAGCAAGAGTTGTTTCTGGTAAGGAAAGTCACTATTGCGTTCCCATTTCCATACACAGTGCAAATAGCACTCGCGTCTGTTCCCAGCAAGTACAGTGTATTGGACTGAAGAGGAGCTACTGTTCTTGTCAGTTTCCTAAGCAGAGTTGAACTAGATATGGCCCCTGTGTGTAGGAAGCACAGTTCTTTTGTTCTGAGCAAGCTCACTATTCGGACCCCATAGGAAACACATTAGAGTAGAAGAGTGCTCTTTTCTCAAAAGGAGAGTGTGTTTCTTGTAATGGGAGATAGTGTTTGTTTCCCAGTCAGAAATGGAGTTGAATCCCATGCAGTTTCTGGTCCTACGAGTAAGAGTTGTTTTCTGGTAAGAAGAGTCACTATTGTGCTCCCATTGTCATACACAGGGCAAATAGCACTGGCGTCTGTTCCCAGCATGTACAGTGTATTGGACTGAAGCGGAGCTACTGTTCTTGTCAGTTTCCTAAGCAGAGCTGAACTAGATATGGCCCCTGTGTGTAGGAAGCACAGTTCTTTGTTCTGAGCAAGCTCAATGTTCGGACCCCATAGAAAACACTTTAGAGTAGAAGAGTGCTCTTTTCTCAAAAGCAGAGTGTGTTTCTTGTAAGGCGAGCTAGTGTTTGTTTCCCAATCCTAAATGGAGTTGAATCACATACAGTTTTTGGTCCTACGAGCAAGAGTTGTTTTCTGGTAAGGAAAGTCACTATTGCACTCCCATTGCCATACACAGTTCAAATAGCACTCGTGTCTGTTCCCAGCAAGTACAGTGTATTGGACTGAAGAGGAGCTACTGTTCTTGTCAGTTTCCTAAGCAGAGTTGAACTAGATAGGGCCCGTGTGTGTAGGAAGCACAGTTCTTTTGTTCTGAGCAAGCTCAGTGTTCGGACCCCGTATGAACCATAGTAGAAGAGAAGAGTGCTCTTTTCTCAAAAGCAGAGTGTGTTTCTTGTAAGGCGAGCTAGCGTTTGTTTCCCAGTCCTTAATGGAGTTGAATCACATGCAGTTTTTGGTCCTATGAGCAAGAGTTGTTTTCTCGTAAGCAAAGTCACTATTGCGCTCCCATTGCCATACACAGTGCAAATAGCACTGGCGTCTGTTCCAGCAAGTACAGTGTATTGGACTGAAGAGGAGCTACTGTTCTTGTCAGTTTCCTAAGCAGAGTTGAACTAGATATGGCCCCTGTGTGTAGGAAGCACAGTTCTTTTGTTCTGAGCAAGCTCAACGTTCTGAACCCATGTGAACCACAGTAGAATAGAATACTGCACTATTCTCAAAAGCAGAGTGTGTTTCTTGTAAGGCGAGCTAGCGTTTGTTTCCCAGTCCTAAATGGAGTTGAATCACATGCAGTTTTTGGTCCTACGAACAAGAGTTTTTTTCTGGTAAGGAAAGACACTATTGTGCTCCCTTTGCCATACACAGTGCAAATAGCACTCGCGTCTGTTCCTTGCAAGTACAGTGTATTGCACTGAAGAGGAGCTACTGTTCTTGTCAGTTTCCTAAGCAGAGTTGAACTAGATATGGCCCCTGTGTGTAGGAAGCACAGTTCTTTTGTTCTGAGCAAGCTCACTGTTCAGACCCCATAGGAAACACAGTAGAGTAGAAGGGTGCTGTTTTCTCAAAAGCAGAGTGTGTTTCTTGTAAGACGAGCTAGCGTTTGTTTCCCAGTCCTAAATGGAGTTGAATCACATACACTTTCTTGTCCTATGAGCAAGAGTTGTTTTCTGGTAAGAAGAGTCACTATTGCGCTCCCATTGTCATACACAGGGCAAATAGAAGTGGCGTCTGTTCCCAGCATGCACAGTGTATTGGACTGAAGAGGATCTACTGTTCTTGTCAGATTCCTAATAGAATTGAACTAGATAAGGCCGTATTTGTAGGAAGCACAGTTCTTTTGTTCTGAGCAAACTCACTGTTCTGGCCCTATAGGAAACACAGTAGAGTAGAAGAGTGCTCTTTTTTCAAAAGGAGAGTGTGTTTCTTGTAATGCGAGCTAGTGTTTGTTTCCCAGTCAGAAATGGAGTTGAATCCCATGCAGTTTCTGGTCCTACGAGCAAGAGTTGTTTTCTGGTAAGAAGAGTCACTATTACGCTCCCATTTTCATATACAGGGCAAATAGCACTGGCGTCTGTTCCCAGCAAGTACAGTGTATTGGAATGAAGCGGAGCTACTGTTCTTGTCAGTTTCCTAAGCAGAGCTGAACTAGATATGGCCCCTGTGTGTAGGAAGCACAGTTCTTTTGTTCTGAGCAATCTCAATGTTCAGACCCCATAGAAATCACATTAGAGTAGAAGAGTGCTCTTTTCTCAAAAGCAGAGTGTGTTTCTTGTAAGGCGAGCTAGTGTTTGTTTCCCAGTCCTAAATGGAGTTGAATCACATACAGTTTTTGGTCCTACGAGCAAGCGTTGTTTTCTGGTAAGGAAAGTCACTATTGCACTCCCTTTGCCATACACAGTTCAAATAGCACTCGTGTCTGTTCCCAGCAAGTACAGTGTATTGGACTGAAGAGGAGCTACTGTTCTTGTCAGTTTCCTAAGCAGAGTTGAACTACATATGGCCCGTGTGTGTAGGAAGCACAGTTCTTTGGTTCTGAGCAAGCTCAATGTTCGGACCCCATATGAACCACAGGAGAATGGAAGACTGCTCTTTTCTCAAAAACAGAGTGTGTTTCTTGTAAGGCGAGCTAGCGTTTGTTTCCCAGTCCTAAATGGAGTTGAATCACATGCAGTTTTTGGTCCTACGAGCAAGAGTTGTTTTCTGGTAAGGAAAGTCACTATTGAGCTCCCTTTGCCATACACAGTCAAAGAGCACTCGCGTCTGTTCCCAGCTATTACAGTGTATTGGACTGAAGAGGAGCTACTGTTCTTGTCAGTTTCCTAAGCAGAGTTGAACTTGATATGGCCCATGTGTGTAGGAAGCACAGTTCTTTTGTTCTGAGCAAGCTCACTGTTCGGGCCCCATAGGAAACACAATAGTGTAGAAGAGTGCTCTTTTCTCAAAAGCAGAGTGTGTTTCTTGTAAGGCGAGCTAGCATTTGTTTCCCAGTCCTAAATGGAGTTGAATCACATGCAGTTTCTTGTCCTACGAGCAAGAGTTGTTTTCTGGTAAGAAGAGTCACTATTGTGCTCCCATTGCCATATACAATGTAAATAGCACTCGCGTCTGTTCCCAGCAAGTACAGTGTATTGGACTGAAGAGGAGCTACTGTTCTTGTCAGTTTCCTAAGCAGAATTGAACTAGATATGGCCGTATTTGAAGGAAGCACAGTTCTTTTGTTCTGAGCAAACTCACTGTTCCGGCCCTATAGAAGACACAGTAGAGTAGAAGAGTGCTCTTTTCTCAAAAGCAGAGTGTGTTTCTTGTAAGGCGAGCTAGCGTTTGTTTTCCAGTCCTAAATGGAGTTGAATCACATGCAGTTTTTGGTCCTATGTGCAAGAGTTGTTTTCTGGTATGGAAAGTCACTATTGTGCTCCCATTTCCATACACAGTGCAAATAGCACTCGCATCTGTTCCCAGCAAGTACAGTGTATTGGACTGAAGCGGAGCTACTCTTCTTGTCAGTTTGCTAAGCAGAGTTGAACTAGATATGGCCCCTGTGTGTAGGAAGCACAGTTCTTTTGTTCTGAGCAAGCTCACTGTTCCGACCACATAGGAAACACAGAAGAGTAGAAGAGTGCTCTTTTCTCAAAAGCAGAGTGTGTTTCTTGTAAGGCGAGCTAGCATTTGTTTCCCAGTCCTAAATGGAGTTGAATCCCATGCAGTTTCTTGTCCTATGAGCAAGAATTGTTTTCTGGTAAGAAGAGTCACTATTGCGCTCCCATTGCCATATACAGTGTAAATAGCACTCGCGTCTGTTCCCAGCAAGTACAGTGTATTGGACTGAAGAGGAGCTACTGTTCTTGTCCGTTTCCTAAGCAGAATTGAACTAGATATGGCCGTATTTGTAGGAAGCACAGTTCTTTTGTTCTGAGCAAACTCACTGTCTGGCCCTATAGATGACACAGTAGAGTAGAAGAGTGCTCTTTTCTCAAAAGCAGAGTGTGTTTCTTGTAAGGCGAGCTAGCGTTTGTTTTCCAGTCCTAAATGGAGTTGAATCACATGCAGTTTTTGGTCCTATGTGCAAGAGTTGTTTTCTGGTAAGGAAAGTCACTATTGCGCTCCCATTTCCATACACAGTGCAAATAGCACTCGCATCTGTTCCCAGCAAGTACAGTGTATTGGACTGAAGCAGAGCTACTGTTCTTGTCAGTTTGCTAAGCAGAGTTGAACTAGATATGGCCCCTGTGTGTAGGAAGCACAGTTCTTTTGTTCTGAGCAAGCTCACTGTTCGGACCACATAGGAAACACAGAAGAGTAGAAGAGTGCTCTTTTCTCAAAAGCAGAGTGTGTTTCTTGTAAGGCGAGCTAGTGTTTGTTTCCCAGTCCTAAATGGAGTTGAATCCCATGCAGTTTCTGGTCCTACGAGCAAGAGTTGTTTTCTGGTTAAAAAAAGTCACTATTGCGCTCCCATTGCCATATACAGTGTAAATAGCACTCGCGTCTGTTCCCAGCAAGTACAGTGTATTGGACTGAAGCAGAGCTACTGTTCTTGTCAGTTTCCTAAGCAGAGTTGAACTAGATATGCCCCATGTGTGTAGGAAGCACAGTTCTTTTGTTCTGAGCAAGCTCACTGTTCGGACCACATAGGAAACACAGAAGAGTAGAAGAGTGCTCTTTTCTCAAAAGCAGAGTGTGTTTCTTGTAAGGCGAGCTAGTGTTTGTTCCCCAGTCAGAAATGGAGTTGAATCCCATGCAGTTTTTGGTCCTACGAGGAAGAGGTGTTTTCTGATAAGAATAGTCACTATTGCGCTCCTTTTTCTATACACAGTACAAATAGTACTCTCGTCTGTACCCAGCTAGTACAGTGTATTGGACTGAAGAGGAGCTACCGTTCTTGTCAGTTTCCTAAGCAGAGCTGAACTAGATATGGCCCGTGTGTGTAGGAAGCACAGTTCTTTTGTTCTGAGCAAGCTCACTGTTCGGACCCCATAGGAAACACAGTAGAGCAGAAGAGTGCTCTTTTCTCAAAAGAAGAGTGTGTTTCTTGTAAGGCAAGCTAGCGTTTGTTTCCCAGTACTAAATGGAGTTGAATCACATCCTGTTTTTGGTACTACGAGCAAGAGTTGTTTTCTGGTAAGGAAAGTCACTATTGCGCTCCCATTGTCAGACACAGGGCAAATAGCACTGGCGTCTGTTCCCAGCATGTACAGTGTATTGGACTGAAGAGGATCTACTGTTCTTGTCAGTTTCCTAAGCAGAATTGAACTAGATATGGCCGTATTTGTAGGAAGCACAGTTCTTTTGTTCTGAGCAAGCTCACTGTTCTGGCCCTATAGGAAACACAGTAGAGTAGAAGACTGCTCTTTTCTCAAAAGCAGAGTGTGTTTCTTGTAAGTCGAGCTAGCGTTTGTTTCCCAGTCCTAAATGGAGTTGAATCACATGCAGTTTTTGGTCCTACGTGCAAGAGTTGTTTCCTGGTAAGAAAAGTCACTATTGCGCTCCCTTTGCCATACACAGTGTAAATAGCACTCGCGTCTGTTCCCAGCAAGTACAGTGTATTGAACTGAAGAGGAGCTACTGTTCTTGTCACTTTCCTAAGCAGAGTTAAACTAGATATGGCCCATGTGTGTAGGAAGCACAGTTCTTTTGTTCTCAGCAAGCTCACTGTTCGGACACCATATGAACCACAGTGAAATAGAAGACTGCTCTTTTCTCAAAAGCAGAGTGTGTTTCTTGTAAGGCAAGCTAGCATTTGTTTCCCAGTCCTAAATGGAGTTGAATCTCATGCAGTTTTTGGTCCTACGAGCAAGAGTTGTTTACTCGTAAACTAAGTCACTATTGTGCTCCCATTGCCATACACAGTGCAAATAGCACTTGCGTCTGTTCCCAGCAAGTACAGTGTATTGGACTGAAGAGGAGCTACTGTTCTTGTCAGTTTCCTAACCAGAGTTGAACTAGATATGGCCCATGTGTGTAGGAAGCCCAGTTCTTTTGTTCTGAGCAAGCTCAATGTTCGGACCCCATATGAACCACAGTAGAATAGAAGACTGCACTTTTCTCAAAAGCAGAGTGTGTTTCTTGTAAGGCGAGCTGGCGTTTGTTTCCCAGTCCTAAATGAAGTTGAATCACATGCAGTTTTTGGTCCTACGAGCAAGAGTTGTTTTCTGGTAAGGAAAGTCACTATTGCGCTCCCTTTGCCATACACAGTGCAAATAGCACTCACGTCTGTTCACAGCAAGTACAGTGTATTGGACTGAAGAGGAGCTACTGTTCTTGTCAGTTTCCTAAGCAGAGTTGAACTAGATATGGCCCATGTGTGTAGGAAGCACAGTTCTTTTGTTCTGAGCAAGCTCACTGTTCGGACCCCATAGGAAACCCAGTAGAGTAGAAGAGTGCTCTTTTCTCAAAAGCAGAGACTGTTTCTTGTAAGGCGAGCTAGCGTTGGTTTCCCAGTCCTAAATGGAGTTGAATCACATGCAGTTTCTTGTCCTACGAGCAAGAGTTGTTTTCTGGTAAAAAGAATCACTGTTGTGCTCCCATTGTCATACACAGTGCAAATAGCACTCGCGTCTGTTCCCAGCAAGTACAGTGTATTGGACTGAAGCGGAGCTACTGTTCTTGTCAGTTTCCTAAGCAGAGTTGAACTAGATATGGCCCGTGTGTGTAGGAAGCACAGTTCTTTTGTTCTGAGCAAGCTCAATGTTCGGACCCCATATGAACCACAGTAGAATAGAAGACTGCTCTTTTCTCAAAAGCAGAGTGAGTTTCTTGTAAGGCGAGCTAGCATTTGTTTCCCAGTCCTAAATGGAGTTGAATCACATGCAGTTTCTTGTCCTACGAGCAAGAGTTGTGTTCTGGTAAGAGAAGTCACTATTGCTCTCCCATTTCCATACATAGTGCAAATAGCACTCGCATCTGTTCCCAGGAAGTACAGTGTATTGGACTGAAGCGGAGCTACTGTTCTTGTCAGTTTGCTAAGCAGAGTTGAACTAGATATGTCCCGTGTGTGTAGGAAGCACAGTTCTTTTGTTCTGAGCAAGCTCACTGTTCGGACCACATAGGATACACAGTCGAGTAGAAGAGTGCTCTTTTCTCAAAAGCAGATTGTGTTTCTTGTAAGGCGAGCTAGTGTTTGTTCCCCAGTCAGAAATGGAGTTGAATCCCATGCAGTTTCTGGTCCTACGAGGAAGACGTGTTTTATGATAATAAGAGTAACTATTGCTCTCCTATTTCCATACACAGTACAAATAGGACTCGCGTCTGTTCCCAGCTAGTACAGTGTATTGGACTGAAGAGGAGGTACCGTTCTTGTCAGTTTCCTAAGCAGAGTTGAACTAGATATGGCCCGTGTGTGTAGGAAGCACAGTTCTTTTGTTCTGAGCAAGCTCACTGTTCGGACCCCATAGGAAAAACAGTAGAGCAGAAGAGTGCTCTTTTTTCAAAAGCAGAGTGTGTTTCTTGTAATGAGAGCTAGCATTTGTTTCCCAGTCCTAAATGGAGTTGAATCACATGCAGTTTCTTGTCCTACAAGCAAGAGTTGTTTTCTGGTAAGAAGAGTCACTATTGAGCTCCCATTGTCATACACAGGGCAAATAGCACTGGCCTCTGTACCCAGCATGTACTGTGTATTGGACTGCAGAGGATCTACTGTTCTTGTCAGTTTTCTAAGCAGAATTGAACTAGATATGGCCCCTGTGTGTAGGGAGCACAGTTCTTTTGTTCTGAGCAAGCTCAGTTTTCGGACCATATAGAAACACAGAAGAATAGAAGAGTGCTCTTTTCTCAAAAGCAGAGTGTGTTTCTTGTATGGCGAGCTAGTGTTTGTTCCCCAGTCAGAAATGGAGTTGAATCCCATGCAGTTTCTGGTCCTACGAGCAAGAAGTGTTTTCTGATAAGAAGAGTCACTATTGCGCTCCTATTGCCATACACAGTACAAATAGGACTCGCGTCTGTTCCCAGCTAGTACAGTGTATTGGACTGAAGAGGAGCTACGGTTCTTGTCAGTTTCCTAAGCAGAGTTGAACTAGATATGGCCCGTGTGTGTAGGAAGCACAGTTCTATTGTTCTGAGCAAGCTCACTGTTAGGACCCCATAGAAAACACAGTAGAGCAGAAGAGTGCTCATTTCTCAAAAGCAGAGTGTGTTTCTTGTAAGGCAAGCTAGTGTTTGTTTTTCAGTCAGAAATGGAGTTGAATCCCATGCAGTTTCTGGTCCTACGAGCAAGAGTTGTTTTCTGGTAAGGAAAGTCACTATTGCGCTCCCATTTCCATACACAGGGCAAATAGCACTCGCGTCTGTTCCCTGGAAGTACAGGGTATTGGACTGAAGCGGAGCTACTGTTCTTGTCAGTTTCCTAAGCAGAGATTAACTAGATATGGCCCGTGTGTGTAGGAAGCACAGTTCTTTTGTTCTGAGCACGCTCAATGTTCGGACCCCATAGGAAACACAGTAGAGTAGAAGAGTGCTCTTTTCTCAAAAGCAGAGTATGTTTCTTGTAAGGCAAGCTAGCGTTTGTTTCCCAGTCCTAAATGGAGTTGAATCACATGCAGTTTTTGGTCCTACGAGCAAGAGTTGTTTTCTGGTAATAAAGTCACTGTTGTGCTCCCATTGCCATATACAGTGTAAATAGCACTCGCATCTGTTCCCAGCAAGTACAGTGTATTGGACTGAAGCGGAGCTACTGTTCTTGTCAGTTTCCGAAGCAAAGTTGAACTAGATATGGCCCCTGTGTGTAGGAAGCACAGTTCTTTTGTTCTGAGCAAGCTCACTATTCGGACCCCATAGGAAACACAGTAGAGTAGAAGAGTGCTCTTTTCTCAAAAGGAGAGTGTGTTTCTTGTAAGGCGAGTTAGTGTTTGTTTCCCAGTCAGAAATGGAGTTGAATCCCATGCAGTTTCTTGAACTATGAGTAAGAGTTTTTTTCTGATAAGAAGAGTCACTATTGTGCTCCTATTGCCATACACAGGGCAAATAGCACTCGCGTCTGTTCCCAGCTAGTACAGTGTATTGGACTGAAGAGGAGCTACCGTTCTTGTCAGTTTCCTAAGGAGAGTTGAACTAGATATGGCCCGTGTGTGTAGGAAGCACAGTTCTTTTGTTCTGAGCAAGCTCACTGTTCGGACCCCATAGAAAAGACATTAGAGTAGAAGAGTGCTCTTTTCTCAAAAGCAGAGTGTGTTTCTTAAAAGGCGAGCTAGTGTTTGTTTCCCAGTCAGAAATGGAGTTGAATCCCATGCAATTTCTGGTCCTATGAGCAAGAAGTGTTTTCTGATAAGAAGAGTCACTATTGCGCTCCTATTGCCATACACAGTGCAAGTAGCACTCGCGTCTGTTCCCAGCTAGTACAGTGTATTGGACTGAAGAGGAGCTACCGTTCTTGTCAGTTTCCTAATCAGAGTTGAACTAGATATGGACCGTGTGTGTAGGAAGCACAGTTCTTTGTTCTGAGCAAGCTCACTCTTCTTACCCCATAGGAAACACAGTAGAGTAGAAGAGTGCTCTTTTATCAAAAGCAGAGTTTCTTTCTTGTAAGGCGAGCAAGCGTTTGTTTCCCAGTCCTAAATGGAGTTGAATCACATGCAATTTTTGGTCCTATGAGCAAGAGTTGTTTTCTGGTTAAAAAAAAAGTCACTATTGCGCTCTCATTTCCATACACAATGCAAATAGCACTCGCGTCTGTTCCCAGCAACTACAGTGTATTGGACTGAAGAGGAGCTACTGTTCTTGTCAGTTTCCTAAGCAGAGTTGAACTAGATATGGCCCATGTGTGTAGTAAGCACAGTTCTTTTGTTCTGAGCAAGCTCACTGTTCGGACCCCATAGGAAAAACAGTAGAGTAGAAGAGTGCTCTTTTCTCAAAAGCAGAGTGTGTTTCTTATAAGGCGAGTAGCGTTTGTTTCCCAGTCCTAAATGGAGTTGAATCACATGCAGTTTCTTGTCCTACGAGCAAGAGTTGTTTTCTGGTAAGAAGAGTCACTATTGTGCTCCCATTGTCATACACAGGGCAAATAGCACTGGCGTCTGTTCCCAGCATGTACAGTGTATTGGACTGAAGAGGATCTACTGTTCTTGTCAGTTTCTAAGCAGAATTGAACTAGATATGGCCGTATTTGTAGGAAGCACAGTTATTTTGTTCTGAGCAAACTCTGTTCTGGCCCTATAGGAAACACAGTAGAGTAGAAGAGTGCTCTTTTCTCAAAAGCAGAGTGTGTTTCTTGTAAGGCGAGCTAGCGTTTGTTTCCCAGTCCTAAATGGAATTGAATCTTATGCAGTTTTTGGTCCTACGAGCAAGAGTTGTTTTCTGGTAGGAAAGTCACTACTGTGCTCCCTTTGCCATACACAGTGCAAATAGCACTCGCGTTTGTTCCCAGCAAATACAGTGTATTGGACTGAAGAGGAGCTACTGTTCTTGTCAGTTTCCTAAGCAGAGTTGAACTAGATATGGCCCATGTGTGTAGGAAGCACAGTTCTTTTGTTCTGAGCAAGCTCACTGTTCGGACCCCATAGGGAACACAGTAGAGTAGAAGAGTGCACTTTTCTCAAAAGTAGAGTGTGTTTCTTGTAAGGAGAGCTAGCGTTTGTTTCCCAGTCCTAAATGGAGTTGAATCTCATGCAGTTTCTTGTCCTACGAGCAAGAGTTGTTTTCTGGTAAGAAGAGTCACTATTGCGCTCCCATTGTCATACACAGGGCAAAAAGCACTGGCGTCTGTTCCCAGCATATACAGTGTATTGGACTGAAGAGGATCTACTGTTCTTGTCAGTTTCCTAAGCAGAATTGTACTAGATATAGCCGTATTTGTAGGAAGCACAGTTCTTTTGTTCTGAGCAAACTCACTGTTCTGGCCCTATAGGAAACACAGTAGAGTAGAAGAGTGCTCTTTTCTCAAAAGCAGAGTTTGTTTCTTGTAAGGCGAGCTAGCTTTTGTTTCCCAGTCCTAAATGGAGTTGAATCACATGCAGTTTTTGGTCCTATGAGCAAGAGTTGTTTTCTGGTAAGGAAAGTCACTATTGCGCTCCCATTTCCATACACAGTGCAAATAGCAATCGCATCTGTTCCCAGGAAGTACAGTGTATTGGACTGAAGCGGAGCTACTGTTCTTGTCAGTTTCCTAAGCAGAGTTGAACTAGATATGGCCCCTGTGTGTAGGGAGCACAGTTCTTTTGTTCTGAGCAAGCTCACTGTTCGGACCATATAGAAACACAGAAGAATAGAAGAGTGCTCTTTTCTCAAAAGCAGAGTGTGTTTCTTGTTAGGCGAGCTAGTGTTTGTTTTCCAGTCAGAAATGGAGTTGAATCCTATGCAGTTTCTGGTCCTACGAGCAAGAGTTGTTTTCTGGTAATAAGAGTCACTATTGCGCTCCCACTGTCATACACAGGGCAAATAGCACTGGCGTGTGTTCCCAGCAAGTACAGTGTATTGGACTGAAGTGGAGCTACTGTTCTTGTCAGTTTCCTAAGCAGAGTTGAACTAGATATGGCCCCTGTGTGTAGGAAGCACAGTTCTTTTGTTCTGAGCAAGCTCACTGTTCGGACCCCATAGAAAAGACATTAGAGTAGAAGAGTGCTCTTTTCTCAAAAGCAGAGTGTGTTTCTTAAAAGGCGAGCTAGTGTTTGTTTCCCAGTCAGAAATGGAGTTGAATCCCATGCAATTTCTGGTCCTATGAGCAAGAAGTGTTTTCTGATAAGAAGAGTCACTATTGCGCTCCTATTGCCATACACAGTGCAAGTAGCACTTGCGTCTGTTCCCAGCTAGTACAGTGTATTGGACTGAAGAGGAGCTACCGTTCTTGTCAGTTTCCTAAGCAGAGTTGAACTAGGTATGGCCCGTGTGTGTAGGAAGCACAGTTCTTTTGTTCTGAGCAAGCTCACTCTTCGGACCCCATAGGAAACACAGTAGAGTAGAAGAGTGCTCTTTTATCAAAAGCAGAGTTTCTTTCTTGTAAGGCGAGCTAGCGTTTGTTTCCCAGTCCTAAATGGAGTTGAATCACATGCAGTTTTTGGTCCTATGAGCAAGAGTTGTTTTCTGGTTAAAAAAAAAGTCACTATTGCGCTCTCATTTCCATACACAATGCAAATAGCACTCGCGTCTGTTCCCAGCAACTACAGTGTATTGGACTGAAGAGGAGCTACTGTTCTTGTCAGTTTCCTAAGCAGAGTTGAACTAGATATGGCCCATGTGTGTAGTAAGCACAGTTCTTTTGTTCTGAGCAAGCTCACTGTTCGGACCCCATAGGAAAAACAGTTGAGTAGAAGAGTGCTCTTTTCTCAAAAGCAGAGTGTGTTTCTTGTAAGGCGAGCTAGCGTTTGTTTCCCAGTCCTAAATGGAGTTGAATCACATGCAGTTTCTTGTCCTACGAGCAAGAGTTGTTTTCTGGTAAGAAGAGTCACTATTGTGCTCCCATTTTCATACACAGGGCAAATAGCACTGGCGTCTGTTCCCAGCATGTACAGTGTATTGGACTGAAGAGGATCTACTGTTCTTGTCAGTTTCCTAAGCAGAATTGAACTAGATATGGCCGTATTTGTAGGAAGCACAGTTATTTTGTTCTGAGCAAACTCACTGTTCTGGTCCCATAGGAAACACAGTAGAGTAGAAGAGTGCTCTTTTCTCAAAAGCAGAGTGTGTTTCTTGTAAGGCGAGCTAGCGTTTGTTTCCCAGTCCTAAATGGAATTGAATCACATGCAGTTTTTGGTCCTACGAGCAAGAGTTGTTTTCTGGTAGGAAAGTCACTACTGCGCTCCCTTTGCCATACACAGTGCAAATTGCACACGCGTTTGTTCCCAGCAAAAACAGTGTATTGGACTGAAGTGGAGCTACTGTTCTTGTCAGTTTCCTAAGCAGAGTTGAACTAGATATGCCCCCTGTGTGTAGGAAGCACAGTTCTTTTGTTCTGAGCAAGCTCACTGTTCGGACCCCATAGGAAACACAGTAGAGTAGAAGAGTGCTCTTTTCTCAAAAGCAGAGTGTGTTTCTTGTTAGGCGAGCTAGCGTTTTTTTCCCAGTCCTAAATGGAGTTGAATCACATGCAGTTTCTGGTCCTACGAGCAAGATTTTTTTCTGGTAAGAAGAGTCACTATTGCGCTCCCATTGTCATACACAGGGCAAATAGCACTGGCGTCTGTTCCCAGCATATACAGTGTATTGGACTGAAGAGGATCTACTGTTCTTGTCAGTTTCCTAAGCAGAATTGTACTAGATATAGCCGTATTTGTAGGAAGCACAGTTCTTTTGTTCTGAGCAAACTCACTGTTCTGGCCCTATAGGAAACACAGTAGAGTAGAAGAGTGCTCTTTTCTCAAAAGCAGAGTTTGTTTCTTGTAAGGCGAGCTAGCTTTTGTTTCCCAGTCCTAAATGGAGTTGAATCACATGCAGTTTTTGGTCCTATGAGCAAGAGTTGTTTTCTGGTAAGGAAAGTCACTATTGCGCTCCCATTTCCATACACAGTGCAAATAGCAATCGCATCTGTTCCCAGGAAGTACAGTGTATTGGACTGAAGCGGAGCTACTGTTCTTGTCAGTTTCCTAAGCAGAGTTGAACTAGATATGGCCCCTGTGTGTAGGGAGCACAGTTCTTTTGTTCTGAGCAAGCTCACTGTTCGGACCATATAGAAACACAGAAGAATAGAAGAGTGCTCTTTTCTCAAAAGCAGAGTGTGTTTCTTGTTAGGCGAGCTAGTGTTTGTTTTCCAGTCAGAAATGGAGTTGAATCCTATGCAGTTTCTGGTCCTACGAGCAAGAGTTGTTTTCTGGTAATAAGAGTCACTATTGCGCTCCCACTGTCAAACACAGGGCAAATAGCACTGGCGTGTGTTCCCAGCATGTACAGTGTATTGGACTGAAGTGGAGCTACTGTTCTTGTCAGTTTCCTAAGCAGAGTTGAACTAGATATGGCCCCTGTGTGTAGGAAGCACAGTTCTTTTGTTCTGAGCAAGCTCACTGTTCGGACCCCATAGAAAAGACATTAGAGTAGAAGAGTGCTCTTTTCTCAAAAGCAGAGTGTGTTTCTTATAAGGCGAGCTAGTGTTTGTTTCCCAGTCAGAAATGGAGTTGAATCCCATGTAATTTCTGGTCCTATGAGCAAGAAGTGTTTTCTGATAAGAAGAGTCACTATTGCGCTCCTATTGCCATACACAGTGCAAGTAGCACTTGCGTCTGTTCCCAGCTAGTACAGTGTATTGGACTGAAGAGGAGCTACCGTTCTTGTCAGTTTCCTAAGCAGAGTTGAACTAGGTATGGCCCGTGTGTGTAGGAAGCACAGTTCTTTTGTTCTGAGCAAGCTCACTCTTCGGACCCCATAGGAAACACAGTAGAGTAGAAGAGTGCTCTTTTCTCAAAAGCAGAGTTTCTTTCTTGTAAGGCGAGCTAGCGTTTGTTTACCAGTTCTAAATGGAGTTGAATCACATGCAGTTTTTGGTCCTATGAGCAAGAGTTGTTTTCTGGTTAAAAAAAAAGTCACTATTGCGCTCTCATTTCCATATACAATGCAAATAGCACTCGCCTCTGTTCCCAGCAACTACAGTGTATTGGACTGAAAAGGAGCTACTGTTCTTGTCAGTTTCCTAAGCAGAGTTGAACTAGATATGGCCC
Organism: Peromyscus eremicus; assembly: GCF_949786415.1. NCBI lineage: Eukaryota > Metazoa > Chordata > Mammalia > Rodentia > Cricetidae > Peromyscus > Peromyscus eremicus. The sequence continues at coordinate 437,221 of NW_026734296.1, forward strand.
ATGTGTGTAGTAAGCACAGTTCTTTTGTTCTGAGCAAGCTCACTGTTCGGACCCCATAGGAAAAACAGTTGAGTAGAAGAGTGCTCTTTTCTCAAAAGCAGAGTGTGTTTCTTGTAAGGCGAGCTAGCGTTTGTTTCCCAGTCCTAAATGGAGTTGAATCACATGCAGTTTCTTGTCCTACGAGCAAGAGTTGTTTTCTGGTAAGAAGAGTCACTATTGTGCTCCCATTTTCATACACAGGGCAAATAGCACTGGCGTCTGTTCCCAGCATGTACAGTGTATTGGACTGAAGAGGATCTACTGTTCTTGTCAGTTTCCTAAGCAGAATTGAACTAGATATGGCCGTATTTGTAGGAAGCACAGTTCTTTTGTTCTGAGCAAACTCACTGTTCTGGCCCTATAGGAAACACAGTAGAGTAGAAGAGTGCTCTTTTCTCAAAAGCAGAGTTTGTTTCTTGTAAGGCGAGCTAGCTTTTGTTTCCCAGTCCTAAATGGAGTTGAATCACATGCAGTTTTTGGTCCTATGAGCAAGAGTTGTTTTCTGGTAAGGAAAGTCACTATTGCGCTCCCATTTCCATACACAGTGCAAATAGCAATCGCATCTGTTCCCAGGAAGTACAGTGTATTGGACTGAAGCGGAGCTACTGTTCTTGTCAGTTTCCTAAGCAGAGTTGAACTAGATATGGCCCCTGTGTGTAGGGAGCACAGTTCTTTTGTTCTGAGCAAGCTCACTGTTCGGACCATATAGAAACACAGAAGAATAGAAGAGTGCTCTTTTCTCAAAAGCAGAGTGTGTTTCTTGTTAGGCGAGCTAGTGTTTGTTTTCCAGTCAGAAATGGAGTTGAATCCTATGCAGTTTCTGGTCCTACGAGCAAGAGTTGTTTTCTGGTAATAAGAGTCACTATGGCGCTCCCACTGTCATACACAGGGCAAATAGCACTGGCGTGTGTTCCCAGCAAGTACAGTGTATTGGACTGAAGTGGAGCTACTGTTCTTGTCAGTTTCCTAAGCAGAGTTGAACTAGATATGGCCCCTGTGTGTAGGAAGCACAGTTCTTTTGTTCTGAGCAAGCTCACTGTTCGGACCCCATAGAAAAGACATTAGAGTAGAAGAGTGCTCTTTTCTCAAAAGCAGAGTGTGTTTCTTATAAGGCGAGCTAGTGTTTGTTTCCCAGTCAGAAATGGAGTTGAATCCCATGTAATTTCTGGTCCTATGAGCAAGAAGTGTTTTCTGATAAGAAGAGTCACTATTGCGCTCCTATTGCCATACACAGTGCAAGTAGCACTTGCGTCTGTTCCCAGCTAGTACAGTGTATTGGACTGAAGAGGAGCTACCGTTCTTGTCAGTTTCCTAAGCAGAGTTGAACTAGGTATGGCCCGTGTGTGTAGGAAGCACAGTTCTTTTGTTCTGAGCAAGCTCACTCTTCGGACCCCATAGGAAACACAGTAGAGTAGAAGAGTGCTCTTTTCTCAAAAGCAGAGTTTCTTTCTTGTAAGGCGAGCTAGCGTTTGTTTCCCAGTTCTAAATGGAGTTGAATCACATGCAGTTTTTGGTCCTATGAGCAAGAGTTGTTTTCTGGTTAAAAAAAAAGTCACTATTGCGCTCTCATTTCCATACACAATGCAAATAGCACTCGCGTCTGTTCCCAGCAACTACAGTGTATTGGACTGAAGAGGAGCTACTGTTCTTGTCAGTTTCCGAGGCAGAGTTGAACTAGATATGGCCCATGTGTGTAGTAAGCACAGTTCTTTTGTTCTGAGCAAGCTCACTGTTCCCACCCCATAGGAAAAACAGTAGAGTAGAAGAGTGCTCTTTTCTCAAAAGCAGAGTGTGTTTCTTATAAGGCGAGTAGCGTTTGTTTCCCAGTCCTAAATGGAGTTGAATCACATGCAGTTTCTTGTCCTACGAGCAAGAGTTGTTTTCTGGTAAGAAGAGTCACTATTGTGCTCCCATTGTCATACACAGGGCAAATAGCACTGGCGTCTGTTCCCAGCATGTACAGTGTATTGGACTGAAGAGGATCTACTGTTCTTGTCAGTTTCTAAGCAGAATTGAACTAGATATGGCCGTATTTGTAGGAAGCACAGTTATTTTGTTCTGAGCAAACTCTGTTCTGGCCCTATAGGAAACACAGTAGAGTAGAAGAGTGCTCTTTTCTCAAAAGCAGAGTGTGTTTCTTGTAAGGCGAGCTAGCGTTTGTTTCCCAGTCCTAAATGGAATTGAATCTTATGCAGTTTTTGGTCCTACGAGCAAGAGTTGTTTTCTGGTAGGAAAGTCACTACTGTGCTCCCTTTGCCATACACAGTGCAAATAGCACTCGCGTTTGTTCCCAGCAAATACAGTGTATTGGACTGGAGAGGAGCTACTGTTCTTGTCAGTTTCCTAAGCAGAGTTGAACTAGATATGGCCCATGTGTGTAGGAAGCACAGTTCTTTTGTTCTGAGCAAGCTCACTGTTCGGACCCCATAGGAAAAACAGTTGAGTAGAAGAGTGCTCTTTTCTCAAAAGCAGAGTGTGTTTCTTGTAAGGCGAGCTAGCGTTTGTTTCCCAGTCCTAAATGGAGTTGAATCACATGCACTTTCTTGTCCTACGAGCAAGAGTTGTTTTCTGGTAAGAAGAGTCACTATTGTGCTCCCATTTTCATACACAGGGCAAATAGCACTGGCGTCTGTTCCCAGCATGTACAGTGTATTGGACTGAAGAGGATCTACTGTTCTTGTCAGGTTCCTAAGCAGAATTGAACTAGATATGGCCGTATTTGTAGGAAGCACAGTTATTTTGTTCTGAGCAAACTCACTGTTCTGGCCCCATAGGAAACACAGTAGAGTAGAAGAGTGCTCTTTTCTCAAAAGCAGAGTGTGTTTCTTGTAAGGCGAGCTAGCGTTTGTTTCCCAGTCCTAAATGGAATTGAATCACATGCAGTTTTTGGTCCTACGAGCAAGAGTTGTTTTCTGGTAGGAAAGTCACTACTGCGCTCCCTTTGCCATACACAGTGCAAATTGCACACGCGTTTGTTCCCAGCAAAAACAGTGTATTGGACTGAAGTCGAGCTACTATTCTTGTCAGTTTCCTAAGCAGAGTTGAACTAGATATGGCCCCTGTGTGTAGGAAGCACAGTTCTTTTGTTCTGAGCAAGCTCACTGTTCGGACCCCATAGGAAACACAGTAGAGTAGAAGAGTGCTCTTTTCTCAAAAGCAGAGTGTGTTTCTTGTTAGGCAAGCTAGCGTTTGTTTCCCAGTCCTAAATGGAGTTGAATCACATGCAGTTTCTGGTCCTACGAGCAAGATTTTTTTCTGGTAAGAAGAGTCACTATTGCGCTCCCATTGTCATACACAGGGCAAATAGCACTGGCGTCTGTTCCCAGCATATACAGTGTATTGGACTGAAGAGGATCTACTGTTCTTGTCAGTTTCCTAAGCAGAATTGTACTAGATATAGCCGTATTTGTAGGAAGCACAGTTCTTTTGTTCTGAGCAAACTCACTGTTCTGGCCCTATAGGAAACACAGTAGAGTAGAAGAGTGCTCTTTTCTCAAAAGCAGAGTTTGTTTCTTGTAAGGCGAGCTAGCTTTTGTTTCCCAGTCCTAAATGGAGTTGAATCACATGCAGTTTTTGGTCCTATGAGCAAGAGTTGTTTTCTGGTAAGGAAAGTCACTATTGCGCTCCCATTTCCATACACAGTGCAAATAGCAATCGCATCTGTTCCCAGGAAGTACAGTGTATTGGACTGAAGCGGAGCTACTGTTCTTGTCAGTTTCCTAAGCAGAGTTGAACTAGATATGGCCCCTGTGTGTAGGGAGCACAGTTCTTTTGTTCTGAGCAAGCTCACTGTTCGGACCATATAGAAACACAGAAGAATAGAAGAGTGCTCTTTTCTCAAAAGCAGAGTGTGTTTCTTGTTAGGCGAGCTAGTGTTTGTTTTCCAGTCAGAAATGGAGTTGAATCCTATGCAGTTTCTGGTCCTACGAGCAAGAGTTGTTTTCTGGTAATAAGAGTCACTATTGCGCTCCCACTGTCATACACAGGGCAAATAGCACTGGCGTGTGTTCCCAGCAAGTACAGTGTATTGGACTGAAGTGGAGCTACTGTTCTTGTCAGTTTCCTAAGCAGAGTTGAACTAGATATGGCCCCTGTGTGTAGGAAGCACAGTTCTTTTGTTCTGAGCAAGCTCACTGTTCGGACCCCATAGAAAAGACATTAGAGTAGAAGAGTGCTCTTTTCTCAAAAGCAGAGTGTGTTTCTTATAAGGCGAGCTAGTGTTTGTTTCCCAGTCAGAAATGGAGTTGAATCCCATGTAATTTCTGGTCCTATGAGCAAGAAGTGTTTTCTGATAAGAAGAGTCACTATTGCGCTCCTATTGCCATACACAGTGCAAGTAGCACTTGCGTCTGTTCCCAGCTAGTACAGTGTATTGGACTGAAGAGGAGCTACCGTTCTTGTCAGTTTCCTAAGCAGAGTTGAACTAGGTATGGCCCGTGTGTGTAGGAAGCACAGTTCTTTTGTTCTGAGCAAGCTCACTCTTCGGACCCCATAGGAAACACAGTAGAGTAGAAGAGTGCTCTTTTCTCAAAAGCAGAGTTTCTTTCTTGTAAGGCGAGCTAGCGTTTGTTTCCCAGTTCTAAATGGAGTTGAATCACATGCAGTTTTTGGTCCTATGAGCAAGAGTTGTTTTCTGGTTAAAAAAAAAGTCACTATTGCGCTCTCATTTCCATATACAATGCAAATAGCACTCGCGTCTGTTCCCAGCAACTACAGTGTATTGGACTGAAAAGGAGCTACTGTTCTTGTCAGTTTCCTAAGCAGAGTTGAACTAGATATGGCCCATGTGTGTAGTAAGCACAGTTCTTTTGTTCTGAGCAAGCTCACTGTTCGGACCCCATAGGAAAAACAGTTGAGTAGAAGAGTGCTCTTTTCTGAAAAGCAGAGTGTGTTTCTTGTAAGGCGAGCTAGCGTTTGTTTCCCAGTCCTAAATGGAGTTGAATCACATGAAGTTTCTTGTCCTACGAGCAAGAGTTGTTTTCTGGTAAGAAGAGTCACTATTGTGCTCCCATTTTCATACACAGGGCAAATAGCACTGGCGTCTGTTCCCAGCATGTACAGTGTATTGGACTGAAGAGGATCTACTGTTCTTGTCAGTTTCCTAAGCAGAATTGAACTAGATATGGCCGTATTTGTAGGAAGCACAGTTCTTTTTTTCTGAGCAAACTCACTGTTCTGGCCCTATAGGAAACACAGTAGAGTAGAAGAGTGCTCTTTTCTCAAAAGCAGAGTTTGTTTCTTGTAAGGCGAGCTAGCTTTTGTTTCCCAGTCCTAAATGGAGTTGAATCACATGCAGTTTTTGGTCCTATGAGCAAGAGTTGTTTTCTGGTAAGGAAAGTCACTATTGCGCTCCCATTTCCATACACAGTGCAAATAGCAATCGCATCTGTTCCCAGGAAGTACAGTGTATTGGACTGAAGTCGAGCTACTGTTCTTGTCAGTTTCCTAAGCAGAGTTGAACTAGATATGGCCCCTGTGTGTAGGGAGCACAGTTCTTTTGTTCTGAGCAAGCTCACTGTTCGGACCATATAGAAACACAGAAGAATAGATGAGTGCTCTTTTCTCAAAAGCAGAGTGTGTTTCTTGTTAGGCGAGCTAGTGTTTGTTTTCCAGTCAGAAATGGAGTTGAATCCTATGCAGTTTCTGGTCCTACGAGCAAGAGTTGTTTTCTGGTAATAAGAGTCACTATTGCGCTCCCACTGTCATACACAGGGCAAATAGCACTGGCGTGTGTTCCCAGCAAGTACAGTGTATTGGACTGAAGTGGAGCTACTGTTCTTGTCAGTTTCCTAAGCAGAGTTGAACTAGATATGGCCCCTGTGTGTAGGAAGCACAGTTCTTTTGTTCTGAGCAAGCTCACTGTTCGGACCCCATAGAAAAGACATTAGAGTAGAAGAGTGCTCTTTTCTCAAAAGCAGAGTGTGTTTCTTATAAGGCGAGCTAGTGTTTGTTTCCCAGTCAGAAATGGAGTTGAATCCCATGTAATTTCTGGTCCTATGAGCAAGAAGTGTTTTCTGATAAGAAGAGTCACTATTGCGCTCCTATTGCCATACACAGTGCAAGTAGCACTTGCGTCTGTTCCCAGCTAGTACAGTGTATTGGACTGAAGAGGAGCTACCGTTCTTGTCAGTTTCCTAAGCAGAGTTGAACTAGGTATGGCCCGTGTGTGTAGGAAGCACAGTTCTTTTGTTCTGAGCAAGCTCACTCTTCGGACCCCATAGGAAACACAGTAGAGTAGAAGAGTGCTCTTTTCTCAAAAGCAGAGTTTCTTTCTTGTAAGGCGAGCTAGTGTTTGTTTCCCAGTTCTAAATGGAGTTGAATCACATGCAGTTTTTGGTCCTATGAGCAAGAGTTGTTTTCTGGTTAAAAAAAAAAGTCACTATTGCGCTCTCATTTCCATATACAATGCAAATAGCACTCACGTCTGTTCCCAGCAACTACAGTGTATTGGACTGAAAAGGAGCTACTGTTCTTGTCAGTTTCCTAAGCAGAGTTGAACTAGATATGGCCCATGTGTGTAGTAAGCACAGTTCTTTTGTTCTGAGCAAGCTCACTGTTCGGACCCCATAGGAAAAACAGTTGAGTAGAAGAGTGCTCTTTTCTCAAAAGCAGAGTGTGTTTCTTGTAAGGCGAGCTAGCGTTTGTTTCCCAGTCCTAAATGGAGTTGAATCACATGCAGTTTCTTGTCCTATGAGCAAGAGTTGTTTTCTGGTAAGAAGAGTCACTATTGTGCTCCCATTGTCATACACAGGGCAAATAGCACTGGCGTCTGTTCCCAGCATGTACAGTGTATTGGACTGAAGAGGATCTACTGTTCTTGTCAGTTTCCTAAGCAGAATTGAACTAGATATGGCCGTATTTGTAGGAAGCACAGTTATTTTGTTCTGAGCAAACTCACTGTTCTGGCCCTATAGGAAACACAGTAGAGTAGAAGAGTGCTCTTTTCTCAAAAGCAGAGTGTGTTTCTTGTAAGGCGAGCTAGCGTTTGTTTCCCAGTCCTAAATGGAATTGAATCACATGCAGTTTTTGGTCCTACGAGCAAGAGTTGTTTTCTGGTAGGAAAGTCACTACTGCGCTCCCTTTGCCATACACAGTGCAAATAGCACACGCGTTTGTTCCCAGCAAAAACAGTGTATTGGACTGAAGTGGAGCTACTGTTCTTGTCAGTTTCCTAAGCAGAGTTGAACTAGATATGGCCCCTGTGTGTAGGAAGCACAGTTCTTTTGTTCTGAGCAAGCTCACTGTTCGGACCCCATAGGAAACACAGTAGAGTAGAAGAGTGCTCTTTTCTCAAAAGCAGAGTGTGTTTCTTGTTAGGCGAGCTAGCGTTTGTTTCCCAGTCCTAAATGGAGTTGAATCACATGCAGTTTCTGGGCCTACGAGCAAGATTTTTTTCTGGTAAGAAGAGTCACTATTGCGCTCCCATTGTCATACACAGGGCAAATAGCACTGGCGTCTGTTCCCAGCATATACAGTGTATTGGACTGAAGAGGATCTACTGTTCTTGTCAGTTTCCTAAGCAGAATTGTACTAGATATAGCCGTATTTGTAGGAAGCACAGTTCTTTTGTTCTGAGCAAACTCACTGTTCTGGCCCTATAGTAAACACAGTAGAGTAGAAGAGTGCTCTTTTCTCAAAAGCAGAGTGTGTTTCTTGTAAAGCGAGCTAGCTTTTGTTTCCCAGTCCTAAATGGAGTTGAATCACATGCAGTTTTTGGTCCTATGAGCAAGAGTTGTTTTCTGGTAAGGAAAGTCACTATTGCGCTCCCATTTCCATACACAGTGCAAATAGCAATCGCATCTGTTCCCAGGAAGTACAGTGTATTGGACTGAAGCGGAGCTACTGTTCTTGTCAGTTTCCTAAGCAGAGTTGAACTAGATATGGCCCCTGTGTGTAGGGAGCACAGTTCTTTTGTTCTGAGCAAGCTCACTGTTCGGACCATATAGAAACACAGAAGAATAGAAGAGTGCTCTTTTCTCAAAAGCAGAGTGTGTTTCTTGTTAGGCAAGCTAGTGTTTGTTTTCCAGTCAGAAATGGAGTTGAATCCTATGCAGTTTCTGGTCCTACGAGCAAGAGTTGTTTTCTGGTAAGAAGAGTCACTCTTGCGCTCCCATTGTCATACACAGGGCAAATAGCACTGGCGTCTGTTCCCAGCAAGTACAGTGTATTGGACTGAAGTGGTGCTACTGTTCTTGTCAGTTTCCTAAGCAGAGTTGAACTAGATATGGCCCCTGTGTGTAGGAAGCACAGTTCTTTTGTTCTGAGCAAGCTCACTGTTCGGACCCCATAGGAAACACAGTAGAGTAGAAGAGTGCTCTTTTCTCAAAAGCAGAGTGTGTTTCTTGTTAGGCAAGCTAGCGTTTGTTTCCCAGTCCTAAATGGAGTTGAATCACATGCAGTTTCTGGTCCTACGAGCAAGATTTTTTTCTGGTAAGAAGAGTCACTATTGCGCTCCCATTGTCATACACAGGTCAAATAGCACTGGCGTCTGTTCCCAGCATATACAGTGTATTGGACTGAAGAGGATCTACTGTTCTTGTCAGTTTCCTAAGCAGAATTGTACTAGATATAGCCGTATTTGTAGGAAGCACAGTTCTTTTGTTCTGAGCAAACTCACTGTTCTGGCCCTATAGGAAACACAGTAGAGTAGAAGAGTGCTCTTTTCTCAAAAGCAGAGTGTGTTTCTTGTAAAGCGAGCTAGCTTTTGTTTCCCAGTCCTAAATGGAGTTGAATCACATGCAGTTTTTGGTCCTATGAGCAAGAGTTGTTTTCTAGTAAGGAAAGTCACTATTGCGCTCCCATTTCCATACACAGTGCAAATAGCAATCGCATCTGTTCCCAGGAAGTACAGTGTATTGGACTGAAGCGGAGCTACTGTTCTTGTCAGTTTCCTAAGCAGAGTTGAACTAGATATGGCCCCTGTGTGTAGGGAGCACAGTTCTTTTGTTCTGAGCAAGCTCACTGTTCGGACCATATAGAAACACAGAAGAATAGAAGAGTGCTCTTTTCTCAAAAGCAGAGTGTGTTTCTTGTTAGGCTAGCTAGTGTTTGTTTTCCAGTCAGAAATGGAGTTGAATCCTATGCAGTTTCAGGTCCTACGAGCAAGAGTTGTTTTCTGGTAAGAAGAGTCACTATTGCGCTCCCATTGTCATACACAGGGCAAATAGCACTGGCGTCTGTTCCCAGCAAGTACAGTGTATTGGACTGAAGTGGAGCTACTGTTCTTGTCAGTTTCCTAAGCAGAGTTGAACTAGATATGGCCCCTGTGTGTAGGAAGCACAGTTCTTTTGTTCTGAGCAAGCTCACTGTTCGGACCCCATAGGAAACACATTAGAGTAGAAGAGTGCTCTTTTCTCAAAAGCAGAGTGTGTTTCTTGTTAGGCGAGCTAGCGTTTGTTTCCCAGTCCTAAATGGAGTTGAATCACATGCAGATTCTTGTCCTACGAGCAAGAGTTGTTTTCTGGTAAGAAGAGTCACTATTGCGCTCCCATTGTCATACACAGGGCAAATAGCTCTGGCATCTGTTACCAGCATGTACAGTGTATTGGACTGAACAGGAGCTACTGTTCTTGTCAGTTTCCTAAGCAGAATTGAACTAGATATTGCAGTATTTGTATGAAGCACAGTTCTTTTGTTCTGAGCAAGCTCACTGTTCTGGCCCTATAGGAAACACAGTAGAGTAGAAGAGTGCTCTTTTCTCAAAAGCAGAGTGTGTTTCTTGTAAGGCGAGCTAGTGTTTGCTTCCCAGTCAGAAATGGAGTTGATTCCCATGCAGTTTCTGGTCCTACGAGCAAGAGGTGTTTTCTGGTAAGGAAAGTCACTATTACGCTCCCATTTACATACACAGTGCAAAGAGCACTCGCGTCTGTTCCCAGCAAGTACAGTGTATTGGACTGAAGAGGAGCTACCGTTCTTGTCAGTTTCCTAAGCAGAGTTGAACTAGATATGGCCCGTGTGTGTAGGAAGCACAGTTCTTTTGTTCTGAGCAAGCTCACTGTTCGGACATCATAGGAAACAGTAGAGTAGAAGAGTGCTCTTTTCTCAAAAGCAGAGTGTGTTTCTTGTAAGGCGAGCTAGCGTTTGTTTCCCAGTCCTAAATGGAGTTGAATCACATCCAGTTTTTGGTACTACGAGCAAGAGTTGTTTTCTGGTAATAAAGTCACTATTGCGCTCCCATTGCAATACACAGTGCAAATAGCACTCGCATCTGTTCCCAGCAAGTACAGTGTATTGGACTGAAGCGGAGCTACTGTTCTTGTCAGTTTCCTAAGCAGAGTTGAACTAGATATGGCCCGTGTGTGTAGGAAGCACAGTTCTTTTGTTCTGAGCAAGCTCACTGTTCGGACCCCATAGAAAACACAGTAGAGTAGAAGAGTGCTCTTTTCTCAAAAGCAGAGTGTGTTTCTTGTAAGGCGAGCTAGTGTTTGTTTCCCAGTCCTAAATGGAGTTGAATCCCATGCAGTTTCTGGTCCTACGAGCAAGAGTTGTTTTCTGGTAAGGAAAGTCACTATTGCGCTCCCATTTACATACACAGTGCAAATAACACTCGCGTCTGTTCCCAGCAAGTACAGTGTATTGGACTGAAGCGGAGCTACTGTTCTTGTCAGTTTCCTAAGCAGAGTTGAACTAGATATGGCCCCTGTGTGTAGGAAGCACAGTTCTTTTGTTCTGAGCAAGATCACTATTCGGACCCCGTAGGAAACACAGTAGAGTGGAAGAGTGCTCTTTTCTCAAAATCAGAGTGTCTTTCTTGTAAGGCGAGCTAGTGTTTGTTTCCCAGTCAGAAATGGAGTTGAATCCCATGCAGTTTCTGGTCCTATGAGCAAGAGTTGTTTTCTGGTAGGAAAGTCACTACTGCGCTCCCTTTGCCATACACAGTGCAAATAGCACACGCGTTTGTTCCCAGCAAAAACAGTGTATTGGACTGAAGTGGAGCTACTGTTCTTGTCAGTTTCCTAAGCAGAGTTGAACTAGATATGGCCCCTGTGTGTAGGAAGCACAGTTCTTTTGTTCTGAGCAAGCTCACTGTTCGGACCCCATAGGAAACACAGTAGAGTAGAAGAGTGCTCTTTTCTCAAAAGCAGAGTGTGTTTCTTGTTAGGCGAGCTAGCGTTTGTTTCCCAGTCCTAAATGGAGTTGAATCACATGCAGTTTCTGGTCCTACGAGCAAGATATATTTCTGGTAAGAAGAGTCACTATTGCGCTCCCATTGTCATACACAGGGCAAATAGCACTGGCGTCTGTTCCCAGCATATACAGTGTATTGGACTGAAGAGGATCTACTCTTCTTGTCAGTTTCCTAAGCAGAATTGTACTAGATATAGCCGTATTTGTAGGAAGCACAGTTCTTTTGTTCTGAGCAAACTCACTGTTCTGGCCCTATAGGAAACACAGTAGAGTAGAAGAGTGCTCTTTTCTCAAAAGCAGAGTTTGTTTCTTGTAGGCGAGCTAGCTTTTGTTTCCCAGTCCTAAATGGAGTTGAATCACATGCAGTTTTTGGTCCTATGAGCAAGAGTTGTTTTCTGGTAAGGAAAGTCACTATTGCGCTCCCATTTCCATACACAGTGCAAATAGCAATCGCATCTGTTCCCAGGAAGTACAGTGTATTGGACTGAAGCGGAGCTACTGTTCTTGTCAGTTTCCTAAGCAGAGTTGAACTAGATATGGCCCCTGAGTGTAGGGAGCACAGTTCTTTTGTTCTGAGCAAGCTCACTGTTCGGACCATATAGAAACACAGAAGAATAGAAGAGTGCTCTTTTCTCAAAAGCAGAGTGTGTTTCTTGTTAGGCGAGCTAGTGTTTGTTTTCCAGTCAGAAATGGAGTTGAATCCTATGCAGTTTCTGGTCCTACGAGCAAGAGTTGTTTTCTGGTAATAAGAGTCACTATTGTGCTCCCACTGTCATACACAGGGCAAATAGCACTGGCGTCTGTTCCCAGCAAGTACAGTGTATTGGACTGAAGTGGAGCTACTGTTCTTGTCAGTTTCCTAAGCAGAGTTGAACTAGATATGGCCCCTGTGTGTAGGAAGCACAGTTCTTTTGTTCTGAGCAAGCTCACTGTTCGGACCCCATAGAAAAGACATTAGAGTAGAAGAGTGCTCTTTTCTCAAAAGCAGAGTGTGTTTCTTATAAGGCGAGCTAGTGTTTGTTTCCCAGTCAGAAATGGAGTTGAATCCCATGTAATTTCTGGTCCTATGAGCAAGAAGTGTTTTCTGATAAGAAGAGTCACTATTGCGCTCCTATTGCCATACACAGTGCAAGTAGCACTTGCGTCTGTTCCCAGCTAGTACAGTGTATTGGACTGAAGAGGAGCTACCGTTCTTGTCAGTTTCCTAAGCAGAGTTGAACTAGGTATGGCCCGTGTGTGTAGGAAGCACAGTTCTTTTGTTCTGAGCAAGCTCCCTCTTCGGACCCCATAGGAAACACAGTAGAGTAGAAGAGTGCTCTTTTCTCAAAAGCAGAGTTTCTTTCTTGTAAGGCGAGCTAGCGTTTGTTTCCCAGTCCTAAATGGAGTTGAATCACATGCAGTTTTTGGTCCTATGAGCAAGAGTTGTTTTCTGGTTAAAAAAAAAGTCACTATTGCGCTCTCATTTCCATATACAATGCAAATAGCACTCGCGTCTGTTCCCAGCAACTACAGTGTATTGGACTGAAAAGGAGCTAATGTTCTTGTCAGTTTCCTAAGCAGAGTTGAACTAGATATGGCCCATGTGTGTAGTAAGCACAGTTCTTTTGTTCTGAGCAAGCTCACTGTTCGGACCCCATAGGAAAAACAGTTGAGTAGAAGAGTGCTCTTTTCTCAAAAGCAGAGTGTGTTTCTTGTAAGGCGAGCTAGCGTTTGTTTCCCAGTCCTAAATGGAGTTGAATCACATGCAGTTTCTTGTCCTACGAGCAAGAGTTGTTTTCTGGTAAGAAGAGTCACTATTGTGCTCCCATTGTCATACACAGGGCAAATAGCACTGGCGTCTGTTCCCAGCATGTACAGTGTATTGGACTGAAGAGGATCTACTGTTCTTGTCAGTTTCCTAAGCAGAATTGAACTAGATATGGCCGTATTTGTAGGAAGCACAGTTATTTTGTTCTGAGCAAACTCACTGTTCTGGCCCTATAGGAAACACAGTAGAGTAGAAGAGTGCTCTTTTCTCAAAAGCAGAGTGTGTTTCTTGTAAGGCGAGCTAGCGTTTGTTTCCCAGTCCTAAATGGAATTGAATCACATGCAGTTTTTGGTCCTACGAGCAAGAGTTGTTTTCTGGTAGGAAAGTCACTACTGCGCTCCCTTTGCCATACACAGTGCAAATAGCACACGCGTTTGTTCCCAGCAAAAACAGTGTATTGGACTGAAGTGGAGCTACTGTTCTTGTCAGTTTCCTAAGCAGAGTTGAACTAGATATGGCCCCTGTGTGTAGGAAGCACAGTTCTTTTGTTCTGAGCAAGCTCACTGTTCGGACCCCATAGGAAACACAGTAGAGTAGAAGAGTGCTCTTTTCTCAAAAGCAGAGTGTGTTTCTTGTTAGGCGAGCTAGCGTTTGTTTCCCAGTCCTAAATGGAGTTGAATCACATGCAGTTTCTGGTCCTACGAGCAAGATTTTTTTCTGGTAAGAAGAGTCACTATTGCGCTCCCATTGTCATACACAAGGCAAATAGCACTGGCGTCTGTTCCCAGCATATACAGTGTATTGGACTGAAGAGGATCTACTGTTCTTGTCAGTTTCCTAAGCAGAATTGTACTAGATATAGCCGTATTTGTAGGAAGCACAGTTCTATTGTTCTGAGCAAACTCACTGTTCTGTCCCTATAGGAAACACAGTAGAGTAGAAGAGTGCTCTTTTCTCAAAAGCAGAGTGTGTTTCTTGTAAAGCGAGCTAGCTTTTGTTTCCCAGTCCTAAATGGAGTTGAATCACATGCAGTTTTTGGTCCTATGAGCAAGAGTTGTTTTCTGGTAAGGAAAGTCACTATTGCGCTCCCATTTCCATACACAGTGCAAATAGCAATCGCATCTGTTCCCAGGAAGTACAGTGTATTGGACTGAAGCGGAGCTACTGTTCTTGTCAGTTTCCTAAGCAGAGTTGAACTAGATATGGCCCCTGTGTGTAGGGAGCACAGTTCTTTTGTTCTGAGCAAGCTCACTGTTCGGACCATATAGAAACACAGAAGAATAGAAGAGTGCTCTTTTCTCAAAAGCAGAGTGTGTTTCTTGTTAGGCAAGCTAGTGTTTGTTTTCCAGTCAGAAATGGAGTTGAATCCTATGCAGTTTCTGGTCCTACGAGCAAGAGTTGTTTTCTGGTAAGAAGAGTCACTCTTGCGCTCCCATTGTCATACACAGGGCAAATAGCACTGGCGTCTATTCCCAGCAAGTACAGTGTATTGGACTGAAGTGGAGCTACTGTTCTTGTCAGTTTCCTAAGCAGAGTTGAACTAGATATGGCCCCTGTGTGTAGGAAGCACAGTTCTTTTGTTCTGAGCAAGCTCACTGTTCGGACCCCATAGGAAACACAGTAGAGTAGAAGAGTGCTCTTTTCTCAAAAGCAGAGTGTGTTTCTTGTTAGGCAAGCTAGCGTTTGTTTCCCAGTCCTAAATGCAGTTGAATCACATGCAGTTTCTGGTCCTACGAGCAAACGTTTCTGGTAAGAAGAGTCACTATTGCGCTCCCATTGTCATACACAGGGCAAATAGCACTGGCGTCTGTTCCCAGCATATACAGTGTATTGGACTGAAGAGGATCTACTGTTCTTGTCAGTTTCCTAAGCAGAATTGTACTAGATATAGCCGTATTTGTAGGAAGCACAGTTCTTTTGTTCTGAGCAAACTCACTGTTCTGGCCCTATAGGAAACACAGTAGAGTAGAAGAGTGCTCTTTTCTCAAAAGCAGAGTGTGTTTCTTGTAAAGCGAGCTAGCTTTTGTTTCCCAGTCCTAAATGGAGTTGAATCACATGCAGTTTTTGGTCCTATGAGCAAGAGTTGTTTTCTAGTAAGGAAAGTCACTATTGCGCTCCCATTTCCATACACAGTGCAAATAGCAATCGCATCTGTTCCCAGCAAGTACAGTGTATTGGACTGAAGCGGAGCTACTGTTCTTGTCAGTTTCCTAAGCAGAGTTGAACTAGATATGGCCCCTGTGTGTAGGGAGCACAGTTCTTTTGTTCTGAGCAAGCTCACTGTTCGGACCATATAGAAACACAGTAGAGTAGAAGAGTGCTCTTTTCTCAAAAGCAGAGTGTGTTTCTTGTAAAGCGAGCTAGTGTTTGTTTCCCAGTCAGAAATGGAGTTCAATCCCATGCAGTTTCTGGTCCTATGAGCAAGAGTTGTTTTCTGATAAGAAGAGACACTATTGTGCTCCTATTGCCATACACAGTGCAAATAGCACTCGCGTCTGTTCCCAGCAAGTACAGTGTATTGGACTGAAAAGGAGCTACTGTTCTTGTCAGTTTCCTAAGCAGAGTTGAAATACATATGGTCCGTGTGTGTAGGAAGCACAGTTCTTTTGTTCTGAGCAAGCTCACTGTTCGGACCCCATAGGAAACACAGTAGAGTAGAAGAGTGCTCTTTTCTCAAAAGCAGAGTGTGTTTCTTGTAAGGCGAGCTAGCATTTGTTTCCCAGTCCTAAATGGAGCTGTATCACATGCAGTTTCTGGTCCTACGAGCAAGAGTTGTTTTCTGGTAAGGAAAGTCACTATTGCGCTCCAATTGCATTACACAGTGCCAATAGCACTCGCGTCTGTTCCCAGCAATTACAGTGTATTGGACTGAAGAGGAGCTACTGTTCTTGTCAGTTTCCTGAGCAGAGTTGAACTAGATATGGCCCGTGTGTGTAGGAAGCACAGTTCTTTTGTTCTGAGCAAGCTCAATGATCGGACCCCATAGGAAACACAGTAGAGTAGAAGAGTGCTCTTTTCTCAAAAGCAGAGTGTGTTTCTTGTAAAGTGAGCTGGTGTTTGTTTCCCAGTCAGAAATGGAGTTGAATCCCATGCAGTTTCTTGTCCTATGAGTAAGAGCTGTTTTCTGATAAGAAGCGTCACTATTGCGCTCCTATTGCCATACACAGGGAAATAGCACTGGCGTCTGTTCCCAGCTAGTACAGTGTATTGGACTGAAGAGGAGCTACCGTTCTTGTCAGTTTCCTAAGCAGAGTTGAACTAGATATGGCCCGTGTGTGTAGGAAGCACAGTTCTTTTGTTCTGAGCAAGCTCACTGTTCGGACCCCATAGGAAACACAGTAGAGTAGAAGAGTGCTCTTTTCTCAAAATCAGAGTGTGTTTCTTGTAAGGCGAGCTAGCCTTTGTTTCCCAGTCCTAAATGGAGTTGAATCACATCCAGTTTTTGGTACTACGAGCAAGAGTTGTTTTCTGGTAATAAAGTCACTATTGCGCTCCCATTGCAATACACAGTGCAAATAGCACTCGAATCTGTTCCCAGCAAGTACAGTGTATTGGACTGAAGCGGAGCTACTGTTCTTGTCAGTTTCCTAAGCAGAGTTGAACTAGATATGTCCCCTGTGTGTGGGAAGCACAGTTCTTTTGTTCTGAGCAAGCTCACTGTTCGGACCCCATAAAAAACACAGTAGAGTAGATGAGTGCTCTTTTCTCAAAATCAGAGTGTCTTTCTTATAAGGCGAGCTAGCATTTGTTTCCCAGTCAGAAATGGAGTTGAATCCCATGCAGTTTCTGATCCTACGAGCAAGAGTTGTTTTCTGGTAAGGAAAGTCACTATTGCGCTCCCATTGCATTACACAGTGCCAATAGCACTCGCGTCTGTTCCCAGCAAGTACAGTGTATTGGACTGAAGCAGAGCTACTGTTCTTGTCAGTTTCCTAAGCAGAGCTGAACTAGATATGGCCCGTGTGTGTAGGAAGCACAGTTCTTTTGTTCTGAGCAAGCTCACTGTTCGGACCCCATAGAAAACACAGTAGAGTAGAAGAGTGCTCTTTTCTCAAAAGCAGAGTGTGTTTCTTGTAAGGCGAGCTAGTGTTTGTTTCCCAGTCAGAAATGGAGTTGAATCCCATGCAGTTTCTGGTCCTACGAGCAAGAGTTGTTTTCTGGTAAGGAAAGTCACTATTGCGCTCCCATTTACATACACAGTGCAAATAACACTCGCGTCTGTTCCCAGCAAGTACAGTGTATTGGACTGAAGCGGAGCTACTGTTCTTGTCAGTTTCCTAAGCAGAGTTGAACTAGATATGGCCCCTGTGTGTAGGAAGCACAGTTCTTTTGTTCTGAGCAAGATCACTATTCAGACCCCGTAGGAAACACAGTAAAGTAGAAGAGTGCTCTTTTCTCAAAATCAAAGTGTCTTTCTTGTAAGGCGAGCTAGTGTTTGTTTCCCTGTCAGAAATGGAGTTGAATCCAATGCAGTTTCTGGTCCTATGAGCAAGAGTTGTTTTCTGATAAGAAGAGTCACTATTGTGCTCCTATTGTCATACACAGTGCAAATAGCACTGGCGTCTGTTCCCAGCAAGTACAGTGTATTGGACTGAAGAGGAGCTACTGTTCTTGTCAGTTTCCTAAGCAGAGTTGAACTACATATGGTCCGTGTGTGTAGGAAGCACAGTTCTTTTGTTCTGAGCAAGCTCACTGTTCGGACCCCATAGGAAACACAGTAGAGTAGAAGAGTGCTCTTTTCTCAAAAGCAGAGTGTGTTTCTTGTAAGGCGAGCTAGCATTTGTTTCCCAGTCCTAAATGGAGCTGTATCACATGCAGTTTCTGGTCCTACGAGCAAGAGTTGTTTTCTGGTAAGGAAAGTCACTATTGCGCTCCCATTGCATTACACAGTGCCAATAGCACTCGCGTCTGTTCCCAGCAAGTACAGTGTATTGGACTGAAAGGAGCTACTGTTCTTGTCAGTTTCCTGAGCAGAGTTGAACTAGATATGGCCCGTGTGTGTAGGAAGCACAGTTCTTTTGTTCTGAGCAAGCTCAATGATCGGACCCCTTAGAAAACAAAGTAGAGTAGAAGAGTGCTCTTTTCTCAAAAGCAGAGTGTGTTTCTTGTAAAGCGAGCTAGTGTTTGTTTCCCAGTCAGAAATGGAGTTGAATCCCATGCAGTTTCTTGTCCTATGAGTAAGAGCTGTTTTCTGATAAGAAGAGACACTATTGTGCTCCTATTGCCATACACAGGGCAAATAGCACTGGCGTCTGTTCCCAGCTAGTACAGTGTATTGGACTGAAGAGGAGCTACCGTTCTTGTCAGTTTCCTAAGCAGAGTTGAACTAGATATGGCCCGTGTGTGTAGGAAGCACAGTTCTTTTGTTCTGAGCAAGCTCACTGTTCGGACCCCATAGAAAACACAGTAGAGTAGATGAGTGCTCTTTTCTCAAAAGCAGAGTGTCTTTCTTGTAAGGCGAGCTAGCATTTGTTTCCCAGTCAGAAATGGAGTTGAATCCCATGCAGTTTCTGATCCTACGAGCAAGAGTTGTTTTCTGGTAAGGAAAGTCACTATTGCGCTCCCATTGCATTACACAGTGCCAATAGCACTCGCGTCTGTTCCCAGCAAGTACAGTGTATTGGACTGAAGCAGAGCTACTGTTCTTGTCAGTTTCCTAAGCAGAGCTGAACTAGATATGGCCCGTGTGTGTAGGAAGCACAGTTCTTTTGTTCTGAGCAAGCTCACTGTTCGGACCCCATAGAAAACACAGTAGAGTAGAAGAGTGCTCTTTTCTCAAAAGCAGAGTGTGTTTCTTGTAAGGCGAGCTAGTGTTTGTTTCCCAGTCAGAAATGGAGTTGAATCCCATGCAGTTTCTTGTCCTATGAGTAAGAGCTGTTTTCTGATAAGAAGAGTCACTATTGTGCTCCTATTGCCATACACAGGGCAAATAGCACTGGCGTCTGTTCCCAGCTAGTACAGTGTATTGGACTGAAGAGGAGCTACCGTTCTTGTCACTTTCCTAAGCAGAGTTGAACTAGATATGGCCCGTGTGTGTAGGAAGCACAGTTCTTTTGTTCTGAGCAAGCACACTGTTTGGACCCCATAGGAAACACAGTAGAGTAGAAGAGTGCTCTTTTCTCAAAAGCAGAGTGTGTTTCTTGTAAGGCGAGCTAGCCTTTGTTTCCCAGTCCTAAATGGAGTTGAATCACATCCAGTTTTTGGTACTACGAGCAAGAGTTGTTTTCTGGTAATAAAGTCACTATTGCGCTCCCATTGAAATACACAGTGCAAATAGCACTCGCATCTGTTCCCAGCAAGTACAGTGTATTGGAGTGAAGAGGAGCTACTGTTCTTGTCAGTTTCCTAAGCAGAGTTGAACTAGATATGGCCCCTGTGTGTAGGAAGCACAGTTCTTTTGTTCTGAGCAAGCTCACTGTTCGGACCCCATAGAAAACACAGTAGAGTAGAAGAGTGCTCTTTTCTCAAAAGCAGAGTGTGTTTCTTGTAAGGCGAGCTAGTGTTTGTTTCCCAGTCAGAAATGGAGTTGAATCCCATGCAGTTTCTGGTCCTACGAGCAAGAGTTGTTTTCTGGTAAGGAAAGTCACTATTGCGCTCCCATTTACATACACAGTGCAAATAACACTCGCGTCTGTTCCCAGCAAGTACAGTGTATTGGACTGAAGCGGAGCTACTGTTCTTGTAAGTTTCCTAAGCAGAGTTGAACTAGATATGGCCCCTGTGTGTAGGAAGCACAGTTCTTTTGTTCTGAGCAAGATCACTATTCAGACCCCGTAGGAAACACAGTAAAGTAGAAGAGTGCTCTTTTCTCAAAATCAAAGTGTCTTTCTTGTAAGGCGAGCTAGTGTTTGTTTCCCTGTCAGAAATGGAGTTGAATCCAATGCAGTTTCTGGTCCTATGAGCAAGAGTTGTTTTCTGATAAGAAGAGTCACTATTGTGCTCCTATTGCCATACACAGGGCAAATAGCACTGGCGTCTGTTCCCAGCAAGTACAGTGTATTGGACTGAATAGGAGCTACTGTTCTTGTCAGTTTCCTAAGCAGAGTTGAACTACATATGGTCCGTGTGTGTAGGAAGCACAGTTCTTTTGTTCTGAGCAAGCTCACTGTTCGGACCCTATAGGAAACACAGTAGAGTAGAAGAGTGCTCTTTTCTCAAAAGCAGAGTGTGTTTCTTGTAAGGCGAGCTAGCATTTGTTTCCCAGTCCTAAATGGAGCTGTATCACATGCAGTTTCTGGTCCTACGAGCAAGAGTTGTTTTCTGGTAAGGAAAGTCACTATTGCGCTCCCATTGCATTACACAGTGCCAATAGCACTCGCGTCTGTTCCCAGCAAGTACAGTGTATTGGACTGAAAGGAGCTACTGTTCTTGTCAGTTTCCTGAGCAGAGTTGAACTAGATATGGCCCGTGTGTGTAGGAAGCACAGTTCTTTTGTTCTGAGCAAGCTCAATGATCGGACCCCTTAGAAAACAAAGTAGAGTAGAAGAGTGCTCTTTTCTCAAAAGCAGAGTGTGTTTCTTGTAAAGCGAGCTAGTGTTTGTTTCCCAGTCAGAAATGGAGTTGAATCCCATGCAGTTTCTTGTCCTATGAGTAAGAGCTGTTTTCTGATAAGAAGAGTCACTATTGTGCTCCTATTGCCATACACAGGGCAAATAGCACTGGCGTCTGTTCCCAGCTAGTACAGTGTATTGGACTGAAGAGGAGCTACCGTTCTTGTCAGTTTCCTAAGCAGAGTTGAACTAGATATGGCCCGTGTGTGTAGGAAGCACAGTTCTTTTGTTCTGAGCAAGCTCACTGTTTGGACCCCATAGGAAACACAGTAGAGTAGAAGAGTGCTCTTTTCTCAAAAGCAGAGTGTGTTTCTTGTAAGGCGAGCTAGCCTTTGTTTCCCAGTCCTAAATGGAGTTGAATCACATCCAGTTTTTGGTACTACGAGCAAGAGTTGTTTTCTGGTAATAAAGTCACTATTGCGCTCCCATTGAAATACACAGTGCAAATAGCACTCGCATCTCTTCCCTGCAAGTACAGTGTATTGGACTGAAGAGGAGCTACTGTTCTTGTCAGTTTCCTAAGCAGAGTTGAACTAGATATGGCCCCTGTGTGTAGGAAGCACAGTTCTTTTGTTCTGAGCAAGCTCACTGTTCGGACCCCATAGAAAACACATTAGAGTAGAAGAGTGCTCTTTTCTCAAAAGCAGAGTGTGTTTCTTGTAAGGCGAGCTAGTGTTTGTTTCCCAGTCAGAAATGGAGTTGAATCCCATGCAGTTTCTGGTCCTACGAGCAAGAGTTGTTTTCTGGTAAGGAAAGTCACTATTGCGCTCCCATTTACATACACAGTGCAAATAACACTCGCGTCTGTTCCCAGCAAGTACAGTGTATTGGACTGAAGCGGAGCTACTGTTCTTGTCAGTTTCCTAAGCAGAGTTGAACTAGATATGGCCCCTGTGTATAGGAAGCACAGTTCTTTTGTTCTGAGCAAGATCACTATTCGGACCCCGTAGGAAACACAGTAGAGTAGAACAGTGCTCTTTTCTCAAAATCAGAGTGTCTTTCTTGTAAGGCGAGCTAGTGTTTGTTTCCCTGTCAGAAATGGAGTTGAATCCCATGCAGTTTCTGGTCCTATGAGCAAGAGTTGTTTTCTGATAAGAAGAGTCACTATTGTGCTCCTATTGCCATACACAGTGCAAATAGCACTGGCGTCTCTTCCCAGCAAGTACAGTGTATTGGACTGAATAGGAGCTACTGTTCTTGTCAGTTTCCTAAGCAGAGTTGAACTACATATGGCCCGTGTGTGTAGGAAGCACAGTTCTTTTGTTCTGAGCAAGCTCACTGTTCGGACCCCATAGGAAACACAGTAGAGTAGAAGAGTGCTCTTTTCTCAAAAGCAGAGTGTGTTTCTTGTAAGGCGAGCTAGCATTTGTTTCCCAGTCCTAAATGGAGCTGTATCACATGCAGTTTCTGGTCCTACGAGCAAGAGTTGTTTTCTGGTAAGGAAAGTCACTATTGCGCTCCCATTGCATTACACAGTGCCAATAGCACTCGCATCTGTTCCCAGCAAGTACAGTGTATTGGACTGAAGAGGAGCTACTGTTCTTGTCAGTTTCCTGAGCAAAGTTGAACTAGATATGGCCCGTGTGTGTAGGAAGCACAGTTCTTTTGTTCTGAGCAAGCTCAATGATCGGACCCCATAGGAAACACAGTAGAGTAGAAGAGTGCTCTTTTCTCAAAAGCAGAGTGTGTTTCTTGTAAAGCGAGCTAGTGTTTGTTTCCCAGTCAGAAATGGAGTTCAATCCCATGCAGTTTCTGGTCCTATGAGCAAGAGTTGTTTTCTGATAAGAAGAGACACTATTGTGCTCCTATTGCCATACACAGTGCAAATAGCACTCGCGTCTGTTCCCAGCAAGTACAGTGTATTGGACTGAAAAGAAGCTACTGTTCTTGTCAGTTTCCTAAGCAGAGTTGAAATACATATGGTCCGTGTGTGTAGGAAGCACAGTTCTTTTGTTCTGAGCAAGCTCACTGTTCGGACCCCATAGGAAACACAGTAGAGTAGAAGAGTGCTCTTTTCTCAAAAGCAGAGTGTGTTTCTTGTAAGGCGAGCTGGCATTTGTTTCCCAGTCCTAAATGGAGCTGTATCACATGCAGTTTCTGGTCCTACGAGCAAGAGTTGTTTTCTGGTAAGGAAAGTCACTATTGCCCTCCAATTGCATTACACAGTGCCAATAGCACTGGCGTCTGTTCCCAGCAATTACAGTGTATTGGACTGAAGAGGAGCTACTGTTCTTGTCAGTTTCCTGAGCAGAGTTGAACTAGATATGGCCCGTGTGTGTAGGAAGCACAGTTCTTTTGTTCTGAGCAAGCTCAATGATCGGACCCCATAGAAAACACAGTAGAGTAGAAGAGTGCTCTTTTCTCAAAAGCAGAGTGTGTTTCTTGTAAGGCGAGCTAGTGTTTGTTTCCCAGTCAGAAATGGAGTAGAATCTCATCCAGTTTCTGGTCCTACGAGCAAGAGTTGTTTTCTAGTAAGGAAAGTCACTATTGCGCTCCCATTTACATACACAGTGCAAATAACACTCGAGTCTGTTCCCAGCAAGTACAGTGTATTGGACTGAAGCGGAGCTTCTGTTCTTGTCAGTTTCCTAAGCAGAGTTGAACTAGATATGGCCCCTGTGTATAGGAAGCACAGTTCTTTTGTTCTGAGCAAGATCACTATTCGGACCCCGTAGGAAACACAGTAGAGTGGAAGAGTGCTCTTTTCTCAAAATCAGAGTGTCTTTCTTGTAAGGCGAGCTAGTGTTTGTTTCCCTGTCAGAAATGGAGTTGAATCCCATGCAGTTTCTGGTCCTATGAGCAAGAGTTGTTTTCTGATAAGAAGAGTCACTATTGTGCTCCTATTGCCATACACAGTGCAAATAGCACTGGCGTCTGTTCCCAGCAAGTACAGTGTATTGGACTGAATAGGAGCTACTGTTCTTGTCAGTTTCCTAAGCAGAGTTGAACTACATATGGTCCGTGTGTGTAGGAAGCACAGTTCTTTTGTTCTGAGCAAGCTCACTGTTCGGACCCCATAGGAAACACAGTAGAGTAGAAGAGTGCTCTTTTCTCAAAAGCAGAGTGTGTTTCTTGTAAGGCGAGCTAGCATTTGTTTTCCAGTCCTAAATGGAGCTGTATCACATGCAGTTTCTGGTCCTACGAGCAAGAGTTGTTTTCTGGTAAGGAAAGTCACTATTGCGCCCCCATTGCATTACACAGTGCCAATAGCACTCGCGTCTGTTCCCAGCAATTACAGTGTATTGGACTGAAGAGGAGCTACCGTTCTTGTCAGTTTCCTAAGCAGAGTTGAACTAGATATGGCCATATTTGTAGGAAGCACAGTTCTTTTGTTCTGAGCAAGCTCACTATTCGGACCCCATAGGAAACAGTAGAGTAGAAGAGTGCTCTTTTCTTAAAATCAGAGTGTCTTTCTTGTAAGGCGAGCTAGTGTTTGTTTCCCAGTCAGAAATGGAGTTGAATCCCATGCAGTTTCTTGTCCTATGAGTAAGAGCTGTTTTCTGATAAGAAGAGTCACTATTGTGCTCCTATTGCCATACACAGGGCAAATAGCACTGGCGTCTGTTCCAGGCTAGTACAGTGTATTGGACTGAAGAGGAGCTACCGTTCTTGTCAGTTTCCTAAGCAGAGTTGAACTAGATATGGCCCGTGTGTGTAGGAAGGAGAGTTCTTTTGTTCTGAGCAAGCTCACTGTTTGGACCCCATAGGAAACACAGTAGAGTAGAAGAGTGCTCTTTTCTCAAAAGCAGAGTGTGTTTCTTGTAAGGCGAGCTACCCTTTGTTTCCCAGTCCTAAATGGAGTTGAATCACATCTAGTTTTTGGTACTACGAGCAAGAGTTGTTTTCTGGTAATAAAGTCACTATTGCGCTCCCATTGCAATACACAGTGCAAATAGCACTCACATCTGTTCCCAGCAAGTACAGTGTATTGGACTGAAGCAGAGCTACTGTTCTTGTCAGTTTCCTAAGCAGAGTTGAACTAGATATGGCCCGTGTGTGTAGGAAGCACAGTTCTTTTGTTCTGAGCAAGCTCACTGTTCGGACCCCATAGGAAACACAGTAGAGTAGAAGAGTGCTCTTTTCTCAAAAGCAGAGTGTGTTTCTTGTAAGGCGAGCTAGCATTTGTTTCCCAGTCCTAAATGGAGCTGTATCACATGCAGTTTCTGGTCCTACGAGCAAGAGTTGTTTTCTGGTAAGGAAATTCACTATTGCGCTCCCATTGCATTACACAGTGCCAATAGCACTCGCGTCTGTTCCCAGCAAGTACAGTGTATTGGACTGAAGAGGAGCTACTGTTCTTGTCAGTTTCCTGATCAGAGTTGAACTAGATATGGCCCGTGTGTGTAGGAAGCACAGTTCTTTTGTTCTGAGCAAGCTCAATGATCGGACCCCATAGGAAACACAGTAGAGTAGAAGAGTGCTCTTTTCTCAAAAGTAGAGTGTGTTTCTTGTAAAGCGAGCAAGTGTTTGTTTCCCAGTCAGAAATGGAGTTGAATCCCATGCAGTTTCTTGTCCTATGAGTAAGAGCTGTTTTCTGATAAGAAGAGTCACTATTGTGCTCCTATTGCCATACACAGGGCAAATAGCACTGACGTCTGTTCCCAGCTAGTACAGTGTATTGGACTGAAGAGGAGCTACCGTTCTTGTCAGTTTCCTAAGCAGAGTTGAACTAGATATGGCCCGTGAGTGTAGGAAGCACAGTTCTTTTGTTCTGAGCAAGCTCACTGTTCGGACCCCATAGGAAACACAGTAGAGTAGAAGAGTGCTCTTTTCTCAAAAGCAGAGTGTGTTTCTTGTAAGGCGAGCTAGCCTTTGTTTCCCAGTCCTAAATGGAGTTGAATCACATCCAGTTTTTGGTACTACGAGCAAGAGTTGTTTTCTGGTAATAAAGTCACTATTGCGCTCCCATTACAATACACAGTGCAAATAGCACTCGCATCTGTTCCCAGCAAGTACAGTGTATTGGACTGAAGCGGAGCTACTGTTCTTGTCAGTTTCCTAAGCAGAGTTGAACTAGATATGGCCCGTGTGTGTAGGAAGCACAGTTCTTTTGTTCTGAGCAAGCTCACTGTTCGGACCCCATAGAAAACACAGTAGAGTAGAAGAGTGCTCTTTTCTCAAAAGCAGAGTGTGTTTCTTGTAAGGCGAGCTAGCGTTTGTTTCCCAGTCCTAAATGGAGTTGAATCCCATGCAGTTTCTGGTCCTACAAGCAAGAGTTGTTTTCTGGTAAGGAAAGTCACTATTGCGCTCCCATTTACATACACAGTGCAAATAACACTCGCGTCTGTTCCCAGCAAGTACAGTGTATTGGACTGAAGCGGAGCTACTGTTCTTGTCAGTTTCCTAAGCAGAGTTGAACTAGATATGGCCCCTGTGTGTAGGAAGCACAGTTCTTTTGTTCTGAGCAAGATCACTATTAGGACCCCGTAGGAAACACAGTAGAGTGGAAGAGTGCTCTTTTCTCAAAATCAGAGTGTCTTTCTTGTAAGGCGAGCTAGTGTTTGTTTCCCTGTCAGAAATGGAGTTGAATCCCATGCAGTTTCTGGTCCTATGAGCAAGAGTTGTTTTCTGATAAGAAGAGTCACTATTGTGCTCCTATTGCCATACACAGTGCAAATAGCACTGGCGTCTGTTCCCAGCAAGTACAGTGTATTGGACTGAATAGGAGCTACTGTTCTTGTCAGTTTCCTAAGCAGAGTTGAACTAAATATGGTCCGTGTGTGTAGGAAGCACAGTTCTTTTGTTCTGAGCAAGCTCACTGTTCGGACCCCATAGGAAACACAGTAGAGTAGAAGAGTGCTCTTTTCTCAAAAGCAGAGTGTGTTTCTTGTAAGGCGAGCTAGCATTTGTTTCCCAGTCCTAAATGGAGCTGTATCACATGCAGTTTCTGGTCCTACGAGCAAGAGTTGTTTTCTGATAAGAAGAGTCACTATTGTGCTCCTATTGCCATACACAGGGCAAATAGCCCTGGCGTCTGTTCCCAGCTAGTACAGTGTATTGAACTGAAGAGGAGCTACCGTTCTTGTCAGTTTCCTAAGCAGAGTTGAACTAGATATGGCCCCTGTGTGTAGGAAGCACAGTTCTTTTGTTCTGAGCAAGCTCACTGTTCGGACCTCATAGGAATCACAGTAGAGTAGAAGAGTGCTCTTTTCTCAAAAGCAGAGTGTGTTTCTTGTAAGGCGAGCTAGCATTTGTTTCCCAGTCCTAAATGGAGTTGAATCACATCCAGTTTTTGGTACTACGAGCAAGAGTTGTTTTCTGGTAATAAAGTCACTATTGCGCTCCCATTGCAATACACAGTGCAAATAGCACTCGCATCTGTTCCCAGCAAGTACAGTGTATTGGACTGAAGCGGAGCTACTGTTCTTGTCAGTTTCCTAAGCAGAGTTGAACTAGATATGGCCCGTGTGTGTAGGAAGCACAGTTCTTTTGTTCTGAGCAAGCTCACTGTTCGGACCCCATAGAAAACACAGTAGAGTAGAAGAGTGCTCTTTTCTCAAAAGCAGAGTGTGTTTCTTGTAAGGCGAGCTAGTGTTTGTTTCCCAGTCAGAAATGGAGTTGAATCCCATGCAGTTTCTGGTCCTACGAGCAAGAGTTGTTTTCTGGTAAGGAAAGTCACTATTGCGCTCCCATTTACATACACAGTGCAAATAACACTCGCGTCTGTTCCCAGCAAGTACAGTGTATTGGACTGAAGCGGAGCTACTGTTCTTGTCAGTTTCCTAAGCAGAGTTGAACTAGATATGGCCCCTGTGTGTAGGAAGCACAGTTCTTTTGTTCTGAGCAAGATCAGTATTCGGACCCCGTAGGAAACACAGTAGAGTGGAAGAGTGCTCTTTTCTCAAAATCAGAGTGTCTTTCTTGTAAGGCGAGCTAGTGTTTGTTTCCCTGTCAGAAATGGAGTTGAATCCCATGCAGTTTCTGGTCCTATGAGCAAGAGTTGTTTTCTGATAAGAAGAGTCACTATTGTGCTCCTATTGCCATACACAGTGCAAATAGCACTGGCGTCTGTTCCCAGCAAGTACAGTGTATTGGACTGAATAGGAGCTACTGTTCTTGTCAGTTTCCTAAGCAGAGTTGAACTACATATGGTCCGTGTGTGTAGGAAGCACAGTTCTTTTGTTCTGAGCAAGCTCACTGTTCGGACCCCATAGGAAACACAGTAGAGTAGAAGAGTGCTCTTTTCTCAAAAGCAGAGTGTGTTTCTTGTAAGGCGAGCTAGCATTTGTTTCCCAGTCCTAAATGGAGCTGTATCACATGCAGTTTCTGGTCCTACGAGCAAGAGTTGTTTTCTGGTAAGGAAAGTCACTATTGCGCTCCCATTGCATTACACAGTGCCAATAGCACTCGCGTCTGTTCCCAGCAAGTACGGTGTATTGGACTGAAGAGGAGCTGCTGTTCTTGTCATTTTCCTGAGCAAAGTTGAACTAGATATGGCCCGTGTGTGTAGAAAGCACAGTTCTTTTGTTCTGAGCAAGCTCAATGATCGGACCCCATAGGAAACACAGTAGAGTAGAAGAGTGCTCTTTTCTCAAAAGCAGAGTGTGTTTCTTGTAAAGCGAGCTAGTGTTTGTTTCCCAGTCAGAAATGGAGTTGAATCCCATGCAGTTTCTTGTCCTATGAGTAAGAGCTGTTTTCTGATAAGAAGAGTCACTATTGTGCTCCTATTGCCATACACAGGGCAAATAGCACTGGCGTCTGTTCCCAGCTAGTACAGTGTATTGGACTGAAGAGGAGCTACCGTTCTTGTCAGTTTCCTAAGCAGAGTTGAACTAGATATGGCCCGTGTGTGTAGGAAGCACAGTTCTTTTGTTCTGAGCAAGCTCACTGTTTGGACCCCATAGGAAACACAGTAGAGTAGAAGAGTGCTCTTTTCTCAAAAGCAGAGTGTGTTTCTTGTAAGGCGAGCTAGCCTTTGTTTCCCAGTCCTAAATGGAGTTGAATCACATCCAGTTTTTGGTACTACGAGCAAGAGTTGTTTTCTGGTAATAAAGTCACTATTGCGCTCCCATTGCAATACACAGTGCAAATAGCACTCGCATCTGTTCCCAGCAAGTACAGTGTATTGGACTGAAGCGGAGCTACTGTTCTTGTCAGTTTCCTATGCAGAGTTGAACTAGATATGGCCCGTGTGTGTAGGAAGCACAGTTCTTTTGTTCTGAGCAAGCTCACTGTTCGGACCCCATAGAAAACACAGTAGAGTAGAAGAGTGCTCTTTTCTCAAAAGCAGAGTGTGTTTCTTGTAAGGCACGCTAGTGTTTGTTTCCCAGTCAGAAATGGAGTTGAATCCCAGTCAGTTTCTGGTCCTACGAGCAAGAGTTGTTTTCTGGTAAGGAAAGTCACTATTGTGCTCCCATTTACATACACAGTGCAAATAACACTCGCGTCTGTTCCCAGCAAGTACAGTGTATAGGACTGAAGCGGAGCTACTGTTCTTGTCAGTTTCCTAAGCAGAGTTGAACTAGATATGGCCCGTGTGTGTAGGAAGCACAGTTCTTTTGTTCTGAGCAAGATCACTGTTCGGACCCCATAGAAAACACAGTAGAGTAGAAGAGTGCTCTTTTCTCAAAAGCAGAGTGTGTTTCTTGTAAGGCGAGCTAGTGTTTGTTTCCCAGTCCTAAATGGAGTTGAATCCCATGCAGTTTCTGGTCCTACGAGCAAGAGTTGTTTTCTGGTAAGGAAAGTCACTATTGCGCTCCCATTTACATACACAGTGCAAATAACACTCGCGTCTGTTCCCAGCAAGTACAGTGTATTGGACTGAAGCAGAGCTACTGTTCTTGTCAGTTTCCTAAGCAGAGTTGAACTAGATATGGCCCCTGTGTGTAGGAAGCACAGTTCTTTTGTTCTGAGCAAGATCACTATTCGGACCCCGTAGGAAACACAGTAGAGTGGAAGAGTGCTCTTTTCTCAAAATCAGAGTGTCTTTCTTGTAAGGCGAGCTAGTGTTTGTTTCCCTGTCAGAAATGGAGTTGAATCCCATGCAGTTTCTGGTCCTATGAGCAAGAGTTGTTTTCTGATAAGAAGAGTCACTATTGTGCTCCTATTGCCATACACAGTGCAAATATCACTGGCGTCTGTTCCCAGCAAGTACAGTGTATTGGACTGAATAGGAGCTACTGTTCTTGTCAGTTTCCTAAGCAGAGTTGAACTAGATATGGCCCCTGTGTGTAGGAAGCACAGTTCTTTTGTTCTGAGCAAGATCACTATTCGGACCACGTAGGAAACACAGTAGAGTGGAAGAGTGCTCTTTTCTCAAAATCAGAGTGTCTTCCTTGTAAGGCGAGCTAGTGTTTGTTTCCCTGTCAGAAATGGAGTTGAATCCCATGCAGTTTCTGGTCCTATGAGCAAGAGTTGTTTTCTGATAAGAAGAGTCACAATTGTGCTCCTATTGCCATACACAGTGCAAATAGCACTGGCGTCTGTTCCCAGCAAGTACAGTGTATTGGACTGAATAGGAGCTACTGTTCTTGTCAGTTTCCTAAGCTGAGTTGAACTACATATGGTCCGTGTGTGTAGGAAGCACAGTTCCTTTGTTCTGAGCAAGCTCACTGTTCGGACCCCATAGGAAACACAGTAGAGTAGAAGAGTGCTCTTTTCTCAAAAGCAGAGTGTGTTTCTTGTAAGGCGAGCTAGCATTTGTTTCCCAGTCCTAAATGGAGCTGTATCACATGCAGTTTCTGGTCCTACGAGCAAGAGTTGTTTTCTGGTAAGGAAAGTCACTATTGCGCTCCCATTGCATTACACAGTGCCAATAGCACTCGCGTCTGTTCCCAGCAAGTACAGTGTATTGGACTGAAGAGGAGCTACTGTTCTTGTCAGTTTCCTGAGCAGAGTTGAACTAGATATGGCCCGTGTGTGTAGGAAGCACAGTTCTTTTGTTCTGAGCAAGCTCAATGATTGGACCCCATAGGAAACACAGTAGAGTAGAAGAGTGCTCTTTTCTCAAAAGCAGAGTGTGTTTCTTGTAAAGCGAGCTAGTGTTTGTTTCCCAGTCAGAAATGGAGTTGAATCCCATGCAGTTTCTTGTCCTATGAGTAAGAGCTGTTTTCTGATAAGAAGAGTCACTATTGTGCTCCTATTGCCATACACAGGGCAAATAGCACTGGCATCTGTTCCCAGCTAGTACAGTGTATTGGACTGAAGAGGAGCTACCGTTCTTGTCAGTTTCCTAAGCAGAGTTGAACTAGATATGGCCCGTGTGTGTAGGAAGCACAGTTCTTTTGTTCTGAGCAAGCTCACTGTTTGGACCCCATAAGAAACACAGTAGAGTAGAAGAGTGCTCTTTTCTCAAAAGCAGAGTGTGTTTCTTGTAAGGCGAGCTAGCCTTTGTTTCCCAGTCCTAAATGGAGTTGAATCACATCCAGTTTTTGGTACTACGAGCAAGAGTTGTTTTCTGGTAATAAAGTCACTGTTGCGCTCCCATTGCAATACACAGTGCAAATAGCACTCGCATCTGTTCCCAGCAAGTACAGTGTATTGGACTGAAGCGGAGCTACTGTTCTTGTCAGTTTCCTAAGCAGAGTTGAACTAGATATGGCCCCTGTGTGTAGGAAGCACAGTTCTTTTGTTCTGAGCAAGCTCACTGTTCGGACCCCATAGAAAACACAGTAGAGTAGAAGAGTGCTCTTTTCTCAAAAGCAGAGTGTGTTTCTTGTAAGGCGAGCTAGTGTTTGTTTCCCAGTCAGAAATGGAGTTGAATCCCATGCAGTTTCTGGTCCTACGAGCAAGAGTTGTTTTCTGGTAAGGAAAGTCACTATTGCGCTCCCATTTACATACACAGTGCAAATAACACTCGCGTCTGTTCCCAGCAAGTACAGTGTATTGGACTGAAGCGGAGCTACTGTTCTTGTCAGTTTCCTAAGCAGAGTTGAACTAGATATGGCCCCTGTGTGTAGGAAGCACAGTTCTTTTGTTCTGAGCAAGATCACTATTCGGACCCCGTAGGAAACACTGTAGAGTAGAAGAGTGCTCTTTTCTCAAAATCAGAGTGTCTTTCTTGTAAGGCGAGCTAGTGTTTGTTTCCCTGTCAGAAATGGAGTTGAATCCCCTGCAGTTTCTGGTCCTATGAGCAAGAGTTGTTTTCTGATAAGAAGAGTCACTATTGTGCTCCTATTGCCATACACAGTGCAAATAGCACTCGCGTCTGTTCCCAGCAAGTACAGTGTATTGGACTTAATAGGAGCTACTGTTCTTGTCAGTTTCCTAAGCAGAGTTGAACTACATATGGTCCGTGTGTGTAGGAAGCACAGTTCTTTTGTTCTGAGCAAGCTCACTGTTCGGACCCCATAGGAAACACAGTAGAGTAGAAGAGTGCTCTTTTCTCAAAAGCAGAGTGTTTTTCTTGTAAGGCGAGCTAGCATTAGTTTCCCAGTCCTAAATGGAGCTGTATCACATGTAGTTTCTGGTCCTACGAGCAAGAGTTGTTTTCTGGTAAGGAAAGTCACTATTGCGCTCCCATTGCATTACACAGTGCCAATAGCACTCGCGTCTGTTCCCAGCAAGTACAGTGTATTGGACTGAAGAGGAGCTACCGTTCTTGTCAGTTTCCTAAGCAGAGTTGAACTAGATATGGCCATATTTGTAGGAAGCACAGTTCTTTTGTTCTGAGCAAGCTCACTATTCGGACCCCATAGGAAACAGTAGAGTAGAAGAGTGCTCTTTTCTCAAAATCAGAATGTCTTTCTTGTAAGGCGAGCTAGTGTTTGTTTCCCTGTCAGAAATGGAGTTGAATCCCATGCAGTTTCTGGTCCTATGAGCAAGAGTTGTTTTCTGATTAGAAGAGTCACTATTGTGCTCCTATTGCCATACACAGAGCAAACAGCACTGGCGTCTGTTCCCAGCAAGTACAGTGTATTGGACTGAATAGGAGCTACTGTTCTTGTCAGTTTCCTAAGCAGAGTTGAACTACATATGATCCGTGTGTGTAGGAAGCACAGTTCTTTTGTTCTGAGCAAGCTCAATGATCGGACCCCATAGGAAACACAGTAGAGTAGAAGAGTGCTCTTTTCTCAAAAGCAGAGTGTGTTTCTTGTAAAGCGAGCTAGTGTTTGTTTCCCAGTCAGAAATGGAGTTGAATCCCATGCAGTTCCTTGTCCTACGAGTAAGAGCTGTTTTCTGATAAGAAGAGTCACTATTGTGCTCCTATTGCCATACACAGGGCAAATAGCACTGGCGTCTGTTCCCAGCTAGTACAGTGTATTGGACTGAAGAGGAGCTACCGTTCTTGTCAGTTTCCTAAGCAGAGTTGAACTAGATATGGCCCGTGTGTGTAGGAAGCAGAGTTCTTTTGTTCTGAGCAAGCTCACTGTTTGGACCCCATAGGAAACACAGTAGAGTAGAAGAGTGCTCTTTTCTCAAAAGCAGAGTGTGTTTCTTGTAAGGCGAGCTAGCCTTTGTTTCCCTGTCCTAAATGGAGTTGAATCACATCTGGTTTTTGGTACTACGAGCAAGAGTTGTTTTCTGGTAATAAAGTCACTATTGCGCTCCCATTGCAATACACAGTGCAAATAGCACTCACATCTGTTTCCAGCAAGTACAGTGTATTGGACTGAAGCAGAGCTACTGTTCTTGTCAGTTTCCTAAGCAGAGTTGAACTAGATATGGCCCGTGTGTGTAGGAAGCACAGTTCTTTTGTTCTGAGCAAGCTCACTGTACGGACCCCATAGGAAACACAGTAGAGTAGAAGAGTGCTCTTTTCTCAAAAGCAGAGTGTGTTTCTTGTAAGGCGAGCTAGAATTTGTTTCCCAGTCCTAAATGGAGCTGTATCACATGCAGTTTCTGGTCCTACGAGCAAGAGTTGTTTTCTGGTAAGGAAATTCACTATTGCGCTCCCATTGCATTACACAGTGCCAATAGCACTCGCGTCTGTTCCCAGCAAGTACAGTGTATTGGACTGAAGAGGAGCTACTGTTCTTGTCAGTTTCCTGAGCAGAGTTGAACTAGATATGGCCCGTGTGTGTAGGAAGCACAGTTCTTTTGTTCTGAGCAAGCTCAATGATCGGACCCCATAGGAAACACAGTAGAGTAGAAGAGTGCTCTTTTCTCAAAAGCAGAGTGTGTTTCTTGTAAAGCGAGCTAGTGTTTGTTTCCCAGTCAGAAATGGAGTTGAATCCCATGCAGTTTCTTGTCCTATGAGTAAGAGCTGTTTTCTGATAAGAAGAGTCACTATTGTGCTCCTATTGCCATACACAGGGCAAATAGCCCTGGCGTCTGTTCCCAGCTAGTACAGTGTATTGGACTGAAGAGGAGCTACCGTTCTTGTCAGTTTCCTAAGCAGAGTTGAACTAGATATGGCCCGTGTGTGTAGGAAGCACAGTTCTTTTGTTCTGAGCAAGCTCACTGTTCGGACCCCATAGGAAACACAGTAGAGTAGAAGAGTGCTCTTTTCTCAAAAGCAGAGTGTGTTTCTTGTAAGGCGAGCTAGCCTTTGATTCCCAGTCCTAAATGGAGTTGAATCACATCCAGTTTTTGGTACTACGAGCAAGAGTTGTTTTCTGGTAAAAAGAGTCACTATTGCGCTCCCATTACAATACACAGTGCAAATAGCACTCGCATCTGTTCCCAGCAAGTACAGTGTATTGGACTGAAGCGGAGCTACTGTTCTTGTCAGTTTCCTAAGCAGAGTTGAACTAGATATGGCCCGTGTGTGTAGGAAGCACAGTTCTTTTGTTCTGAGCAAGCTCACTGTTCGGACCCCATAGAAAACACAGTAGAGTAGAAGAGTGCTCTTTTCTCAAAAGCAGAGTGTGTTTCTTGTAAGGCGAGCTAGCGTTTGTTTCCCAGTCCTAAATGGAGTTGAATCCCACGCAGTTTCTGGTCCTACAAGCAAGAGTTGTTTTCTGGTAAGGAAAGTCACTATTGCGCTCCCATTTACATACACAGTGCAAATAACACTCGCGTCTGTTCCCAGCAAGTACAGTGTATTGGACTGAAGCGGAGCTACTGTTCTTGTCAGTTTCCTAAGCAGAGTTGAACTAGATATGGCCCCTGTGTGTAGGAAGCACAGTTCTTTTGTTCTGAGCAAGATCACTATTCGGACCCCGTAGGAAACACAGTAGAGTGGAAGAGTGCTCTTTTCTCAAAATCAGAGTGTCTTTCTTGTAAGGCGAGCTAGTGTTTGTTTCCCTGTCAGAAATGGAGGTGAATCCCATGCAGTTTCTGGTCCTATGAGCAAGAGTTGTTTTCTGATAAGAAGAGTCACTATTGTGCTCCTATTGCCGTACACAGTGCAAATAGCACTGGCGTCTGTTGCCAGCAAGTACAGTGTATTGGACTGAATAGGAGCTACTGTTCTTGTCAGTTTCCTAAGCAGAGTTGAACTAAATATGGTCCGTGTGTGTAGGAAGCACAGTTCTTTTGTTCTGAGCAAGCTCACTGTTCGGACCCCATAGGAAACACAGTAGAGTAGAAGAGTGCTCTTTTCTCAAAAGCAGAGTGTGTTTCTTGTAAGGCGAGCTAGCATTTGTTTCCCAGTCCTAAATGGAGCTGTATCACATGCAGTTTCTGGTCCTACGAGCAAGAGTTGTTTTCTGGTAAGGAAAGTCACTATTGTGCTCCCATTGCATTACACAGTGCCAATAGCACTCGCGTCTGTTCCCAGCAAGTACAATGTATTGGACTGAAGCGGAGCTACTGTTCTTGTCAGGTTCCTAAGCAGAGTTGAACTAGATATGGCCCGTGTGTGTAGGAAGCACAGTTCTTTTGTTCTGAGCAAGCTCAATGATCGGACCCCATAGGAAACACAGTAGAGTAGAAGAGTGCTCTTTTCTCAAAAGCAGAGTGTGTTTCTTGTAAAGCGAGCTAGTGTTTGTTTCCCAGTCAGAAATGGAGTTGAATCCCATGCAGTTTCTTGTCCTATGAGTAAGAGCTGTTTTCTGATAAGAAGAGTCACTATTGTGCTCCTATTGCCATACACAGGGCAAATAGCACTGGCGTCTGTTCCCAGCTAGTACAGTGTATTGGACTGAAGAGGAGCTACCGTTCTTGTCAGTTTCCTAAGCAGAGTTGAACTAGATATGGCCCGTGTGTGTAGGAAGCAGAGTTCTTTTGTTCTGAGCAAGCTTGGACCCCATAGGAAACACAGTAGAGTAGAAGAGTGCTCTTTTCTCAAAAGCAGAGTGTGTTTCTTGTAAGGCGAGCTAGCCTTTGTTTCCCAGTCCTAAATGGAGTTGAATCACATCCAGTTTTTGGTACTACGAGCAAGAGTTGTTTTCTGGTAATAAAGTCACTATTGCGCTCCCATTGCAATACACAGTGCAAATAGCACTCGAATCTGTTCCCAGCAAGTACAGTGTATTGGACTGAAGCGGAGCTACTGTTCTTGTCAGTTTCCTAAGCAGAGTTGAACTAGATATGTCCCCTGTGTGTGGGAAGCACAGTTCTTTTGTTCTGAGCAAGCTCACTGTTCGGACCCCATAAAAAACACAGTAGAGTAGAAGAGTGCTCTTTTCTCAAAAGCAGAGTGTGTTTCTTGTAAGGCGAGCTAGTGTTTGTTTCCCAGTCAGAAATGGAGTTGAATCCCATGCAATTTCTGGTCCTACGAGCAAGAGTTTTTTTCTGGTAAGGAAAGTCACTATTGTGCTCCCATTTACATACACAGTGCAAATAACACTTGCGTCTGTTCCCAGCTAGTACAGTGTATTGGACTGAAGAGGAGCTACCGTTCTTGTCAGTTTCCTAAGCAGAGTTGAATTAATAATGGCCCGTGTGTGTAGGAAGCACAGTTCTTTTGTTCTGAGCAAGCTCACTGTTTGGACCCCATAGGAAACACAGTAGAGTAGAAGAGTGCTCTTTTCTCAAAAGCAGAGAGTGTTTCTTGTAAGGCGAGCTAGCCTTTGTTTCCCAGTCCTAAATGGAGTTGAATCACATCCAGTTTTTGGTACTACGAGCAAGAGTTGTTTTCTGGTAAGGAAAGTCACTATTGTGCTCCCATTGCCATACACAGTGCAAATGGCACTCGCATCTGTTCCCAGCAAGTACAGTGTATTGGACTGAAGCGGACCTACTGTTCTTGTCAGTTTCCTAAGCAGAGATGAACGAGATATGTCCCGTGTGTGTAGGAAGCACAGTACTTTTGTTCTGAGCAAGCTCACTGTTCAGACCCCCTAGAAAACACAGTAGAGTAGAAGAGTGCTCTTTTCTCAAAAGCAGAGTGTGTTTTTTGTAATGCGAGATAGCGTTTGTTTCCCAGTCCTAAATGGAGTTGAATCA
Source organism: Peromyscus eremicus (assembly GCF_949786415.1). NCBI lineage: Eukaryota > Metazoa > Chordata > Mammalia > Rodentia > Cricetidae > Peromyscus > Peromyscus eremicus. Next base: position 473,896 of record NW_026734296.1, read on the forward strand.
CATCCAGTTTTTTGTCCTATGACCAAGAGTTTTTTTCTGGTAAGGAAAGTCACTATTGCGCTCCCATTTACATACACAGTTCAAATAACACTCGCGTGTGTTCCCAGCAAGTACAGTGTATTGGACTGAAGCGGAGCTACTGTTCTTGTCAGTTTCCTAAGCAGAGTTGAACTAGATATGGCCCCTGTGTGTAGGAAGCACAGTTCTTTTGTTCTGAGCAAGATCACTATTCGGACCCAGTAGGAAACACAGTAGAGTATAAGAGTGCTCTTTTCTCAAAATCAGAGTGTCTTTCTTGTAAGGCGAGCTAGTGTTTGTTTCCCTGTCAGAAATGGAGTTGAATCCCATGCAGTTTCTGGTCCTATGAGCAAGAGTTGTTTTCTGATAAGAAGAGTCACTATTGTGCTCCTATTGCCATACACAGTGCAAATAGCACTGGCGTCTGTTCCCAGCAAGTACAGTGTATTGGACTGAATAGGAGCTACTGTTCTTGTCAGTTTCCTAAGCAGAGTTGAACTACATATGGTCCGTGTGTGTAGGAAGCACAGTTTTTTTGTTCTGAGCAAGCTCACTGTTCGGACCCATAGGAAACACAGTAGAGTAGTAGAGTGCTCTTTTCTCAAAACAGAGTGTGTTTCTTGTAAGGCGAGCTAGCATTTGTTTCCCAGTCCTAAATGGAGCTGAATCACATGCAGTTTCTGGTCCTACGAGCAAGAGTTGTTTTCTGGTAAGGAAAGTCACTATTGCGCTCCCATTGCCATACACAGTGAAAATAGCACTCGCGTCTGTTTCCAGCAAGTACAGTGTATTGGACTGAAGAGGAGCTACTGTTCTTGTCAGTTTCCTAAGCAGAGTTGAACTAGATATGGCCCGTGTGTGTAGGAAGCACAGTTCTTTTGTTCTGAGCAAGCTCAATGTTCGGACCCCATAGGAAACACAGTAGAGTAGAAGAGTGCTCTTTTCTCAAAAGCAGAGTGTGTTTCTTGTAAGGCGAGCTAGCGTTTGTTTCCCAGTCCTAAATGGAGTTGAATCACATGCAGTTTTTGTTCCTACGAACAAGAGTTGTTTTCTGGTAATAAAGTAACTGTTGCGCTCCCATTGCCATACACAGTGTAAATAGCACTCGCATCTGTTCCCAGCAAGTACAGTGTATTGGACTGAAGCGGAGCTACTGTTCTTGTCAGTTTCCTAAGCAGAGTTGAATTAATAATGGCCCCTGTGTGTAGGAAGCACAGTTCTTATGTTCTGAGCAAGCTCACTGTTCGGACCAATTAGGACACACAGTCGAGTAGAAGAGTGCTCTTTTCTCAAAAGCAGAGTGTGTTTCTTGTTAGGCGAGCTAGCGTTTGTTTCCCATTCCTAAATGGAGTTGAATTACATGCAGTTTCTTGTCCTACGAGCAAGAGTTGGTTTCTGGTAATAAAAGTCACTATTGCGCTCCCATTGTCATACACAGGGCAAAAAGCACTGGCGTGTGTTCCCAGCATGTACAGTGTATTGGACTGAACAGGAGCTACTGTTCTTTTCAGTTTCCTAAGCAGAATTGAACCAGATATGGTCCATGTGTGTAGGAAGCACAGTTCTTTTGTTCTGAGCAAGCTCACTGTTCGGACCCCATAGGAAACACAGTAGAGTAGAAGAGTGCTCTTTTCTCAAAACAGAGTGTGTTTCTTGTAAGGCAAGCTAGCATTTGTTTCCCAGTCCTAGATAGAGCTGAATCACATGCAGTTTCTGGTCCTATGAGCAAGAGTTGTTTTCTGGTAAGGAAAGTCACTATTGCGCTCCCATTTCCATACACAGTGCAAATAGCACTCGCGTCTGTTCCCAGCAAGTACAGTGTATTGGACTGAAGAGAAGCTACTGTTCTTGTCAGTTTCCTAAGCAGAGTTGAACTAGATATGGCCCGTGTGTGTAGGAAGCACAGTTCTTTTGTTCTGAGCAAGCTCAATGATCGGACCCCATAGGAAACACAGTAGAGTAGAAGAGTGCTCTTTTCTCAAAAGCAGAGTGTGTTTCTTGTAAAGCGAGCTAGTGTTTGTTTCCCAGTCAGAAATGGAGTTGAATCCCATGCAGTTTCTGGTCCTATGAGTAAGAGCTGTTTTCTGGTAATAAGAGTCACTATTGCATTCCCATTGTCATACACAGGGCAAATAGCACTGGCGTGTGTTCCCAGCATGTACAGTGTATTGGACTGAACAGGAGCTACTGTTCTTTTCAGTTTCCTAAGCAGAATTGAACCAGATATGGTCCATGTGTGTAGGAAGCACAGTTCTTTTGTTCTGAGCAAGCTCACTGTTCTGGCCATATAGGAAACACAGTAGAGTAGAAGAGTGCTCTTTTCTCAAAAGCAGAGTGTGTTTCTTGTAAGGCGAGCTAGCATTTGTTTCCCAGTCCTAAATGGAGTTGAATCACATGCAGTTTTTGTTCCTACGAACAAGAGTTGTTTTCTGGTAATAAAGTAACTGTTGTGCTCCCATTGCCATACACAGTGTAAATAGCACTCGCATCTGTTCCCAGCAAGTACAGTGTATTGGACTGAAGCGGAGCTACTGTTCTTGTCAGTTTCCTAAGCAGAGTTGAATTAATAATGGCCCCTGTGTGTAGGAAGCACAGTTCTTTTGTTCTGAGCAAGCTCACTGTTCGGACCAAATAGGATACACAGTCGAGTAGAAGAGTGCTCTTTTCTCAAAAGCAGAGTGTGTTTCTTGTTAGGCGAGCTAGCGTTTTTTTTCCATTCCTAAATGGAGTTGAATCACATGCAGTTTCTTGTCCTACGAGCAAGAGTTGTTTTCTGGTAATAAGAGTCACTATTGCGCTCCCATTGTCATACACAGGGCAAATAGCACTGGTGTGTGTTCCCAGCATGTACAGTGTATTGGACTGAACAGGAGCTACTGTTCTTTTCAGTTTCCTAAGCAGAATTGAACCAGATATGGTCCATGTGTGTAGGAAGCACAGTTCTTTTGTTCTGAGCAAGCTCACTGTTCTGGCCCTATAGGAAACACAGTAGAGTAGAAGAGTGCTCTTTTCTCAAAAGCAGAGTGTGTTTCTTGTAAGGCGAGCTAGCGTTTGTTTCCCAGTCAGAAATGGAGTTGAATCCCATGCAGTTTCTTGTCCTATGAGTAAGAGCTGTTTTCTGATAAGAAGATTCACTATTGTGCTCCTATTGCCATACACAGGGCAAATAGCACTGGCGTCTGTTCCCAGCTAGTACAGTGTATTGGACTGAAGAGGAGCTACCGTTCTTGTCAGTTTCCTAAGCAGAGTTGAACTAGATATGGCCCGTGTGTGTAGGAAGCACAGTAGTTTTGTTCTGAGCAAGCACACTGTTCAGACCCCCTAGAAAACACAGTAGAGTAGAAGAGTGCTCTTTTCTCAAAAGCAGAGTATGTTTTTTGTAATGCGAGCTAGCGTTTGTTTCCCAGTCCTAAATGGAGTTGAATCACATCCAGTTTTTTGTCCTATTACCAAGAGTTTTTTTCTGGTAAGGAAAGTCACTATTGCGCTCCCATTTACATACACAGTGCAAATAACACTCGCGTGTGTTCCCAGCAAGTACAGTGTATTGGACTGAAGCGGAGCTACTGTTCTTGTCAGTTTCCTAAGCAGAGTTGAACTAGATATGGCCCCTGTGTGTAGGAAGCACAGTTCTTTTGTTCTGAGCAAGATCACTATTCGACCCAGTAGGAAACACAGTAGAGTAGAAGAGTGCTCTTTTCTCAAAATCAGAGTGTCTTTCTTGTAAGGCGAGCTAGTGTTTGTTTCCCAGTCAGAAATGGAGTTGAATCCCATGCAGTTTCTGGTCCTATGAGCAAGAGTTGTTTTCTGATAAGAAGAATCACTATTGTGCTCCTATTGCCATACACAGTGCCAATAGTACTCGCATCTGTTCCCAGCAAGTACAGTGCATTGGATTGAAGAGGAGCTACTGTTCTTGTCAGTTTCCTAAGCAGAGTTGAACTACATATGGTCCGTGTGTGTAGGAAGCACAGTTCTTTTGTTCTGAGCAAGCTCAATGATCGGACCCCATAGGAAACACTGTAGAGTAGAAGAGTGATCTTTTCTCAAAAGCAGAGTATGTTTCTTGTAAAGCGAGCTAGCGTTTGTTTCCCAGTCCTAAATGGAGTTGAATCACATGCAGTTTTTGTTCCTACGAACAATAGTTGTTTTCTGCTAATAAAGTAACTGTTGCGCTCCCATTGCCATACACAGTGTAAATAGCACTCGCATCTGTTCCCAGCAAGTACAGTGTATTGGACTGAAGCGGAGCTACTGTTCTTGTCAGTTTCCTAAGCAGAGTTGAATTAATAATGGCCCCTGTGTGTAGGAAGCACAGTTCTTTTGTTCTGAGCAAGCTCACTGTTCGGACCAAATAGGATACACAATCGAGTAGAAGAGTGCTCTTTTCTCAAAAGCAGAGTGTGTTTCTTGTTAGGCGAGCTAGCGTTTGTTTCCCATTCCTAAATGGAGTTGAACTACATGCAGTTTCTTGTCCTACGAGCAAGAGTTGTTTTCTGGTAATAAGAGTCACTATTGCGCTCCCATTGTCATACACAGGGCAAATAGCACTGGCGTGTGTTCCCAGCATGTACAGTGTATTGGACTGAACAGGAGCTACTGTTCTTTTCAGTTTCCTAAGCAGAATTGAACCAGATATGGTCCATGTGTGTAGGAAGCACAGTTCTTTTGTTCTGAACAAGCTCACTGTTCTGGCCCTATAGGAAACACAGTAGAGTAGAAGAGTGCTCTTTTCTCAAAAGCAGAGTATGTTTCTTGTAAGGCGAGCTAGCATTTGTTTCCCAGTCCTAAACGGAGTTGAATCACATGCAGTTTTTGGTCCTACGAGCAAGAGTTGTTTTCTGGTAAGGAAAGTCACTATTGCGCTCCCATTTCCATACTCAGTGCAAATAGCACTCGAGTCTGTTCCCCGCAAGTACAGTGTATTGGACTGAAGCGTAGCCACTGTTCTTGTCAGTTTCCTAAGCAGAGTTGAACTAGATATGGCCCATGTGTGTAGGAAGCACAGTTCTTTTGTTCTGAGCAAATTCACTGTTCTGGCCCAATAGGAAACACACTAGAGTAGAAGAGTGCTCTTTTCTCAAAAGCACAGTGTGTTTCTTGTAATGCGAGCTGTCATTTGTTTCCCATTCCTAAATGGAGTGCAGTTTTTGGTTCTACGACCAAGAGTTGTTTTCTGGTAAGGAAAGTCATTATTGTGCTCCCATTTCCATACACAGTGCAAATAGCACTGGCGTCTGTTCCCAGCAATTACAGTGTATTGGACTGAAGCAGAGCTACTGTTCTTGTCAGTTTCCTAAGCAGAGTTGAACTAGATATGGCCCATGTGTGTAGGAAGCACAGTTCTTTTGTTCTGAACAAGCTCAATGTTCGGACCCCATAGGAAACACAGTAGAGTAGAAGACTGCTCTTTTCTCAAAAGCAGAGTGTGTTTCTTGTAAGGCGAGCTAGTGTTTGTTTCCCAGTCAGAAATGGAGTTGAATCCCATGCAGTTTCTTGTCCTATGAGTAAGAGTTGTTTTCTCATAAGAAGAGTCACTATTGTGCTCTAATTGCCATACACAGGGCAAATAGCACTCGTGTCTGTTCCCAGCTAGTACAGTGTATTGGACTGAAGAGGAGCTACCGTTCTTGTCAGTTTCCTAAGCAGAGTTGAACTAGATATGGCCCGTGTGTGTAGGAAGCACAGTTCTTTTGTTCTGAGCAAGCTCACTGTTCGGACCAAATAGGATACACAGTCGAGTAGAAGAGTGCTCTTTTCTCAAAAGCAGAGTGTGTTTCTTGTTAGGCGAGCTAGCGTTTTTTTTCCATTCCTAAATGGAGTTGAATCACATGCAGTTTCTTGTCCTACGAGCAAGAGTTGTTTTCTGGTAATAAGAGTCACTATTGCGCTCCCATTGTCATACACAGGGGAAATAGCACTGGTGTGTGTTCCCAGCATGTACAGTGTATTGGACTGAACAGGAGCTACTGTTCTTGTCAGTTTCCTAAGCAGAATTGAACTAGATATGGCAGTATTTGTATGAAGCACAGTTCTTTTGTTCTGAGCAAGCTCACTGTTCTTGCCCTATAGGAAACACCGTAGAGTAGAAGAGTGCTCTTTTCTCAAAAGCAGAGTGTGTTTCTTGTAAAGCGAGCTAGTGTTTGTTTCCCAGTCAGAAATGGAGTTGAATCCCATGCAGTTTCTGGTCCTACGAGCAAGAGGTGTTTTCTGGTAAGGAAAGTCACTATTGCGCTCCCATTTACATACACAGTGCAAAGAGCACTCGCGTCTGTTCCCAGCAAGTACAGTGTATTGGACTGGATAGGAGCTACTGTTCTTGTCAGTTTCCTAAGCAGAGTTGAACTAGATATGGCCCCTGTGTGTAGGAAGCACAGTTCTTTTGTTCTGAGCAAGCTCACTGTTCTGGCCCTATAGGAAACACAGTAGAGTAGAAGAGTGCTCTTTTCTCAAAAGCAGAGTATGTTTCTTGTAAGGCGAGCTAGCATTTGTTTCCCAGTCCTAAACGGAGTTGAATCACATGCAGTTTTTGGTCCTACGAGCAAGAGTTGTTTTCTGGTAAGGAAAGTCACTATTGCGCTCCCATTTCCATACTCAGTGCAAATAGCACTCGAGTCTGTTCCCCGCAAGTACAGTGTATTGGACTGAAGCGTAGCCACTGTTCTTGTCAGTTTCCTAAGCAGAGTTGAACTAGATATGGCCCATGTGTGTAGGAAGCACAGTTCTTTTGTTCTGAGCAAATTCACTGTTCTGGCCCAATAGGAAACACACTAGAGTAGAAGAGTGCTTTTTTCTCAAAAGCACAGTGTGTTTCTTGTAATGCGAGCTGTCATTTGTTTCCCAGTCCTAAATGGAGTGCAGTTTTTGGTTCTACGACCAAGAGTTGTTTTCTGGTAAGGAAAGTCATTATTGTGCTCCCATTTCCATACACAGTGCAAATAGCACTCGCGTCTGTTCCCAGCAATTACAGTGTATTGGACTGAAGCAGAGCTACTGTTCTTGTCAGTTTCCTAAGCAGAGTTGAACTAGATATGGCCCATGTGTGTAGGAAGCACAGTTCTTTTGTTCTGAACAAGCTCAATGTTCGGACCCCATAGGAAACACAGTAGAGTAGAAGACTGCTCTTTTCTCAAAAGCAGAGTGTGTTTCTTGTAAGGCGAGCTAGTGTTTGTTTCCCAGTCAGAAATGGAGTTGAATCCCATGCAGTTTCTTGTCCTATGAGTAAGAGTTGGTTTCTCATAAGAAGAGTCACTATTGTGCTCTAATTGCCATACACAGGGCAAATAGCACTCGTGTCTGTTCCCAGCTAGTACTGTGTATTGGACTGAAGAGGAGCTACCGTTCTTGTCAGTTTCCTAAGCAGAGTTGAATTAGATATGGCCCGTGTGTGTAGGAAGCACAGTTCTTTTGTTCTGAGCAAGCTCACTGTTCGGACCCCATAGGAAACACAGTAGAGTAGAAGAGTGCTCTTTTCTCAAAAGCAGAGTGTGTTTCTTGTTAGGCGAGCTAGCGTTTGTTTCCCCGTCCTAAATGGAGTTGAATCACATGCAGATTCTTGTTCTACAAGCAAGAGTTGTTTTCTGGTAAGAAGAGTCACTATTGCGCTCCCTTTGTCATACACAGGGCAAATTGCTCTGGCATCTGTTCCCAGCATGTACAGTGTATTGGACTGAACAGGAGCTACTGTTCTTGTCAGTTTCCTAAGCAGAATTGAACTAGATATGGCAGTATTTGTATGAAGCACAGTTCTTTTGTTCTGAGCAAGCTCACTGTTCTTGCCCTATAGGAAACACAGTAGAGTAGAAGAGTGCTCTTTTCTCAAAAGCAGAGTGTGTTTCTTGTAAGGCGAGCTAGTGTTTGTTTCCCAGTCAGAAATGGAGTTGAATCCCATGCAGTTTCTGGTCCTACGAGCAAGAGGTGTTTTCTGGTAAGGAAAGTCACTATTGCGCTCCCATTTACATACACAGTGCAAAGAGCACTCGCGTCTGTTCCCAGCAAGTACAGTGTATTGGACTGGATAGGAGCTACTGTTCTTGTCAGTTTCCTAAGCAGAGTTGAACTAGATATGGCCCCTGTGTGTAGGAAGCACAGTTCTTTTGTTCTGAGCAAGCTCACTGTTCGGACCAAATAGGACACCCAGTCGAGTAGAAGAGTGCTCTTTTCTCAAAAGCAGAGTGTGTTTCTTGTTAGGCGAGCTAGCGTTTTTTTTCCATTCCTAAATGGAGTTGAATCACATGCAGTTTCTTGTCCTACGAGCAAGAGTTGTTTTCTGGTAATAAGAGTCACTATTGCGCTCCCATTGTCATACACAGGGGAAATAGCACTGGTGTGTGTTCCCAGCATGTACAGTGTATTGGACTGAACAGGAGCTACGGTTCTTTTCAGTTTCCTAAGCAGAATTGAACCAGATATGGTCCATGTGTGTAGGAAGCACAGTTCTTTTGTTCTGAGCAAGCTCACTGTTCTGGCCCTATAGGAAACACAGTAGAGTAGAAGAGTGCTCTTTTCTCAAAAGCAGAGTGTGTTTCTTGTAAGGCGAGCTAGCGTTTGTTTCCCAGTCAGAAATGGAGTTGAATCCCATGCAGTTTCTGGTCCTACGAGCAAGAGTTGTTTTCTGGTAAGGAAAGTCACTATTGCGCTTCCATTGCCATACAAAGTGCAAATAGCCCTCGCATCTGTTCCCAGCAAGTACAGTGTATTGGACTGAAGCGGACCTACTGTTCTTGTCAGTTTCCTAAGTAGAGATGAACTAGATATGGCCCGTATGTGTAGGAAGCACAGTAGTTTTGTTCTGAGCAAGCTCACTGTTCAGACCCCCTAGAAAACACAGTAGAGTAGAAGAGTGCTCTTTTCTCAAAAGCAGAGTATGTTTTTTGTAATGAGAGCTAGCGTTTGTTTCCCAGTCCTAAACGGAGTTGAATCACATGCAGTTTTTGGTCCTACGAGCAAGAGTTGTTTTCTGGTAAGGAAAGTCACTATTGCGCTCCCATTTCCATACTCAGTGCAAATAGCACTCGAGTCTGTTCCCCGCAAGTACAGTGTATTGGACTGAAGCGTAGCCACTGTTCTTGTCAGTTTCCTAAGCAGAGTTGAACTAGATATGGCCCATGTGTGTAGGAAGCACAGTTCTTTTGTTCTGAGCAAATTCACTGTTCTGGCCCAATAGGAAACACACTAGAGTAGAAGAGTGCTCTTTTCTCAAAAGCACAGTGTGTTTCTTGTAATGCGAGCTGTCATTTGTTTCCCAGTCCTAAATGGAGTGCAGTTTTTGGTTCTACGACCAAGAGTTGTTTTCTGGTAAGGAAAGTCATTATTGTGCTCCCATTTCCATACACAGTGCAAATAGCACTCGCGTCTGTTCCCAGCAATTACAGTGTATTGGACTGAAGCAGAGCTACTGTTCTTGTCAGTTTCCTAAGCAGAGTTGAACTAGATATGGCCCGTGTGTGTAGGAAGCACAGTTCTTTTGTTCTGAACAAGCTCAATGTTCGGACCCCATAGGAAACACAGTAGAGTAGAAGACTGCTCTTTTCTCAAAAGCAGAGTGTGTTTCTTGTAAAGCGAGCTAGTGTTTGTTTCCCAGTCAGAAATGGAGTTGAATCCCATGCAGTTTCTGGTCCTATGAGTAAGAGCTGTTTTCTGGTAATAAGAGTCACTATTGCATTCCCATTGTCATACACAGGGCAAATAGCACTGGCGTGTGTTCCCAGCATGTACAGTGTATTGGACTGAACAGGAGCTACTGTTCTTTTCAGTTTCCTAAGCAGAATTGAACCAGATATGGTCCATGTGTGTAGGAAGCACAGTTCTTTTGTTCTGAGCAAGCTCACTGTTCTGGCCATATAGGAAACACAGTAGAGTAGAAGAGTGCTCTTTTCTCAAAAGCAGAGTGTGTTTCTTGTAAGGCGAGCTAGCATTTGTTTCCCAGTCCTAAATGGAGTTGAATCACATGCAGTTTTTGTTCCTACGAACAAGAGTTGTTTTCTGGTAATAAAGTAACTGTTGTGCTCCCATTGCCATACACAGTGTAAATAGCACTCGCATCTGTTCCCAGCAAGTACAGTGTATTGGACTGAAGCGGAGCTACTGTTCTTGTCAGTTTCCTAAGCAGAGTTGAATTAATAATGGCCCCTGTGTGTAGGAAGCACAGTTCTTTTGTTCTGAGCAAGCTCACTGTTCGGACCAAATAGGATACACAGTCGAGTAGAAGAGTGCTCTTTTCTCAAAAGCAGAGTGTGTTTCTTGTTAGGCGAGCTAGCGTTTTTTTTCCATTCCTAAATGGAGTTGAATCACATGCAGTTTCTTGTCCTACGAGCAAGAGTTGTTTTCTGGTAATAAGAGTCACTATTGCGCTCCCATTGTCATACACAGGGCAAATAGCACTGGTGTGTGTTCCCAGCATGTACAGTGTATTGGACTGAACAGGAGCTACTGTTCTTTTCAGTTTCCTAAGCAGAATTGAACCAGATATGGTCCATGTGTGTAGGAAGCACAGTTCTTTTGTTCTGAGCAAGCTCACTGTTCTGGCCCTATAGGAAACACAGTAGAGTAGAAGAGTGCTCTTTTCTCAAAAGCAGAGTGTGTTTCTTGTAAGGCGAGCTAGCGTTTGTTTCCCAGTCAGAAATGGAGTTGAATCCCATGCAGTTTCTTGTCCTATGAGTAAGAGCTGTTTTCTGATAAGAAGATTCACTATTGTGCTCCTATTGCCATACACAGGGCAAATAGCACTGGCGTCTGTTCCCAGCTAGTACAGTGTATTGGACTGAAGAGGAGCTACCGTTCTTGTCAGTTTCCTAAGCAGAGTTGAACTAGATATGGCCCGTGTGTGTAGGAAGCACAGTAGTTTTGTTCTGAGCAAGCACACTGTTCAGACCCCCTAGAAAACACAGTAGAGTAGAAGAGTGCTCTTTTCTCAAAAGCAGAGTATGTTTTTTGTAATGCGAGCTAGCGTTTGTTTCCCAGTCCTAAATGGAGTTGAATCACATCCAGTTTTTTGTCCTATTACCAAGAGTTTTTTTCTGGTAAGGAAAGTCACTATTGCGCTCCCATTTACATACACAGTGCAAATAACACTCGCGTGTGTTCCCAGCAAGTACAGTGTATTGGACTGAAGCGGAGCTACTGTTCTTGTCAGTTTCCTAAGCAGAGTTGAACTAGATATGGCCCCTGTGTGTAGGAAGCACAGTTCTTTTGTTCTGAGCAAGATCACTATTCGACCCAGTAGGAAACACAGTAGAGTAGAAGAGTGCTCTTTTCTCAAAATCAGAGTGTCTTTCTTGTAAGGCGAGCTAGTGTTTGTTTCCCAGTCAGAAATGGAGTTGAATCCCATGCAGTTTCTGGTCCTATGAGCAAGAGTTGTTTTCTGATAAGAAGAATCACTATTGTGCTCCTATTGCCATACACAGTGCCAATAGTACTCGCATCTGTTCCCAGCAAGTACAGTGCATTGGATTGAAGAGGAGCTACTGTTCTTGTCAGTTTCCTAAGCAGAGTTGAACTACATATGGTCCGTGTGTGTAGGAAGCACAGTTCTTTTGTTCTGAGCAAGCTCAATGATCGGACCCCATAGGAAACACTGTAGAGTAGAAGAGTGATCTTTTCTCAAAAGCAGAGTATGTTTCTTGTAAAGCGAGCTAGCGTTTGTTTCCCAGTCCTAAATGGAGTTGAATCACATGCAGTTTTTGTTCCTACGAACAATAGTTGTTTTCTGCTAATAAAGTAACTGTTGCGCTCCCATTGCCATACACAGTGTAAATAGCACTCGCATCTGTTCCCAGCAAGTACAGTGTATTGGACTGAAGCGGAGCTACTGTTCTTGTCAGTTTCCTAAGCAGAGTTGAATTAATAATGGCCCCTGTGTGTAGGAAGCACAGTTCTTTTGTTCTGAGCAAGCTCACTGTTCGGACCAAATAGGATACACAATCGAGTAGAAGAGTGCTCTTTTCTCAAAAGCAGAGTGTGTTTCTTGTTAGGCGAGCTAGCGTTTGTTTCCCATTCCTAAATGGAGTTGAACTACATGCAGTTTCTTGTCCTACGAGCAAGAGTTGTTTTCTGGTAATAAGAGTCACTATTGCGCTCCCATTGTCATACACAGGGCAAATAGCACTGGCGTGTGTTCCCAGCATGTACAGTGTATTGGACTGAACAGGAGCTACTGTTCTTTTCAGTTTCCTAAGCAGAATTGAACCAGATATGGTCCATGTGTGTAGGAAGCACAGTTCTTTTGTTCTGAACAAGCTCACTGTTCTGGCCCTATAGGAAACACAGTAGAGTAGAAGAGTGCTCTTTTCTCAAAAGCAGAGTATGTTTCTTGTAAGGCGAGCTAGCATTTGTTTCCCAGTCCTAAACGGAGTTGAATCACATGCAGTTTTTGGTCCTACGAGCAAGAGTTGTTTTCTGGTAAGGAAAGTCACTATTGCGCTCCCATTTCCATACTCAGTGCAAATAGCACTCGAGTCTGTTCCCCGCAAGTACAGTGTATTGGACTGAAGCGTAGCCACTGTTCTTGTCAGTTTCCTAAGCAGAGTTGAACTAGATATGGCCCATGTGTGTAGGAAGCACAGTTCTTTTGTTCTGAGCAAATTCACTGTTCTGGCCCAATAGGAAACACACTAGAGTAGAAGAGTGCTCTTTTCTCAAAAGCACAGTGTGTTTCTTGTAATGCGAGCTGTCATTTGTTTCCCAGTCCTAAATGGAGTGCAGTTTTTGGTTCTACGACCAAGAGTTGTTTTCTGGTAAGGAAAGTCATTATTGTGCTCCCATTTCCATACACAGTGCAAATAGCACTGGCGTCTGTTCCCAGCAATTACAGTGTATTGGACTGAAGCAGAGCTACTGTTCTTGTCAGTTTCCTAAGCAGAGTTGAACTAGATATGGCCCATGTGTGTAGGAAGCACAGTTCTTTTGTTCTGAACAAGCTCAATGTTCGGACCCCATAGGAAACACAGTAGAGTAGAAGACTGCTCTTTTCTCAAAAGCAGAGTGTGTTTCTTGTAAGGCGAGCTAGTGTTTGTTTCCCAGTCAGAAATGGAGTTGAATCCCATGCAGTTTCTTGTCCTATGAGTAAGAGTTGTTTTCTCATAAGAAGAGTCACTATTGTGCTCTAATTGCCATACACAGGGCAAATAGCACTCGTGTCTGTTCCCAGCTAGTACAGTGTATTGGACTGAAGAGGAGCTACCGTTCTTGTCAGTTTCCTAAGCAGAGTTGAACTAGATATGGCCCGTGTGTGTAGGAAGCACAGTTCTTTTGTTCTGAGCAAGCTCACTGTTCGGACCAAATAGGATACACAGTCGAGTAGAAGAGTGCTCTTTTCTCAAAAGCAGAGTGTGTTTCTTGTTAGGCGAGCTAGCGTTTTTTTTCCATTCCTAAATGGAGTTGAATCACATGCAGTTTCTTGTCCTACGAGCAAGAGTTGTTTTCTGGTAATAAGAGTCACTATTGCGCTCCCATTGTCATACACAGGGGAAATAGCACTGGTGTGTGTTCCCAGCATGTACAGTGTATTGGACTGAACAGGAGCTACTGTTCTTGTCAGTTTCCTAAGCAGAATTGAACTAGATATGGCAGTATTTGTATGAAGCACAGTTCTTTTGTTCTGAGCAAGCTCACTGTTCTTGCCCTATAGGAAACACCGTAGAGTAGAAGAGTGCTCTTTTCTCAAAAGCAGAGTGTGTTTCTTGTAAAGCGAGCTAGTGTTTGTTTCCCAGTCAGAAATGGAGTTGAATCCCATGCAGTTTCTGGTCCTACGAGCAAGAGGTGTTTTCTGGTAAGGAAAGTCACTATTGCGCTCCCATTTACATACACAGTGCAAAGAGCACTCGCGTCTGTTCCCAGCAAGTACAGTGTATTGGACTGGATAGGAGCTACTGTTCTTGTCAGTTTCCTAAGCAGAGTTGAACTAGATATGGCCCCTGTGTGTAGGAAGCACAGTTCTTTTGTTCTGAGCAAGCTCACTGTTCTGGCCCTATAGGAAACACAGTAGAGTAGAAGAGTGCTCTTTTCTCAAAAGCAGAGTATGTTTCTTGTAAGGCGAGCTAGCATTTGTTTCCCAGTCCTAAACGGAGTTGAATCACATGCAGTTTTTGGTCCTACGAGCAAGAGTTGTTTTCTGGTAAGGAAAGTCACTATTGCGCTCCCATTTCCATACTCAGTGCAAATAGCACTCGAGTCTGTTCCCCGCAAGTACAGTGTATTGGACTGAAGCGTAGCCACTGTTCTTGTCAGTTTCCTAAGCAGAGTTGAACTAGATATGGCCCATGTGTGTAGGAAGCACAGTTCTTTTGTTCTGAGCAAATTCACTGTTCTGGCCCAATAGGAAACACACTAGAGTAGAAGAGTGCTTTTTTCTCAAAAGCACAGTGTGTTTCTTGTAATGCGAGCTGTCATTTGTTTCCCAGTCCTAAATGGAGTGCAGTTTTTGGTTCTACGACCAAGAGTTGTTTTCTGGTAAGGAAAGTCATTATTGTGCTCCCATTTCCATACACAGTGCAAATAGCACTCGCGTCTGTTCCCAGCAATTACAGTGTATTGGACTGAAGCAGAGCTACTGTTCTTGTCAGTTTCCTAAGCAGAGTTGAACTAGATATGGCCCATGTGTGTAGGAAGCACAGTTCTTTTGTTCTGAACAAGCTCAATGTTCGGACCCCATAGGAAACACAGTAGAGTAGAAGACTGCTCTTTTCTCAAAAGCAGAGTGTGTTTCTTGTAAGGCGAGCTAGTGTTTGTTTCCCAGTCAGAAATGGAGTTGAATCCCATGCAGTTTCTTGTCCTATGAGTAAGAGTTGGTTTCTCATAAGAAGAGTCACTATTGTGCTCTAATTGCCATACACAGGGCAAATAGCACTCGTGTCTGTTCCCAGCTAGTACTGTGTATTGGACTGAAGAGGAGCTACCGTTCTTGTCAGTTTCCTAAGCAGAGTTGAATTAGATATGGCCCGTGTGTGTAGGAAGCACAGTTCTTTTGTTCTGAGCAAGCTCACTGTTCGGACCCCATAGGAAACACAGTAGAGTAGAAGAGTGCTCTTTTCTCAAAAGCAGAGTGTGTTTCTTGTTAGGCGAGCTAGCGTTTGTTTCCCCGTCCTAAATGGAGTTGAATCACATGCAGATTCTTGTTCTACAAGCAAGAGTTGTTTTCTGGTAAGAAGAGTCACTATTGCGCTCCCTTTGTCATACACAGGGCAAATTGCTCTGGCATCTGTTCCCAGCATGTACAGTGTATTGGACTGAACAGGAGCTACTGTTCTTGTCAGTTTCCTAAGCAGAATTGAACTAGATATGGCAGTATTTGTATGAAGCACAGTTCTTTTGTTCTGAGCAAGCTCACTGTTCTTGCCCTATAGGAAACACAGTAGAGTAGAAGAGTGCTCTTTTCTCAAAAGCAGAGTGTGTTTCTTGTAAGGCGAGCTAGTGTTTGTTTCCCAGTCAGAAATGGAGTTGAATCCCATGCAGTTTCTGGTCCTACGAGCAAGAGGTGTTTTCTGGTAAGGAAAGTCACTATTGCGCTCCCATTTACATACACAGTGCAAAGAGCACTCGCGTCTGTTCCCAGCAAGTACAGTGTATTGGACTGGATAGGAGCTACTGTTCTTGTCAGTTTCCTAAGCAGAGTTGAACTAGATATGGCCCCTGTGTGTAGGAAGCACAGTTCTTTTGTTCTGAGCAAGCTCACTGTTCGGACCAAATAGGACACACAGTCGAGTAGAAGAGTGCTCTTTTCTCAAAAGCAGAGTGTGTTTCTTGTTAGGCGAGCTAGCGTTTTTTTTCCATTCCTAAATGGAGTTGAATCACATGCAGTTTCTTGTCCTACGAGCAAGAGTTGTTTTCTGGTAATAAGAGTCACTATTGCGCTCCCATTGTCATACACAGGGGAAATAGCACTGGTGTGTGTTCCCAGCATGTACAGTGTATTGGACTGAACAGGAGCTACGGTTCTTTTCAGTTTCCTAAGCAGAATTGAACCAGATATGGTCCATGTGTGTAGGAAGCACAGTTCTTTTGTTCTGAGCAAGCTCACTGTTCTGGCCCTATAGGAAACACAGTAGAGTAGAAGAGTGCTCTTTTCTCAAAAGCAGAGTGTGTTTCTTGTAAGGCGAGCTAGCGTTTGTTTCCCAGTCAGAAATGGAGTTGAATCCCATGCAGTTTCTGGTCCTACGAGCAAGAGTTGTTTTCTGGTAAGGAAAGTCACTATTGCGCTTCCATTGCCATACAAAGTGCAAATAGCCCTCGCATCTGTTCCCAGCAAGTACAGTGTATTGGACTGAAGCGGACCTACTGTTCTTGTCAGTTTCCTAAGTAGAGATGAACTAGATATGGCCCGTATGTGTAGGAAGCACAGTAGTTTTGTTCTGAGCAAGCTCACTGTTCAGACCCCCTAGAAAACACAGTAGAGTAGAAGAGTGCTCTTTTCTCAAAAGCAGAGTATGTTTTTTGTAATGAGAGCTAGCGTTTGTTTCCCAGTCCTAAACGGAGTTGAATCACATGCAGTTTTTGGTCCTACGAGCAAGAGTTGTTTTCTGGTAAGGAAAGTCACTATTGCGCTCCCATTTCCATACTCAGTGCAAATAGCACTCGAGTCTGTTCCCCGCAAGTACAGTGTATTGGACTGAAGCGTAGCCACTGTTCTTGTCAGTTTCCTAAGCAGAGTTGAACTAGATATGGCCCATGTGTGTAGGAAGCACAGTTCTTTTGTTCTGAGCAAATTCACTGTTCTGGCCCAATAGGAAACACACTAGAGTAGAAGAGTGCTCTTTTCTCAAAAGCACAGTGTGTTTCTTGTAATGCGAGCTGTCATTTGTTTCCCAGTCCTAAATGGAGTGCAGTTTTTGGTTCTACGACCAAGAGTTGTTTTCTGGTAAGGAAAGTCATTATTGTGCTCCCATTTCCATACACAGTGCAAATAGCACTCGCGTCTGTTCCCAGCAATTACAGTGTATTGGACTGAAGCAGAGCTACTGTTCTTGTCAGTTTCCTAAGCAGAGTTGAACTAGATATGGCCCGTGTGTGTAGGAAGCACAGTTCTTTTGTTCTGAACAAGCTCAATGTTCGGACCCCATAGGAAACACAGTAGAGTAGAAGACTGCTCTTTTCTCAAAAGCAGAGTGTGTTTCTTGTAAGGCGAGCTAGTGTTTGTTTCCCAGTCAGAAATGGAGTTGAATCCCATGCAGTTTCTTGTCCTATCAGTAAGAGTTGTTTTCTCATAAGAAGAGTCACTATTGTGCTCTAATTGCCATACACAGGGCAAATAGCACTCGCGTCTGTTCCCAGCTAGTACTGTGTATTGGACTGAAGAGGAGCTACCGTTCTTGTCAGTTTCCTAAGCAGAGTTGAACTAGATATGGCCCGTGTGTGTAGGAAGCACAGTTCTTTTGTTCTGAGCAAGCTCACTGTTCGGATCCCATAGGAAACACAGTAGAGTAGAAGAGTGCTCTTTTCTCAAAAGCAGAGTGTGTTTCTTGTTAGGCGAGCTAGCGTTTGTTTCCCAGTCCTAAATGGAGTTGAATCACATGCAGATTCTTGTTCTACAAGCAAGAGTTGTTTTCTGGTAAGAAGAGTCACTATTGCGCTCCCTTTGTCATACACAGGGCAAATAGCTCTGGCATCTGTTCCCAGCATGTACAGTGTATTGGACTGAACAGGAGCTACTGTTCTTGTCAGTTTCCTAAGCAGAATTGAACTAGATATGGCAGTATTTGTATGAAGCACAGTTCTTTTGTTCTGAGCAAGCTCACTGTTCTTGCCCTATAGGAAACACCGTAGAGTAGAAGAGTGCTCTTTTCTCAAAAGCAGAGTGTGTTTCTTGTAAAGCGAGCTAGTGTTTGTTTCCCAGTCAGAAATGGAGTTGAATCCCATGCAGTTTCTGGTCCTACGAGCAAGAGGTGTTTTCTGGTAAGGAAAGTCACTATTGCGCTCCCATTTACATACACAGTGCAAAGAGCACTCGCGTCTGTTCCCAGCAAGTACAGTGTATTGGACTGGATAGGAGCTACTGTTCTTGTCAGTTTCCTAAGCAGAGTTGAACTAGATATGGCCCCTGTGTAGGAAGCACAGTTCTTTTGTTCTGAGCAAGCTCAATGTTCGGACCCCATAGTTAACATAGTAGAGTAGAAGAGTGCTCTTTTCTCAAAAGCAGAGTGTGTTTCTTGTAAGGCGAGGTAGCGTTTGTTTCCCAGTCCTAAATGGAGTTGAATCACATGCAGGTTTTGGTCCTATGAGCAAGAGTTGTTTTCTGGTAATAAAGTCACTGTTGCACTCCCATTGCCATACACAGTGTAAATAGCACTGGCATCTGTACCCAGCAAGTACAGTGTATTGGACTGAAGAGAAGATACTGTTCTTGTCAGTTTCGAAAGCAGAGTTGAACTAGATATGGCCCGTGTGTGTAGGAAGCCCAGTTCTTTTGTTCTGAGCAAGCTCACTGTTCGGACCCCATAGGATACACAGTCGAGTAGAAGAGTGCTCTTTTCTCAAAAGCAGAGTGTGTTTCTTGTTACGCGAGCTAGCGTTTGTTTCCCAGTCCTAAATGGAGTTGAATCACATGCAGTTTCCTGTCCTACGAGCAAGAGTTGTTTTCTGGTAATGAGTCACTATTGCGCTCCCATTGTCATAAACAGGGCAAATAGCACTGGTGTCTGTTCCCAGAATGTACAGTGTATTGCACTGAACAGGAGCTACTGTTCTTTTCAGTTTCCTAAGGAGAATTGAACTAGATATGGCAGTATTTGTATGAAGCACAGTTCTTTTGTTCTGAACAATGTCAGTGTTCTGGCCCTCTAGGAAACACAGTAGAGTAGAAGAGTGCTCTTTTCTCAAAAGCAGAGTGTGTTTCTTGTAAGGCGAGCTAGCATTTGTTTCCCAGTCCTAAACGGATTTGAATCGCATGCAGTTTTTGGTCCTACGAGCAAGAGTTGTTTTCTGTAAGGAAAGTCACTATTGAGCACCCATTTCCATACTCAGTGCAAATAGCACTCGCGTCTGTTCCCAGCAAGTACAGTGTATTGGACTGAAGCGGAGCTACTGTTCTTGTCAGTTTCCTAAGCAGAGTTGAACTAGATATGGCCCATGTGTGTAGGAAGCACCGTTCTTTTGTTCTGAGCAAGCTCACTATTCGGACCCCATAGGAAACACATTAGAGTAGAAGAGTGCTCTTTTCTCAAAATCAGAGTGTGTTTCTTATAAGGCGAGCTAGTGTTTGTTTCCCAGTCAGAAATGGAGTTGAATCCCATGCAATTTCTGGTCCTATGAGCAAGAGGTGTTTTCTGATAAGAAAAGTCACTATTGCGCTCCTATTGCCATGCACAGTGTAAGTAGCATTCGCGTCTGTTCCCAGCTAGTACAGTGTATTGGACTGAAGAGGAGCTACCGTTCTTGTCAGTTTCCTAAGCAGAGTTGAACTAGATATGGCCCCTGTGTGTAGGAAGCACAGTTCTTTTGTTCTGAGCAAGCTCACTCTTCGGACCCCATAGGAAACACAGTAGAGTAGAAGAATTCTCTTTTCTCAAAAGCAGAGTGTGTTTCTTGTAAGGCAAGCTAGCGTTTGTTTCCCAGTCCTAAATGGAGTTGAATCACATCCAGTTTTTGGTACTACGAGCAAGAGTTGTTTTCTGGTAAGGAAAGTCACTATTGCACTCCCATTGCCATACACAGTGCAAATAGCCCTCGCGTCTGTTCCCAGCAAGTACAGTGTATTAGATTGAAGAGGAGCTGCTGTTCTTGTCAATTTCCTAAGCAGAGTTGAACTAGATATGGCCCATGTGTGTAGAAAGCACAGTTCTTTTGCTCTGAGCAAGCTCACTGTTCCGAGCCCATAGGATACACAGTAGAGTAGAAGAGTGCTCTTTTCTCAAAAGCAGAGTGTGTTTCTTGTAAGGAGAGCTAGTGTATGTTTCCCAGTCCTAAATGGAGTTGAATCACATACAGTTTCTGGTCCTACGAGCAAGAGTTTTTTTCTGGTAGAAAGAGTCACTATTGCGCTCCCATTGTCATACACAGGGTAAATAGCACTGGCGTCTGTTCCCAGCAAGTACAGTGTATTGGACTGAAGTGGAGCTACTGTTCTTCTCAGTTTCCTAAGCAGAGTTGAACTAGATATGGCCCGTGTCTGTAGGAAGCACAGTTCTTTTGTTCTGAGCAAGCTCACTGTTCGGACCCCATATGAAACACAGTAGAGCAGAAGAGTGCTCTTTTCTCAAAAGCAGAGTGTGTTTCTTGTAATGTGAGCTAGCGTTTGTTTCCCAGTACTAAATGGAGTTGAATCACACCCAGTTTTTGGTCCTACGAGCAAGAGTTGTTTTCTGGTAATAAAGTCACTGTTGTGCTCCCATTGCCATACACAGTGTAAATAGCACTCGCATCTGTTCCCAGCAAGTACAGTGTATGGACTGAAGCAGAGCTACTGTTCTTGTCAGTTTCCTAAGCAGAGTTGTACTAGACATGGCCCGTGTGTGTAGGAAGCACAGTTCTTTTGTTCTGAGCAAGCTCACTGTTCGGACCTTATAGGATACACAGTCGAGTAGAAGAGTGCTCTTTTCTCAAAAGCAGAGTGTGTTTCTTGTTAGGCGAGCTAGTGTTTGTTTCCCAGTCCTAAATGGAGTTGAATCACATGCAGATTCTTGTCCTACGAGCAAGAGTTGTTTTCTGGTAAGAAGAGTTACTATTGCGCTCCCATGGTCATTCACAGGGCAAATAGCACTGGCGTCCGTTCCCAGCATGTACAGTGTATTGGACTGAACAGGAGCTACTGTTCTTTTCAGTTTCCTAAGCAGAATTGAACTAGATATGTCCGTATTTGTAGGAAGCACAATTCTTTTGTTCTGAGCAAGCTCACTCTTCTGGCCCTATAAGAAACACAGTACAGTAGAAGAGTGCTCTTTTCTCAAACGCAGAGTGTGTTTCTTGTAAGGCGAGCTAGCGTTTGTTTCCCAGTCCTAAATGGAGTTGAATCACATGCAGTTTTTGGTCCTACGAGCAAGAGTTGTTTTCTGGTAATAAAGTAACTATTGCGCTCCCATTGCCATACACAGTGCAAATAGCACTCGCATCTGTTCCCAACAGGTACAGTGTATTGGACTGAAGCGGAGCTACTGTTCTTGTCAGTTTCCTAAGCAGATTTGAACTAGATATGGCCCGTGTGTGTAGGAAGCACAGTTCTTTTGTTCTGAGCAAGCACACTGTTCGAACTCCATAGGAAACACAGTAGAGTAGAAGAGTGCTCTTTTCTCAAAAGCAGAGTGTGTTTCTTGTAAGGCGAGCTAGTGTTTGCTTCCCAGTCAGAAATGGAGTTGATTCCCATGCAGTTTCTGGTCCTACGAGCAAGAGGTGTTTTCTGGTAAGGAAAGTCACTATTACGCTCCCATTTACATACACAGTGCAAAGAGCACTCGCGTCTGTTCCCAGCAAGTACAGTGTATTGGACTGAAGCGGAGCTACTGTTCTTGTCAGTTTCCGAAGCAGAGTTGAACTAGTTATGGCCCCTGTGTGTAGGAAGCACAGTTCTTTTGTTCTGAGCAAGCTCACTATTCGGACCCCATAGGAAACACAGTAGAGTAGAAGAGTGCTCTTTTCTCAAAAGCAGAGTGTGTTTCTTGTAAGGCGAGCTAGTGTTTTTTTCCCAGTCAGAAATGGAGTTGAATCCCATGCAGTTTCTTGTCCTATGAGTAAGAGTTGTTTTCTCATAAGAAGAGTCACTATTGTGCTCCTATTGCCATACACAGGGCAAATAGCACTCGCGTCTGTTCCCAGCTAGTACAGTGTATTGGACTGAAGAGGAGCTACCGTTCTTGTCAGTTTCCTAAGCAGAGTTGAACTAGATATGGCCCGTGTGTGTAGGAAGCACAGTTCTTTTGTTCTGAGCAAGCTCATTGTTCGGACCCCATAGGAAACACAGTAGAGTAGAAGAGTGCTCTTTTCTCAAAAGCAGAGTGTGTTTCTTGTTAGGCGAGCTAGCGTTTGTTTCCCAGTCCTAAATGGAGTTGAATCACATGCAGATTCTTGTCCTACGAGCAAGAGTTGTTTTCTGGTAAGAAGAGTCACTATTGCGCTCCCATTGTCATACACAGGGCAAATAGCTCTGGCATCTGTTCCCAGCATGTACAGTGTATTGGACTGAACAGGAGCTACTGTTCTTGTCAGTTTCCTAAGCAGAATTGAACTAGATATGGCAGTATTTGTATGAAGCACAGTTCTTTTGTTCTGAGCAAGCTCACTGTTCTTGTCCTATAGGAAACACCGTAGAGTAGAAGAGTGCTCTTTTCTCAAAAGCAGAGTGTGTTTCTTGTAAGGCGAGCTAGTGTTTGTTTCCCAGTCAGAAATGGAGTTGAATCCCATGCAGTTTCTGATCCTACGAGCAAGAGGTGTTTTCTGGTAAGGAAAGTCACTATTGCGCTCCCATTTACATACACAGTGCAAAGAGCACTCGCGTCTGTTCCCAGCAAGTACAGTGTATTGGACTGAATAGGAGCTACTGTTCTTGTCAGTTTCCTAAGCAGAGTTGAACTACATATGGTCCGTGTGTGTAGGAAGCACAGTTCTTTGGTCTGAG
Organism: Peromyscus eremicus; assembly: GCF_949786415.1. Taxonomy (NCBI): domain Eukaryota; kingdom Metazoa; phylum Chordata; class Mammalia; order Rodentia; family Cricetidae; genus Peromyscus; species Peromyscus eremicus. The sequence goes on from NW_026734296.1 coordinate 496,451, forward strand.
CAAGCTCACTGTTAGGACCCCAAAGGAAACACAGTAGAGTAGAAGAGTGCTCTTTTCTCAAAAGCAGAGTGTGTTTCTTGTAAGGCGAGCTATCGATTGTTTCCCAGTCCTAAATGGAGCTGAATAACATGCAGTTTCTGGTCCTACGAGCAAGAGTTGTTTTCTGGTAAGGAAAGTCACTATTCTGCTCCCATTGCCATACACAGTGCAAATAGCACTCGCGTCTGTTCCCAGCAAGTACAGTGTATTGGACTGAAGAGGAGCTACTGTTCTTGTCAGTTTCCTAAGCAGAGTTGAACTAGATATGGCCCCTGTGTGTAGGAAGCACAGTTCTTTTGTTCTGAGCAAGCTCAATGTTCGGACCCCATAGGAAACACAGAAGAGTAGAAGAGTGCTCTTTTCTCAAAAGCAGAGTGTGTTTCTTGTAAGGCGAGCTAGCGTTTGTTTCCCAGTCCTAAATGGAGTTGAATCACATGCAGGTTTTGGTCCTACGAGCAAGAGTTGTTTTCTGGTAATAAAGTCACTGTTGCACTCCCATTGCCATACACAGTGTAAATAGCACTCGCATCTGTTCCCAGCAAGTACAGTGTATTGGACTGAAGAGAAGATACTGTTCTTGTCAGTTTCAAAAGCAGAGTTGAACTAGATATGGCCCGTGTGTGTAGGAAGCCCAGTTCTTTTGTTCTGAGCAAGCTCACTGTTCGGACCCCATAGGATACACAGTCGAGTAGAAGAGTGCTCTTTTCTCAAAAGCAGAGTGTGTTTCTTGTTAGGCGAGCTAGCGTTTGTTTCCCAGTCCTAAATGGAGTTGAATCACATGCAGTTTCTTGTCCTACGAGCAAGAGTTGTTTCTGGTAATAAGAGTCACTATTGTGCTCCCATTGTCATAAACAGGGCAAATAGCACTGGTGTCTGTTCCCAGAAATTACAGTGTATTGCACTGAACAGGAGCTACTGTTCTTTTCAGTTTCCTAAGCAGAATTGAACTTGATATGGCAGTATTTGTATGAAGCACAGTTCTTTTGTTCTGAGCAATCTCAGTGTTCTGGCCCTACAGGAAACACAGTAGAGTAGAAGAGTGCTCTTTTCTCAAAAGCAGAGTGTGTTTCTTGTAAGGCGAGCTAGCATTTGTTTCCCAGTCCTAAACGGATTTGAATCACATGCAGTTTTTGGTCCTACGAGCAAGAGTTGTTTTCTGGTAAGGAAAGTCACTATTGAGCTCCCATTTCCATACTCAGTGCAAATAGCACTCGCGTCTGTTCCCAGCAAGTACAGTGTATTGGACTGAAGCGGAGCTACTGTTCTTGTCAGTTTCCTAAGCAGAGTTGTACTAGATATGGCCCGTGTGTGTAGGAAGCACAGTTCTTTTGTTCTGAGCAAGCTCACTGTTCGGACCTTATAGGATACACAGTCGAGTAGAAGAGTGCTCTTTTCTCAAAAGCAGAGTGTGTTTCTTGTTAGGCGAGCTAGTGTTTGTTTCCCAGTCCTAAATGGAGTTGAATCACATGCAGATTCTTGTCCTACGAGCAAGAGTTGTTTTCTGGTAAGAAGAGTAACTATTGCGCTCCCATTGTCATTCACAGGGCAAATAGCACTGGCGTCTGTTCCCAGCATGTACAGTGTATTGGACTGAACAGGAGCTACTGTTCTTTTCAGTTTCCTAAGCAGAATTGAACTAGATATGGCCGTATTTGTAGGAAGCACAGTTCTTTTGTTCTGAGCAAGCTCACTCTTCTGGCCCTATAAGAAACACAGTACAGTAGAAGAGTGCTCTTTTCTCAAAAGCAGAGTGTGTTTCTTGTAAGGCGAGCTAGCATTTGTTTCCCAGTCCTAAATGGAGTTGAATCACATGCAGTTTTTGGTCCTACGAGCAAGAGTTGTTTTCTGGTAATAAAGTCACTATTGTGCTCCCATTGCCATACACAGTGCAAATAGCACTCGCATCTGCTCCCAACAAGTACAGTGTATTGGACTGAAGCGGAGCTACTGTTCTTGTCAGTTTCCTATGCAGATTTGAACTAGATATGGCCCGTGTGTGTAGGAAGCACAGTTCTTTTGTTCTGAGCAAGCACACTGTTCGAACTCCATAGGAAACACAGTAGAGTAGAAGAGTGCTCTTTTCTCAAAAGCAGAGTGTGTTTCTTGTAAGGCGAGCTAGTGTTTGCTTCCCAGTCAGAAATGGAGTTGATTCCCATGCAGTTTCTGGTCCTACGAGCAAGAGGTGTTTTCTGTTAAGGAAAGTCACTATTACGCTCCCATTTACATACACAGTGCAAAGAGCACTCGCGTCTGTTCCCAGCAAGTACAGTGTATTGGACTGAATAGGAGCTACTGTTCTTGTCAGTTTCCTAAGCAGAGTTGAACTACATATGGTCCGTGTGTGTAGGAAGCACAGTTCTTTTGTTCTGAGCATGCTCACTTTTCGGACCCCAAAGGAAACACAGTAGAGTAGAAGAGTGCTCTTTTCTCAAAAGCAGAGTGTGTTTCTTGTAAGGCGAGCTAGCATTTGTTTCCCAGTCCTAAATGGAGCTGAATCACATGCAGTTTCTGGTCCTACGAGCAAGAGTTGTTTTCTGGTAAGGAAAGTCACTATTGCGCTCTCATTGACATACACAGTTCAAATAACTCTCGCGTCTGTTCCCAGCAAGTACAGTGTATTGGACTGAAGCGGAGCTACTGTCCTTGTCAGTTTCCTAAGCAGAGTTGAACTAGATATGGCCCCTGTGTGTAGGAAGCACAGTTCTTTTGTTCTGAGCAAGATCACTATTCGGACCCCATAGGAAACACAGTAGAGTAGAAGAGTGCTCTTTTCTCAAAAGCAGAGTGTGTTTCTTGTAAGGCGAGCTAGTGTTTGCTTCCCAATCCTAAATGGAGTTGAATCACATCCAGTTTCTGGTCCTACGAGCAAGAGTTGTTTTCTGGTAAGAAGAGTCATTATTGCGCTCCCATTGTCATACACAGGGTAAATAGCACTGGCGTCTGTTCCCAGCAAGTACAGTGTATTGGACTGAAGTGGAGCTAATGTTCTTGTCAGTTTCCTAAGCAGAGTTGAACTAGATATGGCCCCTGTGTGTAGGAAGCACAGTTCTTTTGTTCTGAGCAAGCTCACTGTTCGGAACCCATAGAAAAGACATTAGAGTAGAAGATGCTCTTTTATGAAAAGCAGAGTGTGTTTCTTATAAGGCGAGCTAGTGTTTGTTTCCCAGTCAGAAATGGAGTTGAATCCCATGCAGTTTCTGTTCCTATGAGCAAGAGGTGTTTTCTGATAAGAAGAGTAACTATTGCGCTCCTATTGCCATACACAGTGCAAATAGCACTCGCGTCTGTTCCCAGCTAGTACAGTGTATTGGACTGAAGGGGAGCTACCGTTCTTGTCAGTTTGCTAAGCAGAGTTGAACTAGATATATCCCGTGTGTGTAGGAAGCACAGTTCTTTTGTTCTGAGCAAGCTCACTCTTCTAACCCCATAGGAAACACAGTAGAGTAGAAGAGTGCTCTTTACTCAAAAGCAGAGTGTGTTTCTTGTAAGGCAAGCTAGCGTTTGTTTCCCAGTCCTAAATGGAGTTGAATCACATCCTGTTTTTGGTACTTGGAGCAAGAGTTGTTTTCTGGTAAGCAAAGTCACTATTGCACTCCCATTGCCATACACAGTGCAAATAGCACTCGCGTCTGTTCCCAGCAAGTACAGTGTATTGGACTGAAGAGGAGCTGCTGTTCTTGTCAATTTCCTAAGCAGAGTTGAACTAGATATGGCCCCTGTGTGTAGGAAGCACAGTTCTTTTGTTCTGAGCAAGCTCACTGTTCCGACCCCATAGGATACACAGTAGAGTAGAAGAGTGCTCTTTTCTCAAAAGCAGAGTGTGTTTCTTGTAAGGAGAGCTAGCGTTTGTTTCCCAGTCCTAAAAGGAGTTGAATCACATGCAGTTTTTGGTCCTACGAGCAAGAGTTGTTTTCTGGTAAGGAAAGTCACTATTGCGCTCCCATTTCCATACTCAGTGCAAATAGCACTCGAGTCTGTTCCCCGCAAGTACAGTGTATTGGACTGAAGCGTAGCCACTGTTCTTGTCAGTTTCCTAAGCAGAGTTGAACTAGATATGGCCCATGTGTGTAGGAAGCACAGTTCTTTTGTTCTGAGCAAATTCACTGTTCTGGCCCAATAGGAAACACACTAGAGTAGAAGAGTGCTCTTTTCTCAAAAGCACAGTGTGTTTCTTGTAATGCGAGCTGTCATTTGTTTCCCAGTCCTAAATGGAGTGCAGTTTTTGGTTCTACGACCAAGAGTTGTTTTCTGGTAAGGAAAGTCATTATTGTGCTCCCATTTCCATACACAGTGCAAATAGCACTCGCGTCTGTTCCCAGCAATTACAGTGTATTGGACTGAAGCAGAGCTACTGTTCTTGTCAGTTTCCTAAGCAGAGACTAGATATGGCCCGTGTGTGTAGGAAGCACAGTTCTTTTGTTCTGAACAAGCTCAATGTTCGGACCCCATAGGAAACACAGTAGAGTAGAAGACTGCTCTTTTCTCAAAAGCAGAATGTGTTTCTTGTAAGGCGAGCTAGTGTTTGTTTCCCAGTCAGAAATGGAGTTGAATCCCATGCAGTTTCTTGTCCTATGAGTAAGAGTTGTTTTCTCATAAGAAGAGTCACTATTGTGCTCTAATTGCCATACACAGGGCAAATAGCACTCCCGTCTGTTCCCAGCTAGTACTGTGTATTGGACTGAAGAGGAGCTACCGTTCTTGTCAGTTTCCTAAGCAGAGTTGAACTAGATATGGCCCGTGTGTGTAGGAAGCACAGTTCTTTTGTTCTGAGCAAGCTCACTGTTCGGATCCCATAGGAAACACAGTAGAGTAGAAGAGTGCTCTTTTCTCAAAAGCAGAGTGTGTTTCTTGTTAGGCGAGCTAGCGTTTGTTTCCCAGTCCTAAATGGAGTTGAATCACATGCAGATTCTTGTTCTACAAGCAAGTGTTGTTTTCTGGTAAGAAGAGTCACTATTGCGCTCCCTTTGTCATACACAGGGCAAATAGCTCTGGCATCTGTTCCCAGCATGTACAGTGTATTGGACTGAACAGGAGCTACTGTTCTTGTCAGTTTCCTAAGCAGAATTGAACTAGATATGGCAGTATTTGTATGAAGCACAGTTCTTTTGTTCTGAGCAAGCTCACTGTTCTTGCCCTATAGGAAACACCGTAGAGTAGAAGAGTGCTCTTTTCTCAAAAGCAGAGTGTGTTTCTTGTAAGGCGAGCTAGTGTTTGTTTCCCAGTCAGAAATGGAGTTGAATCCCATGCAGTTTCTGGTCCTACGAGCAAGAGGTGTTTTCTGGTAAGGAAAGTCACTATTGCGCTCCCATTTACATACACAGTGCAAAGAGCACTCGCGTCTGTTCCCAGCAAGTACAGTGTATTGGACTGGATAGGAGCTACTGTTCTTGTCAGTTTCCTAAGCAGAGTTGAACTAGATATGGCCCCTGTGTAGGAAGCACAGTTCTTTTGTTCTGAGCAAGCTCAATGTTCGGACCCCATAGGAAACACAGTAGAGTAGAAGAGTGCTCTTTTCTCAAAAGCAGAGTGTGTTTCTTGTAAGGCGAGCTAGCGTTTGTTTCCCAGTCCTAAATGGAGTTGAATCACATGCAGGTTTTGGTCCTACGAGCAAGAGTTGTTTTCTGGTAATAAAGTCACTGTTGCACTCCCATTGCCATACACAGTGTAAATAGCACTGGCATCTGTACCCAGCAAGTACAGTGTATTGGACTGAAGAGAAGATACTGTTCTTGTCAGTTTCGAAAGCAGAGTTGAACTAGATATGGCCCGTGTGTGTAGGAAGCCCAGTTCTTTTGTTCTGAGCAAGCTCACTGTTCGGACCCCATAGGATATACAGTAGAGTAGAAGAGTGCTCTTTTCTCAAAAGCAGAGTATGTTTCTTGTAAGGCGAGCTAGCATTTGTTTCCCAGTCCTAAACGGTGTTGAATCACATGCAGTTTTTGGTCCTACGAGCAAGAGTTGTTTTCTGGTAAGGAAAGTCACTATTGCGCTCCCATTTCCATACTCAGTGCAAATAGCACTCGAGTCTGTTCCCCGCAAGTACAGTGTATTGGACTGAAGCGTAGCCACTGTTCTTGTCAGTTTCCTAAGCAGAGTTGAACTAGATATGGCCCATGTGTGTAGGAAGCACAGTTCTTTTGTTCTGAGCAAATTCACTGTTCTGGCCCAATAGGAAACACAGTAGAGTAAAGAGTGCTCTTTTCTCAAAAGCACAGTGTGTTTCTTGTAATGCGAGCTGTCATTTGTTTCCCAGTCCTAAATGGAGTGCAGTTTTTGGTTCTACGACCAAGAGTTGTTTTCTGGTAAGGAAAGTCATTATTGTGCTCCCATTTCCATACACAGTGCAAATAGCACTCGCGTCTGTTCCCAGCAATTACAGTGTATTTGACTGAAGCAGAGCTACTGTTCTTGTCAGTTTCCTAAGCAGAGTTGAACTAGATATGGCCCATGTGTGTAGGAAGCACAGTTCTTTTGTTCTGAACAAGCTCAATGTTCGGACCCCATAGGAAACACAGTAGAGTAGAAGACTGCTCTTTTCTCAAAAGCAGAGTGTGTTTCTTGTAAGGCGAGCTAGTGTTTGTTTCCCAGTCAGAAATGGAGTTGAATCCCATGCAGTTTCTTGTCCTATGAGTAAGAGTTGTTTTCTCATAAGAAGAGTCACTATTGTGCTCTAATTGCCATACACAGGGCAAATAGCACTCGTGTCTGTTCCCAGCTAGTACTGTGTATTGGACTGAAGAGGAGCTACCGTTCTTGTCAGTTTCCTAAGCAGAGTTGAACTAGATATGGCCTGTGTGTGTAGGAAGCACAGTTCTTTTGTTCTGAGCAAGCTCACTGTTCGGACCCCATAGGAAACACAGTAGAGTAGAAGAGTGCTCTTTTCTCAAAAGCAGAGTGTGTTTCTTGTTAGGCGAGCTAGCGTTTGTTTCCCAGTCCTAAATGGAGTTGAATCACATGCAGGTTTTGGTCCTACGAGCAAGAGTTGTTTTCTGGTAATAAAGTCACTGTTGCACTCCCATTGCCATACACAGTGTAAATAGCACTGGCATCTGTACCCAGCAAGTACAGTGTATTGGACTGAAGAGAAGATACTGTTCTTGTCAGTTTCGAAAGCAGAGTTGAACTAGATATGGCCCGTGTGTGTAGGAAGCCCAGTTCTTTTGTTCTGAGCAAGCTCACTGTTCGGACCCCATAGGATACACAGTCGAGTAGAAGAGTGCTCTTTTCTCAAAAGCAGAGTGTGTTTCTTGTTACGCGAGCTAGCGTTTGTTTCCCAGTCCTAAATGGAGTTGAATCACATGCAGTTTCCTGTCCTACGAGCAAGAGTTGTTTTCTGGTAATAAGAGTCACTATTGCGCTCCCATTGTCATAAACAGGGCAAATAGCACTGGTGTCTGTTCCCAGAATGTACAGTGTATTGCACTGAACAGGAGCTACTGTTCTTTTCAGTTTCCTAAGGAGAATTGAACTAGATATGGCAGTATTTGTATGAAGCACAGTTCTTTTGTTCTGAACAATCTCAGTGTTCTGGCCCTCTAGGAAACACAGTAGAGTAGAAGAGTGCTCTTTTCTCAAAAGCAGAGTGTGTTTCTTGTAAGGCGAGCTAGCATTTGTTTCCCAGTCCTAAACGGATTTGAATCACATGCAGTTTTTGGTCCTACGAGCAAGAGTTGTTTTCTGTAAGGAAAGTCACTATTGAGCTCCCATTTCCATACTCAGTGCAAATAGCACTCGCGTCTGTTCCCAGCAAGTACAGTGTATTGGACTGAAGCGGAGCTACTGTTCTTGTCAGTTTCCTAAGCAGAGTTGAACTAGATATGGCCCATGTGTGTAGGAAGCACCGTTCTTTTGTTCTGAGCAAGCTCACTATTCGGACCCCATAGGAAACACATTAGAGTAGAAGAGTGCTCTTTTCTCAAAATCAGAGTGTGTTTCTTATAAGGCGAGCTAGTGTTTGTTTCCCAGTCAGAAATGGAGTTGAATCCCATGCAATTTCTGGTCCTATGAGCAAGAGGTGTTTTCTGATAAGAAAAGTCACTATTGCGCTCCTATTGCCATGCACAGTGCAAGTAGCATTCGCGTCTGTTCCCAGCTAGTACAGTGTATTGGACTGAAGAGGAGCTACCGTTCTTGTCAGTTTCCTAAGCAGAGTTGAACTAGATATGGCCCGTGTGTGTAGGAAGCACAGTTCTTTTGTTCTGAGCAAGCTCACTCTTCGGACCCCATAGGAAACACAGTAGAGTAGAAGAATGCTCTTTTCTCAAAAGCAGAGTGTGTTTCTTGTAAGGCAAGCTAGCGTTTGTTTCCCAGTCCTAAATGGAGTTGAATCACATCCAGTTTTTGGTACTACGAGCAAGAGTTGTTTTCTGGTAAGGAAAGTCACTATTGCACTCCCATTGCCATACACAGTGCAAATAGCCCTCGCGTCTGTTCCCAGCAAGTACAGTGTATTAGATTGAAGAGGACCTGCTGTTCTTGTCAATTTCCTAAGCAGAGTTGAACTAGATATGGCCCATGTGTGTAGAAAGCACAGTTCTTTTGCTCTGAGCAAGCTCACTGTTCCGAGCCCATAGGATACACAGTAGAGTAGAAGAGTGCTCTTTTCTCAAAAGCAGAGTGTGTTTCTTGTAAGGAGAGCTAGTGTATGTTTCCCAGTCCTAAATGGAGTTGAATCACATACAGTTTCTGGTCCTACGAGCAAGAGTTTTTTTCTGGTAGGAAGAGTCACTATTGCGCTCCCATTGTCATACACAGGGTAAATAGCACTGGCGTCTTTTCCCAGCAAGTACAGTGTATTGGACTGAAGTGGAGCTACTGTTCTTGTCAGTTTCCTAAGCAGAGTTGAACTAGATATGGCCCGTGTGTGTAGGAAGCACAGTTCTTTTGTTCTGAGCAAGCTCACTGTTCGGACCCCATATGAAACACAGTAGAGCAGAAGAGTGCTCTTTTCTCAAAAGCAGAGTGTGTTTCTTGTAATGTGAGCTAGCATTTGTTTCCCAGTACTAAATGGAGTTGAATCACACCCAGTTTTTGGTCCTACGAGCAAGAGTTGTTTTCTGGTAATAAAGTCACTGTTGCGCTCCCATTGCCATACACAGTGTAAATAGCACTCGCATCTGTTCCCAGCAAGTACAGTGTATGGACTGAAGCAGAGCTACTGTTCTTGTCAGTTTCCTAAGCAGAGTTGTACTAGACATGGCCCGTGTGTGTAGGAAGCACAGTTCTTTTGTTCTGAGCAAGCTCACTGTTCGGACCTTATAGGATACACAGTCGAGTAGAAGAGTGCTCTTTTCTCAAAAGCAGAGTGTGTTTCTTGTTAGGCGAGCTAGTGTTTGTTTCCCAGTCCTAAATGGAGTTGAATCACATGCAGATTCTTGTCCTACGAGCAAGAGTTGTTTTCTGGTAAGAAGAGTCACTATTGCGCTCCCATGGTCATTCACAGGGCAAATAGCACTGGCGTCTGTTCCCAGCATGTACAGTGTATTGGACTGAACAGGAGCTACTGTTCTTTTCAGTTTCCTAAGCAGAATTGAACTAGATATGTCCGTATTTGTAGGAAGCACAATTCTTTTGTTCTGAGCAAGCTCACTCTTCTGGCCCTATAAGAAACACAGTACAGTAGAAGAGTGCTCTTTTCTCAAAAGCAGAGTGTGTTTCTTGTAAGGCGAGCTAGCGTTTGTTTCCCAGTCCTAAATGGAGTTGAATCACATGCAGTTTTTGGTCCTACGAGCAAGAGTTGTTTTCTGGTAATAAAGTCACTATTGCGCTCCCATTGCCATACACAGTGCAAATAGCACTCGCATCTGTTCCCAACAAGTACAGTGTATTGGACTGAAGCGGAGCTACTGTTCTTGTCAGTTTCCTAAGCAGATTTGAACTAGATATGGCCCGTGTGTGTAGGAAGCACAGTTCTTTTGTTCTGAGCAAGCACACTGTTCGAACTCCATAGGAAACACAGTAGAGTAGAAGAGTGCTCTTTTCTCAAAAGCAGAGTGTGTTTCTTGTAAGGCGAGCTAGTGTTTGCTTCCCAGTCAGAAATGGAGTTGATTCCCATGCAGTTTCTGGTCCTACGAGCAAGAGGTGTTTTCTGGTAAGGAAAGTCACTATTACGCTCCCATTTACATACACAGTGCAAAGAGCACTCGCGTCTGTTCCCAGCAAGTACAGTGTATTGGACTGAATAGGAGCTACTGTTCTTGTCAGTTTCCTAAGCAGAGTTGAACTACATATGGTCCGTGTGTGTAGGAAGCACAGTTCTTTTGTTCTGAGCATGCTCACTGTTCGGACCACAAAGGAAACAAAGTAGAGTAGAAGAGTGCTCTTCTCTCAAAAGCAGAGTGTGTTTCTTGTAAGGCGAGCTAGCATTTGTTTCCCAGTCCTAAATGGAGTTGAATCACATGCAGTTTTTGGTCCTACGAGCAAGAGTTATTTTCTGGTAAGGAAAGTCACTATTGCGCTCCCATTGCCATACACAGTGCCAATAGCACTCGCGTCTGTTCCCAGCAAGTACAGTGTATTGGACTGAAGAGGAGCTACTGTTCTTGTCAGTTTCCTAAGCAGAATTGAACTAGATATGGCCAGTGTATGTAGGAAGCACAGTTCTTTTGTTCTGAGCAAGCTCAATGTTCGGACTCCATTGGAAACACAGTAGAGTAGAAGAGTGCTCTTTTCTCAAAAGCAGAGTGTGTTTCTTGTAAGGCAAGCTAGCGTTTGTTTCCCAGTCCTAAATGGAGTTGAATCACATGCAGTTTTTGGTCCTACGAGCAAGAGTTGTTTTCTGGTAATAAAGTCACTGTTGCGCTCCCATTGCCATATACAGTGTAAATAGCACTCGCATCTGTTCCCAGCAAGTACAGTGTATTGGACTGAAGCGGAGCTACTGTTCTTGTCAGTTTCCGAAGCAGAGTTGAACTAGTTATGGCCCCTGTGTGTAGGAAGCACAGTTCTTTTGTTCTGAGCAAGCTCACTATTCGGACCCCATAGGAAACACAGTAGAGTAGAAGAGTGCTCTTTTCTCAAAAGCAGAGTGTGTTTCTTGTAAGGCGAGCTAGTGTTTTTTTCCCAGTCAGAAATGGAGTTGAATCCCATGCAGTTTCTTGTCCTATGAGTAAGAGTTGTTTTCTCATAAGAAGAGTCACTATTGTGCTCCTATTGCCATACACAGGGCAAATAGCACTCGCGTCTGTTCCCAGCTAGTACAGTGTATGGGACTGAAGAGGAGCTAACGTTCTTGTCAGTTTCCTAAGCAGAGTTGAACTAGATATGGCCCGTGTGTGTAGGAAGCACAGTTCTTTTGTTCTGAGCAAGCTCATTGTTCGGACCCCGTAGGAAACACAGTAGAGTAGAAGAGTGCTCTTTTCTCAAAAGCAGAGTGTGTTTCTTGTAAGGCGAGCTAGTGTTTGTTTCCCAGTCAGAAATGGAGTTGAATCCCATGCAGTTTCTGGTCCTATGAGCAAGAGTTGTTTTCTGATAAGTAGAGACACTATTGTGCTCCTATTGCCATACACAGTGAAAATAGCACTCGCGTCTGTTCCCAGCAAGTACAGTGTATTGGACTGAAAAGGAGCTACTGTTCTTGTCAGTTTCCTAAGCAGAGTTGAACTACATATGGTCCGTGTGTGTAGGAAGCACAGTTCTCTTGTTCTGAGCAAGCTCACTGTTCGGACCCCATAGGAAACACAGTAGAGTAGAAGAGTGCTCTTTTCTCAAAAGCAGAGTGTGTTTCTTGTAAGGCGAGCTAGCATTTGATTCCCAGTCCTAAATGGAGCTGTATCACATGCAGTTTCTGGTCCTACGAGCAAGAGTTGTTTTCTGGTAAGGAAAGTCACTATTGCGCTCCCATTGCATTACACAGTGCCAATAACACTCGCGTCTGTTCCCAGCAAGTACAGTGTATTGGACTGAAGAGGAGCTACTGTTCTTGTCAGTTTCCTAAGCAGAGTTGAACTAGATATGGCCCGTGTGTGTAGGAAGCACAGTTCTTTTGTTCTGAGAAAGCTCAATGTTTGGACCCCAAAGGAAACACAGTAGAGTAGAAGAGTGCTCTTTTCTCAAAAGCAGAGTGTGTTTCTTGTAAGGTGAGCTAGTGTTTGTTTCCCAGTCAGAAATAGATTTGAATCCCATGCAGTTTCTTGTCCTATGAGTAAGAGTTGTTTTCTGATAAGAAGAGTCACTATTGTGCTCCTATTGCCATACACAGGGCAAATAGCACTGGCGTCTGTTTCCAGCTAGTACAGTGTATTGGACTGAAGAGGAGCGACTGTTCTTGGCAGTTTCCTGAGCAGAGTTGAACTAGATATGGCCTGTGTGTGTAGGAATCACAGTTCTTTTGTTTTGAGCAAGCTCACTGTTCGGACCCCATAGGAAACACAGTAGAGTAGAAGAGTGCTCTTTTCTCAAAAGCAGAGTGTGTTTCTCATAAGGCGAGCTAGGCTTTGTTTCCCAGTCCTAAATGGAGTTGAATCACATCCAGTTTTTGGTACTACGAGCAAGAGTTGTTTTCTGGTAATAAAGTCACTATTGCGCTCCCATTGCCATACACAGTGCAAATAGCACTCGCATCTGTTCCCAGCAAGTACAGTGTATTGGACTGAAGCGGAGCTACGGTTCTTGTCAGTTTCCTAAGCAGAGTTGAACTAGATATGGCCCGTGTGTGTAGGAAGCACAGTTCTTTTGTTCTGAGCAAGCTCACTGTTCGGACCCCATAGAAAACACAGTAGAGTAGAAGAGTGCTCTTTTCTCAAAAGCAGAGTGTGTTTCTTGTAAGGCGAGCTAGTGTTTGTTTCCCAGTCAGAAATGGAGTTGAATCCCATGCAGTTTCTGGTCCTACGAGCAAGAGTTGTTTTCTGGTAAGGAAAGTCACTATTGTGCTCCCATTGCCATACACAGTGCCAATAGCACTCGCGTCTGTTCCCAGCAAGTACAGTGTATTGGACTGAAGCGGAGCTACTGTTCTTGTCAGTTTCCTAAGCAGAGATGAACTAGATATGGCCCGTGTGTGTAGGAAGCACAGTACTTTTGTTCTGAGCAAGCTCACTGTTCAGACACCCTAGAAAACATGAGTAGAGTGGAAGAGTGCTCTTTTCTCAAAAGCAGAGTGTGTTTTTTGTAAGGCGAGATAGCGTTTGTTTCCCAGTCCTAAATGGATTTGAATCACATGCAGTTTTTTGTCCTACGACCAAGAGTTGTTTTCTGGTAAGGAAAGTCACTATTGCGCTCCCATTTACATACACAGTGCAAATAGCACTCGCGTCTGTTCCCAGCAAGTACAGTGTATTGGACTGAAGCGGAGCTACTGTTCTTGTCAGTTTCCTAAGCAGAGTTGAACTAGATATGGGCCCTGTGTGTAGGAAGCACAGTTCTTTTGTTCTGAGCAAGCTCACTGTTCGGACCCCATATGAAACACAGTAGAGCAGAAGAGTGCTCTTTTCTCAAAAGCAGAGTGTGTTTCTTGTAATGTGAGCTAGCGTTTGTTTCCCAGTCAGAAATGGAGTTGAATCCCATGCAGTTTCTGGTCCTACAAGCAAGAGGTGTTTTCTTGTAAGGAAAGTCACTATTGCGCTCCCATTTCCATACACAGTGCAAATTGCACTCGCGTCTGTTCCCAGCAAGTATAGTGTATTGGACTGAAACGGAGCTACTGTTCTTGTCAGTTTCCTAAGCAGAGATGAACTAGATATGGCCCGCGTGTAAGAAGCACAGTTCTTTTGTTCTGAGCAAGCTCACTGTTCAGACCCACTAGGAAACACAGTAGAGTATACGAGTGCTCTTTTCTCAAAAGCAGAGTGTGTTTCTTGTAAGGCAAGCTAGCATTTATTTCCCAGTCCTAAATGGAGTTGAATCACATGCAGTTTTTGTTACTCCGACCAAGAGTTGTTTTCTGGTAAGGAAAGTCACTATTGCGCTCCCATTTCCATACACAGTGCAAATAGCACTCGCGTCTGTTCCCAGCAATTACAGTGTATTGGACTGAAGCAGAGCTACTGTTCTTGTCAGTTTCCTAAGCAGAGTTGAACTAGATATGGCCCCTGTGTGTAGGAAGCACAGTTCTTTTGTTCTGAGCAAGCTCAGTATTTGGACCCCATAGGAAACACAGTAGATTAGTAGAGTGCTCTTTTCTCAAAATCAGAGAGTCTTTCTTGTAAGGCAAGCTAGTCTTTGTTTCCCAGTCAGAAATGGAGCTGAATCCCATGCAGTTTCTTGTCCTATGACTAAGAGTTTTTTTCTGATAAGAAGAGTAACTACTGTGCTCCTATTGCTATACACAGGGCAAAAAGCACTCGCGTCTGTTCCCAGCTAGTACAGTGTATTAGACTGAAGAGGAGCTACCGTTCTTGTCAGTTTAATAAGCAGAGTTGAACTAGATATGGCCCCTGTGTGTAGGAAGCACAGTTCTTTTGTTCTGAGCAAGCTCAATGATCGGACCCCTTAGGAAACACAGTAGAGTAGAAGACTGTTTTTTTCCAAAAGCAGAGTGTGTTTCTTGTAAGGCGAGCTATCGTTTGTTTCCCAGTCCTAAATGGAGTTGAATCACATGTAGTTTTTGGTCCTACGAGCAAGAGTTGTTTTCTGGTTATAAAGTCACTATTGCGCTCCCATTGCCATACACAGTGCAAATAGCACTCACATCTGTTCCCAGCAAGTACAGTGTATTTGACTGAAGCGGAGCTACTGTTCTTGTCAGTTTCCTAAGCAGAGTTGAACTAGATATGGCCCCTGTGTGTAGGAAGCACAGTACTTTTGTTCTGATCAAGCTCACTGTTCAGACCCCCTAGAAAACACAGTAGAGTAGAAGAGTGCTCTTTTCTCAAAAGCAGAGTGTGTTTTTTGTAAGGCGAGGTAGCGTTTTTTTCCCAGTCCTAAATGGAGTTGAATCACATGCAGTTTTTTGTCCTACGACCAAGAGATGTTTTCTGGTAAGGAAAGTCCCTATTGCGCTCCCATTTACATACACAGTGCAAATAGCACTCGCGTCTGTTCCCAGCAAGTACAGTGTATTGGACTGAAGCGTAGCTACTGTTCTTGTCAGTTTTCTAAGCAGAGTTGAACTAGATATGGCCCCTGTGTGTAGGAAGCACAGTTCTTTTGTTCTGAGCAAGCTCACTATTCGGACCCCATAGGAAACACAGTAAAGTAGAAGAGTGCTCTTTTCTCAAAATTAGAGTGTCTTTCTTGTAAGGAGAGCTAGTGTTTGTTTCCCAGTCAGAAATGGAGTTGAATCCCATGCAGTTTCTGGTCCTATGAGCAAGAGTTGTTTTCTAATAAGAAGGATCACTATTGTGCTCCTATTGCCATACACAGTGCAAATAGCACTCGCCTCTGTTCCCAGCAAGTACAGTGTATTGGACTGAATAGGAGCTACTGTTCTTGTCAGTTTCCTAAGCAGAGTTGAACTACATATGGTCTGTGTGTGTAGGAAGCACAGTCCTTTTGTTCTGAGCAAGCTCACTGTTCGGACCCCATAGGATACACAGTCGAGTAGAAGAGTGCTCTTTTCTCAAAAGCAGAGTGTGTTTCTTGTTAGGCGAGCTAGCGTTTGTTTCCCAGTCCTAAATGGAGTTGAAGCACATGCAGTTTCTTTTCCTAGAAGCAAGAGTTGTTTTCTGGTAAGAAGAGTCACTATTGCGCTCCCATTGTCATACACAGGGCAAATAGCACTGGTGTCTGTTCCCAGCATGTACAGTGTATTGTACTGAACAGGAACTACTGTTCTTTTCAGTTTCCTAAGCAGAATTGAACTATATATGGCAGTATTTGTATGAAGCACAGTTCTTTTGTTCTGAGCAAGCTCACTGTTCTGGCCCTATAGGAAACACAGTAGAGTAGAAGAGTGCTCTTTTCTCAAAAGCAGAGTGTGTTTCTAGTAAGGAGAGCTAGCATTTGTTTCCCAGTCCTAAGTGGAGTTGAATCACATGCAGTTTTTGGTCCTATGAGCAAGAGTTGTTTTCTGGTAAGGAAAGTCACTATTGCGCTCCCATTTCCATACTCAGTGCAAATAGCACTCGCATCTGCTCCCAGCAAGTACAGTGTATTGGACTGAAGCGGAGCTACTGTTCTTGTCAGTTTCCTAAGCAGAGTT
This sequence comes from Peromyscus eremicus, assembly GCF_949786415.1. Taxonomy (NCBI): domain Eukaryota; kingdom Metazoa; phylum Chordata; class Mammalia; order Rodentia; family Cricetidae; genus Peromyscus; species Peromyscus eremicus. Next base: position 512,568 of record NW_026734296.1, read on the forward strand.
GAACTAGATATGGCCCACGTGTATAGGAAGCACAGTTCTTTTGTTCTGAGCAAATTCACTGTTCTGGCCCAATAGGAAACACACTAGAGTAGAAGAGTGCTCTTTTCTCAAAAGCAGAGTGTGTTTCTTGTAAGGCGAGCTAGCATTTGTTTCCCAGTCCTAAATGGAGTTGAATCACATGCATTTTTTTGTCCTACGAGCAAGAGGTGTTTTCTGGTAAGGAAAGTCACTATTGTGCTCCCATTTACATACACAGTGCAAATAGCACTCGCGTCTGTTCCCAGCAAGTACAGTGTATTGGACTGAATAGTAGCTACTGTTCTTGTCAGTTTCCTAAGCAGAGTTGAACTACATATGGTCCATGTGTGTAGGAAGCACAGTTCTTTTGTTCTGAGCAAGCTCACTGTTCGGACCACATAGGAAATACAGTAGAGTAGAAGAGTGCTCTTTTCTCAAAAGCAGAGTGTGTTTCTTGTAAGGCGAGCTAGCATTTGTTTCCCAGTCCTAAATGGAGCTGAATCACATGCAGTTCTTGTCAGTTTCCTAAGCAGAGTTGAACTAGATACGGCCCTTGTGTGTAGGAAGCACAGTTCTTTTGTTCTGAGCAAGCTCACTGTTCGGACCCCATAGGAAACACAGTAGAGTAGAAGAGTGCTATTTTCTCAAAAGCAGAGTGTGTTTCTTGTAATGCGAGCTAGTGTTTGTTTCCGAGTCTGAAATGGAGTTGAATCCCATGCAGTTTCTGGTCCTAGGAGCAAGAGATGTTTTCTGGTAAGAAGATTCACTATTGTGCTCCCATTGTCATACACAAGGCAAATAGCACTGGCGTCTGTTCCCAGCGTGTACAGTGTATTGGACTGAAGATGTGCTACTGTTCTTGTCAGTTTCCTAAGCAGAGTTGAACTAAATATGGCCCCTGTGTGTAGGAAGCACAGTTCTTTTGTTCTGAGCAAGCTCACTGTTTGGACCACATAGGAAACACAGTACAGTAGAAGAGTGCTCTTTTCTCAAAAGCAGAGTGTGTTTCTTGTAAGGCGAGCTAGTCTTTGTATCCCAGTCTGAAATGGAGTTGAATCCCATGCAGTTTCTGGTCCTACGAGCAAAAGTTGTTTTCTGGTAAGAAGAGTCACTATTGTGCTTCCATTGCCATACACAGTGCAAAGAGCTGTCACGTCTGTTCCCAGCAAGTACAGTGTATTGGACTGAAGATGATCTACTGTTCTTGTCAGTTTCCTAAGCAGAGTTGAACTAGATATGGCCCGTGTGTGTAGGAAGCACAGTTCTTTTGTTCTGAGCAAGCTCACTGTTCTGGCCCTATAGGAAACACAGTAGAGTAGAAGAGTGCTCTTTTCTCAAAAGCAGAGTGTGTTTCTTGTAAGGCGAGCTAGCGTTTGTTTCCCAGTCCTTAATGGAGTTGAATCACATGCAGTTTCTGGTCCTACGAGCAAGAGTTGTTTTATGGTAAGAAGTGTCACTATTGTGCTCCCATTGTCATACACAAGGCAAATAGCCCTCGCCTCTGTTCCCAGCAAGTACAGTGTATTGGACTGCAGATGATCTACTGTTCTTGTCAGTTTCCTAAGCAGAGTTGAACTAGATATGGCACTTGTGTAGGAAGCACAGTTCTTTTGTTCTGAGCAAGCTCACTGTTAGGATACCATAGGAAACACAGTAGAGAAGAAGAGTGCTCTTTTCTCAAAAGCAGAGTGTGTTTCTTGCAAGGCGAGGTAGAGTTTGTTTCCGAGACAGAAATGGAGTTGAATCCCATGCAGTTTTTGGTCCTACGAAAAGAGATGTTTTCTGGTAAGAAGAGTCACTATTGCGCTCCCATTGTGATACACATTACAAATAGCACTCGCGTCTTTTCCCAGGAAGTACAGTGTATTGGACTGAAGAGGAGCTACTGTTCTTGTTAGTTTCCTAAGCAGAGTTGAACTAGATATGGCCTGTGTGTGTAGGAAGCACAGTACTTTTGTTCTGAGCAAGCTCACTGTTCAGAACCCATTGGAAACACTTTAGAGTAGAAGAGGGCTCTTTTCTTAAAAACAGAGTGTGTTTCTTGTAAGGCGAGCTAGCGTTTGCTTCCCAGTCCTAAATGGAGTTGAATCACATGCAGTTTCTGATCCTATGAGCAAGAGTTGTTTTCTGGTAAGAAGAGTCACTATTGCTCTCCCATTGTCATACACAGGGCAAATAGCACTCGCGTCTGTTCCCAGCAAGTACAGTGTATTGGACTGAAGAGGATCGACTATTCTTGTCAGTTTCCTAAGCAGAATTGAACTAGATATGGCCGTGTGTGTAGGAAGCACAGTTTTTTGTTTTGTGCAAGCTCACTGTTTTGGCCCTATAGGAAACACAGTAGAGTAGAAGAGTGCTATATTCTCAAAAGCAGAGTGTGTTTTTTGTAATGGAGCTAGCGTTTGTTTCGCAGTCCTAAATGGATTTGAATCACATGCAGTTTCTGGTCCTAAGAGCAAGAGTTGTTTTTTGGTAAGAAGAGTCACTATTGCGCTCCCATTGTCATACACAGGGCAAATAGCACTGGCGTCTGTTCCCAGCATGTACAGTGTATTGGACTGAAGAGGATCTACTGTCCTTGTCAGTTTCCTATGGAGAATTGATCTAGATATGGCCCGTGTGTGTAGGAAGCACAGTTCTTTTGTTCTGAACAAGCTCACTGTTCTGGCCCTATAGGAAACACAGTAGAGAAGAAGAGTGCTCTTTTCTCAAAAGCAGAGTGTGTTTCTGGTAAGGCAAGCTAGCGTTTGTTTCCCAGTGCTAAATGGAGTTGAATCACATGCAGTTTTTGGTCCTACGATCAAGAGTTGTTTTCTGGAAAGAAGAGTCACTATTGCGCTCCCATTGCCATACACAGTGCAAATAGCACTCGCATCTGTTCCCAGCAAGTACAGTGTATTGGACTGAAGAGGAGCTACTGTTCTTGTCAGTTTCCTAAGCAGAGTTGAACTACATATGCCTCGTGTGTGTAGGAAGCACAGTTCCTTTATTCTGATCAAGCTCACTGATTCGACCCCATAGGAAACACTTTAGAGTAGAAGAGGGCTCTTTTCTCAAAAGTAGAGTGTGTTTCTTGTAAGACGAGTTAGCGTTTGTTTCCCAGTCCTAAATGGTGTTGAATCACATGCAGTTTCTGGTTTTACGAGCAAGAGTTGTTTTCTGGTAAGAAGAGTCACTATTGCGCTCCCATTGTCATACACAGGGCAATTAGCACTCGCGTCTGTTCCCAGCAAGTACAATTTATTGGACTGAAGAGGATCTACTATTCTTGTCAGTTTCCTAAGAATATTGAACTAAATATAGTCGGTGTGTGTTGGAAGCACAGTTCTTTTCTTCTGAGCAAGCTCACTCTTCTGGCGCTATAGGAAACACATTAGAGTAGAAGAGTGCCCTTTCCTAAAAGCAGAGTATGTTCCTTGTAAGACGAGCTAGCGTTTGTTTCCCAGTCCTAAATAAAGTTGAATCACATGCAGTTTCTGTTCCTACGAGCAAGAGTTGTTTTCTGGTAAGAAGAGTCACTATTGCGCTCCCATTGTAAAACACAGGGCAAATAGCACTGGCGTCTATTCCCAGCATGTACAGTGTATTGGACTGAAGAGGATCTACTGTTCTTGTCAGTTTCCTAAGCAGAATTGAACTAGATATGGCCGTGTGTGTAGGAAGCACAGTTCTTTTGTTCTGAGCAAGCTCACTGTTTTGGCCCTATAGAAAACACAGTAGAGTAGAAGAGTGCCCTTTTCTCAAAAGCAGAGTGTGTTTGTTGTAAGGCGAGCTAGCGTTTGTTTTTCAGTCCTAAATGGAGTTGAATCACATGCAGTTTCTGGTCCTACGAGCAAGAGTTGTTTTCTGGTAAGAAGAGTCACTATTGCGCTCCCTTTGACATACACAGGTAAAATAGCACTGGCATCTGTTCCCAGCATGTACAGTGTATTGGACTGAAGAGGATCTACTGTCCTTGTCAGTTTCCTATGCAGAATTGATCTAGATATCCCCCGTGTGTGTAGGAAGCACAATTCTTTTGTTCTGAGCAATCTCATTGTTCTGGCTGTATTGGAAACACAGTAGAGTAGAATAGTGCTCTTTTCTCAAAAGAAGAGTGTGTTTCTTGTAATGCGAGCTAGCGTTTATTTCCCAGTCCTAAATGGAGTTGAATCCCATGCAGTTTTTGGTCCTAAGAGCAAGAGTTGATTTCTGGTAAGGAAAGTCACTATTGCGCTCTCATTGCCATACACAGTGCAAATAGCCCTCGCATCTGTTCCCAGCAAGTACAGTGTATTGTACTGAAGCGGACCTACTGTTCTCGTCAGTTCCCTAAGCAGAGATGAACTAGATATGGCCCGTGTGTGTAGGAAGCACAGTACTTTTGTTCTGAGCAAGCTCACTGTTCAGACCCCCTAGAAAACACAGTAGAGTAGAAGAGTGCTCTTTTCTCAAAAGCAGAGTGTTTTTTTTTTGTAATGCGAGATAGCGTTTGTTTCCCAGTCCTAAATGGAGTTGAATCACATCCAGGTTTTGTCCTATGACCAAGAGTTTTTTTCTGGTAAGGAAAGTCACTATTGCGCTCCCATTTACATACACAGTTCAAATAACACTCGCGTCTGTTCCCAGCAAGTACAGTGTATTGGACTGAAGCGGAGCTACTGTTCTTGTCAGTTTCCTAAGCAGAGTTGAACTAGATATGGCCCCTGTGTGTAGGAAGCACAGTTCTTTTGTTCTGAGCAAGATCACTATTCGGACCCCATAGGAAACACAGTAGAGTAGAAGAGTGCTCTTTTCTCAAAATCAGAGTGTCTTTCTTGTAATGTGAGCTAGTGTTTTTTTCCCAGTCAGAAATGGAGTTGAATCCCATGCAGTTTCTGGTCCTATGAGCAAGAGTTGTTTTCTGATAAGAAGAGTCACTATTGTGCTCCTAATGCCATACACAGTGCAAATAGCACTGGCGTCTGTTCCCAGCAAGTACAGTGTATTGGATTGAATAGGAACTACTGTTCTTGTCAGTTTCCTAAGCAGAGTTGAACTACATATGGTCCGTGTGTGTAGGAAGCACAGTTCTTTTGTTCTGAGCAAGCTCACTGTTCGGACCCCATAGGAAACACAGTAGAGTAGAAGAGTGCTCTTTTCTCAAAAGCAGAGTGTGTTTCTTGTAAGGCGAGTTAGCATTTGTTTCCCAGTCCTAAATGGAGCTGAATCACATGCAGTTTCTGGTCCTACGAGCAAGAGTTGTTTTCTGGTAAGGAAAGTCACTATTGCGCTCCCATTGCCATACACAGTGCAAATAGCACTCCCGTCTGTTCCCAGCAAGTACAGTGTATTGGACTGAAGAGGAGCTACTGTTCTTGTCAGTTTCCTAAGCAGAGTTGAACTAGATATGGCCCGTGTGTGTAGGAAGCACAGTTCTTTTGTTCTGAGCAAGCTCAATGTTCGGACCCCATAGGAAACACAGTAGAGTAGAAGAGTGCTCTTTTCTCAAAAGCAGAGTGTGTTTCTTGTAAGGCGAGCTAGTGTTTGTTTCCCAGTCCTAAATGGAGTTGAATCACATGCAGTTTTTGTTCCTACGAACAAGAGTTGTTTTCTGGTAATAAAGTAACTGTTGCGCTCCCATTGCCATACACAGTGTAAATAGCACTCGCATCTGTTCCCAGCAAGTACAGTGTATTGGACTGAAGCGGAGCTACTGTTCTTGTCAGTTTCCTAAGCAGAGTTGAATTAATAATGGCCCCTGTGTGTAGGAAGCACAGTTCTTTTGTTCTGAGCAAGCTCACTGTTCGGACCAAATAGGATACACAGTCGAGTAGAAGAGTGCTCTTTTCTCAAAAGCAGAGTGTGTTTCTTGTTAGGCGAGCTAGCGTTTGTTTCCCATTCCTAAATGGAGTTGAATTACATGCAGTTTCTTGTCCTACGAGCAAGAGTTGTTTTCTGGTAATAAGAGTCACTATTGCGCTCCCATTGTCATACACAGGGAAAATAGCACTGGCGTGTGTTCCCAGCATGTACAGTGTATTGGACTGAACAGGAGCTACTGTTCTTTTCATTTTCCTAAGCAGAATTGAACCAGATATGGTCCATGTGTGTAGGAAGCACAGTTCTTTTGTTCTGAGCAAGCTCACTGTTCTGGCCCTATAGGAAACACAGTAGAGTAGAAGAGTGCTCTTTTCTCAAAAGCAGAGTATGTTTCTTGTAAGGCGAGCTAGCATTTGTTTCCCAGTCCTAAACGGAGTTGAATCACATGCAGTTTTTGGAAATACGAGCAAGAGTTGTTTTCTGGTAAGGAAAGTAACTGTTGCGCTCCCATTTCCATACTCAGTGCAAATAGCACTCGAGTCTGTTCCCCCCAAGTACAGTGTATTGGACTGAAGCGTAGCCACTGTTCTTGTCACTTTCCTAAGCAGAGTTGAACTAGATATGGTCCATGTGTGTAGGAAGCACAGTTCTTTTGTTCTGAGCAAATTCACTGTTCTGGCCCAATAGGAAACACACTAGAGTAGAAGAGTGCTCTTTTCACAAAAGCACAGTGTGTTTCTTGTAATGCGAGCTGTCATTTGTTTCCCAGTCCTAAATGGAGTTGAATCACGTGCAGTTTTTGGTTCTACGACCAAGAGTTGTTTTCTGGTAAGGAAAGTCATTATTGTGCTCCCATTTCCACACAGTGCAAATAGCACTCGCGTCTGTTCCCAGCAATTACAGTGTATTGGACTGAAGCAGAGCTACTGTTCTTGTCAGTTTCCTAAGCAGAGTTGAAATAGATATGGCCCGTGTGTGTAGGAAGCACAGTTCTTTTGTTCTGAACAAGCTCAATGTTCGGACCCCATAGGAAACACAGTAGAGTAGAAGACTGCTCTTTTCTCAAAAGCAGAGTGTGTTTCTTGTAAGGCGAGCTAGAGTTTGTTTCCTAGTCAGAAATGGAGTTGAATCCCATGCATTTTCTAATCCTATGAGCAAGAGTTGTTTTCTGGTAAGGAAAGTGACTATTGCGCTCCCATTTACATACACAGTGCAAATAGCAATCGCGTCTGTTCCCAGCAAATACAGTGTATTGGACTGAAGAGGAGCTACTGTTCTTGTCAGTTTCCTAAGCAGAGTTGAACTAGATATGGCCCGTGTGTGTAGGAAGCACAATTCTTTTGTTTTTAGCAAGCTCAATGTTCGGACCCCATAGGAAACACATTAGAGTAGAAGAGTGCTCTTTTCTCAAAAGCAGAGTGTGTATCTTGTAAGGCGAGCTAGCATTTGTTTCCCAGTCCTAAACGGCGTTAAATCACATGCAGTTTTTGGTCCTACGAGCAAGAGTTGTTTTCTGGTAAGGAAGGTCACTATTGCGCTCCCATTTCCATACTCAGTGCAAATAGCACTCGCGTCTGTTCCCAGCAAGTACAGTGTATTGGACTGAAGCAGAGCTACTGTTCTTGTCAGTTTCCTAAGCAGAGTTGAACTAGATAAGGCCCATGTGTGTAGGAAGCACAGTTCTTTTTTTCTGAGCAAGCTCACTGTTCGGACCCCATAGGAAACACAGTAGAGTAGAAGAGTGCTCTTTTCTCAAAAGGAGAGTGTGTTTCTTGTAATGCGAGCTAGTGTTTTTTTTTCCAGTCAGAAATGGAGTTGAAACCCATGCAGTTTCTGGTCCTACGAGCAAGAGTTGTTTTCTGGTAAGAAGAGTCATTATTTCGCTCCCATTGTCATACACAGGGTAAATAGCACTGGCGTCTGTTCCCAGCAAGTACAGTGTATTGGACTGAAGTGGAGCTAATGTTCTTGTCAGTTTCCTAAGCAGAGTTGAACTAGATATGGCCCCTGTGTGTAGGAAGCACAGTTCTTTTGTTCTGAGCAAGCTCACTGTTCGGAACCCATAGAAAAGACATTAGAGTAGAAGATGCTCTTTTATGAAAAGCAGAGTGTGTTTCTTATAAGGCGAGCTAGTGTTTGTTTCCCAGTCAGAAATGGAGTTGAATCCCATGCAGTTTCTGGTCCTATGAGCAAGAGGTGTTTTCTGATAAGAAGAGTCACTATTGCGCTCCTATTGCCATACACAGTGCAAATAGCACTCGCGTCTGTTCCCAGCTAGTACAGTGTATTGGACTGAAGGGGAGCTACCGTTCTTGTCAGATTGCTAAGCAGAGTTGAACTAGATATATCCCGTGTGCGTAGGAAGCACAGTTCTTTTGTTCTGAGCAAGCTCACTCTTCGGACCCCATAGGAAACACAGTAGAGTAGAAGAGTGCTCTTTACTCAAAAGCAGAGTGTGTTTCTTGTAAGGCAAGCTACCGTTTGTTTCCCAGTCCTAAATGGAGTTGAATCACATCCTGTTTTTGGTACTTGGAGCAAGAGTTATTTTCTGGTAAGCAAAGTCACTATTGCAAACCCATTGCCATACACAGTGCAAATAGCACTCGCGTCTGTTCCCAGCAAGTACAGTGTATTGGACTGAAGCGGAGCTACTGTTCTTGTCAGTTTCCGAAGCAGAGTTGAACTAGTTATGGCCCCTGTGTGTAGGAAGCACAGTTCTTTTGTTCTGAGCAAGCTCACTATTCGGACCCCATAGGAAACACAGTAGAGTAGAAGAGTGCTCTTTTCTCAAAAGCAGAGTGTGTTTCTTGTAAGGCGAGCTAGTGTTTTTTTCCCAGTCAGAAATGGAGTTGAATCCCATGCAGTTTCTTGTCCTATGAGTAAGAGTTGTTTTCTCATAAGAAGAGTCACTATTGTGCTCCTATTGCCATACACAGGGCAAATAGCACTCGCGTCTGTTCCCAGCTAGTACAGTGTATTGGACTGAAGAGGAGCTACCGTTCTTGTCAGTTTCCTAAGCAGAGTTGAACTAGATATGGCCCGTGTGTGTAGGAAGCACAGTTCTTTTGTTCTGAGCAAGCTCATTGTTCGGACCCCATAGGAAACACAGTAGAGTAGAAGAGTGCTCTTTTCTCAAAAGCAGAGTGTGTTTCTTGTTAGGCGAGCTAGCGTTTGTTTCCCAGTCCTAAATGGAGTTGAATCACATGCAGATTCTTGTCCTACGAGCAAGAGTTGTTTTCTGGTAAGAAGAGTCACTATTGCGCTCCCATTGTCATACACAGGGCAAATAGCTCTGGCATCTGTTCCCAGCATGTACAGTGTATTGGACTGAACAGGAGCTACTGTTCTTGTCAGTTTCCTAAGCAGAATTGAACTAGATATGGCAGTATTTGTATGAAGCACAGTTCTTTTGTTCTGAGCAAGCTCACTGTTCTTGTCCTATAGGAAACACCGTAGAGTAGAAGAGTGCTCTTTTCTCAAAAGCAGAGTGTGTTTCTTGTAAGGCGAGCTAGTGTTTGTTTCCCAGTCAGAAATGGAGTTGAATCCCATGCAGTTTCTGGTCCTACGAGCAAGAGGTGTTTTCTGGTAAGGAAAGTCACTATTGCGCTCCCATTTACATACACAGTGCAAAGAGCACTCGCGTCTGTTCCCAGCAAGTACAGTGTATTGGACTGAATAGGAGCTACTGTTCTTGTCAGTTTCCTAAGCAGAGTTGAACTACATATGGTCCGTGTGTGTAGGAAGCACAGTTCTTTGGTCTGAGCAAGCTCACTGTTAGGACCCCAAAGGAAACACAGTAGAGTAGAAGAGTGCTCTTTTCTCAAAAGCAGAGTGTGTTTCTTGTAAGGCGAGCTATCGATTGTTTCCCAGTCCTAAATGGAGCTGAATCACATGCAGTTTCTGGTCCTACGAGCAAGAGTTGTTTTCTGGTAATAAAGTCACTGTTGCACTCCCATTGCCATACACAGTGTAAATAGCACTCGCATCTGTTCCCAGCAAGTACAGTGTATTGGACTGAAGAGAAGATACTGTTCTTGTCATTTTCAAAAGCAGAGTTGAACTAGATATGGCCCGTGTGTGTAGGAAGCCCAGTTCTTTTGTTCTGAGCAAGCTCACTGTTCGGACCCCATAGGATACACAGTCGAGTAGAAGAGTGCTCTTTTCTCAAAAGCAGAGTGTGTTTCTTGTAAGGCGAGCTAGCGTTTGTTTCCCAGTCCTAAATGGAGTTGAATCACATGCAGTTTCTTGTCCTACGAGCAAGAGTTGTTTTCTGGTAATAAGAGTCACTATTGTGCTCCCATTGTCATAAACAGGGCAATTAGCACTGGTGTCTGTTCCCAGAAATTACAGTGTATTGCACTGAACAGGAGCTACTGTTCTTTTCAGTTTCCTAAGCAGAATTGAACTTGATATGGCAGTATTTGTATGAAGCACAGTTCTTTTGTTCTGAGCAATCTCAGTGTTCTGGCCCTACAGGAAACACAGTAGAGTAGAAGAGTGCTCTTTTCTCAAAAGCAGAGTGTGTTTCTTGTAAGGCGAGCTAGCATTTGTTTCCCAGTCCTAAACGGATTTGAATCACATGCAGTTTTTGGTCCTACGAGCAAGAGTTGTTTTCTGGTAAGGAAAGTCACTATTGAGCTCCCATTTCCATACTCAGTGCAAATAGCACTCGCGTCTGTTCCCAGCAAGTACAGTGTATTGGACTGAAGCGGAGCTAGTGTTCTTGTCAGTTTCCTAAGCAGAGTTGAACTAGATATGGCCCATGTGTGTAGGAAGCACAGTTCTTTTGTTCTGAGCAAGCTCACTGTTCGGACCCCATATGAAACACAGTAGAGCAGAAGAGTGCTCTTTTCTCAAAAGCAGAGTGTGTTTCTTGTAATGTGAGCTAGCGTTTGTTTCCCAGTCCTAAATGGAGTTGAATCACATCCAGTCTTTGGTCCTACAAGCAAGAGTTGTTTTCTGGTAATAAAGTCACTGTTGCGCTCCCATTGCCATACACAGTGTAAATAGCACTCGCATCTGTTCCCAGCAAGTACAGTGTATGGACTGAAGCGGAGCTACTGCTCTTGTCAGTTTCCTAAGCAGAGTTGTACTAGATATGGCCCCTGTGTGTAGGAAGCACAGTTCTTTTGTTCTGAGCAAGCTCACTGTTCGGACCTTATAGGATACACAGTCGAGTAGAAGAGTGCTCTTTTCTCAAAAGCAGAGTGTGTTTCTTGTTAGGCGAGCTAGTGTTTGTTTCCCAGTCCTAAATGGAGTTGAATCACATGCAGATTCTTGTCCTACGAGCAAGAGTTGTTTTCTGGTAAGAAGAGTAACTATTGTGCTCCCATTGTCATTCACAGGGCAAATAGCACTGGCGTCTGTTCCCAGCATGTACAGTGTATTGGACTGAACAGGAGCTACTGTTCTTTTCAGTTTCCTAAGCAGAATTGAACTAGATATGGCCGTATTTGTAGGAAGCACAGTTCTTTTGTTCTGAGCAAGCTCACTCTTCTGGCCCTATAAGAAACACAGTACAGTAGAAGAGTGCTCTTTTCTCAAAAGCAGAGTGTGTTTCTTGTAAGGCGAGCTAGCATTTGTTTCCCAGTCCTAAATGGAGTTGAATCACATGCAGTTTTTTGTCCTACGAGCAAGAGTTGTTTTCTGGTAATAAAGTCACTATTGTGCTCCCATTGCCATACACAGTGCAAATAGCACTCGCATCTGCTCCCAACAAGTACAGTGTATTGGACTGAAGCGGAGCTACTGTTCTTGTCAGTTTCCTATGCAGATTTGAACTAGATATGGCCCGTGTGTGTAGGAAGCACAGTTCTTTTGTTCTGAGCAAGCACACTGTTCGAACTCCATAGGAAACACAGTAGTGTAGAAGAGTGCTATTTTCTCAAAAGCAGAGTGTGTTTCTTGTAAGGCGAGCTAGTGTTTGCTTCCCAGTCAGAAATGGAGTTGATTCCCATGCAGTTTCTGGTCCTACGAGCAAGAGGTGTTTTCTGGTAAGGAAAGTCACTATTACGCTCCCATTTACATACACAGTGCAAAGAGCACTCGCGTCTGTTCCCAGCAAGTACAGTGTATTGGACTCAATAGGAGCTACTGTTCTTGTCAGTTTCCTAAGCAGAGTTGAACTACATATGGTCCGTGTGTGTAGGAAGCACAGTTCTTTTGTTCTGAGCATGCTCACTGTTCGGACCCCAAAGGAAACACAGTAGAGTAGAAGAGTGCTCTTTTCTCAAAAGCAGAGTGTGTTTCTTGTAAGGCGAGCTAGCATTTGTTTCCCAGTCCTAAATGGAGCTGAATCACATGCAGTTTCTGGTCCTACGAGCAAGAGTTGTTTTCTGGTAAGGAAAGTCACTATTGCGCTCTCATTGACATACACAGTTCAAATAACTCTCGCGTCTGTTCCCAGCAAGTACAGTGTATTGGACTGAAGCGGAGCTACTGTTCTTGTCAGTTTCCTAAGCAGAGTTGAACTAGATATGGCCCCTGTGTGTAGGAAGCACAGTTCTTTTGTTCTGAGCAAGATCACTATTCGGACCCCATAGGAAACACAGTAGAGTAGAAGAGTGCTCTTTTCTCAAAAGCAGAGTGTGTTTCTTGTAAGGCGAGCTAGTGTTTGCTTCCCAATCCTAAATGGAGTTGAATCACATCCAGTTTCTGGTCCTACGAGCAAGAGTTGTTTTCTGGTAAGAAGAGTCATTATTGTGCTCCCATTGTCATACACAGGGTAAATAGCACTGGCGTCTGTTCCCAGCAAGTACAGTGTATTGGACTGAAGTGGAGCTAATGTTCTTGTCAGTTTCCTAAGCAGAGTTGAACTAGATATGGCCCCTGTGTGTAGGAAGCACAGTTCTTTTGTTCTGAGCAAGCTCACTGTTCGGAACCCATAGAAAAGACATTAGAGTAGAAGATGCTCTTTTATGAAAAGCAGAGTGTGTTTCTTATAAGGCGAGCTAGTGTTTGTTTCCCAGTCAGAAATGGAGTTGAATCCCATGCAGTTTCTGTTCCTATGAGCAAGAGGTGTTTTCTGATAAGAAGAGTCACTATTGCGCTCCTATTGCCATACACAGTGCAAATAGCACTCGCGTCTGTTCCCAGCTAGTACAGTGTATTGGACTGAAGGGGAGCTACCGTTCTTGTCAGTTTGCTAAGCAGAGTTGAACTAGATATATCCCGTGTGTGTAGGAAGCACAGTTCTTTTGTTCTGAGCAAGCTCACTCTTCGGACCCCATAGGAAACTCAGTAGAGTAGAAGAGTGCTCTTTACTCAAAAGCAGAGTGTGTTTCTTGTAAGGCAAGCTAGCGTTTGTTTCCCAGTCCTAAATGGAGTTGAATCACATCCTGTTTTTGGTACTTGGAGCAAGAGTTGTTTTCTGGTAAGCAAAGTCACTATTGTACTCCTATTGCCATACACAGTGCAAATAGCACTCGCGTCTGTTCCCAGCAAGTACAGTGTATTGGACTGAAGAGGAGCTGCTGTTCTTGTCAATTTCCTAAGCAGAGTTGAACTAGATATGGCCCCTGTGTGTAGGAAGCACAGTTCTTTTGTTCTGAGCAAGCTCACTGTTCCGACCCCATAGGATACACAGTAGAGTAGAAGAGTGCTCTTTTCTCAAAAGCAGAGTGTGTTTCTTGTAAGGAGAGCTAGCGTTTGTTTCCCAGTCCTAAAAGGAGTTGAATCACATACAGTTTCTGGTCCTACGAGCAAGAGCTGTTTTCTGGTAAGAAGAGTCACTATTGTGCTCCCATTGTCATACAGAGGGCAAATAGCCCTGGCGTCTGTTCCCAGCATGTATAGTGTATTGGACTGAAGAGGATATACTGTTCTTTTCATTTTCCTAAGCAGAATTGAACTAGATATGGCCATATTTGTAGGAAGCACAGTTCTTTTGTTCTGAGCAAGCTCACTGTTCGGACCCCATAGGAAACACAGTAGAATAGAAGAGTGCTCTTTTCTCAAAAGCAGAGTGTGTTTCTTGTAAGGCGAGCTAGTGTTTGTTTCCCAGTCAGAAATGGAGTTGAATCCCATGCAGTTTCTGGTCCTATGAGCAAGAGTTGTTTTCTGATAAGTAGAGACACTATTGTGCTCCTATTGCCATACACAGTGAAAATAGCACTCGCGTCTGTTCCCAGCAAGTACAGTGTATTGGACTGAAAAGGAGCTACTGTTCTTGTCAGTTTCCTAAGCAGAGTTGAACTACATATGGTCCGTGTGTGTAGGAAGCACAGTTCTCTTGTTCTGAGCAAGCTCACTGTTCGGACCCCATAGGAAACACAGTAGAGTAGAAGAGTGCTCTTTTCTCAAAAGCAGAGTGTGTTTCTTGTAAGGCGAGCTAGCATTTGATTCCCAGTCCTAAATGGAGCTGTATCACATGCAGTTTCTGGTCCTACGAGCAAGAGTTGTTTTCTGGTAAGGAAAGTCACTATTGCGATCCCATTGCATTACACAGTGCCAATAACACTCGCGTCTGTTCCCAGCAAGTACAGTGTATTGGACTGAAGAGGAGCTACTGTTCTTGTCAGTTTCCTAAGCAGAGTTGAACTAGATATGGCCCGTGTGTGTAGGAAGCACAGTTCTTTTGTTCTGAGAAAGCTCAATGTTTGGACCCCAAAGGAAACACAGTAGAGTAGAAGAGTGCTCTTTTCTCAAAAGCAGAGTGTGTTTCTTGTAAGGTGAGCTAGTGTTTGTTTCCCAGTCAGAAATGGATTTGAATCCCATGCAGTTTCTTGTCCTATGAGTAAGAGTTGTTTTCTGATAAGAAGAGTCACTATTGTGCTCCTATTGCCATACACAGGGCAAATAGCACTGGCATCTGTTTCCAGCTAGTACAGTGTATTGGACTGAAGAGGAGCGACTGTTCTTGGCAGTTTCCTGAGCAGAGTTGAACTAGATATGGCCTGTGTGTGTAGGAATCACAGTTCTTTTGTTTTGAGCAAGCTCACTGTTCGGACCCCATAGGAAACACAGTAGAGTAGAAGAGTGCTCTTTTCTCAAAAGCAGAGTGTGTTTCTCATAAGGCGAGCTAGCCTTTGTTTCCCAGTCCTAAATGGAGTTGAATCACATCCAGTTTTTGGTACTACGAGCAAGAGTTGTTTTCTGGTAATAAAGTCACTATTGCGCTCCCATTGCCATACACAGTGCAAATAGCACTCGCATCTGTTCCCAGCAAGTACAGTGTATTGGACTGAAGCGGAGCTACGGTTCTTGTCAGTTTCCTAAGCAGAGTTGAACTAGATATGGCCCGTGAGTGTAGGAAGCACAGTTCTTTTGTTCTGAGCAAGCTCACTGTTCGGACCCCATAGAAAACACAGTAGAGTAGAAGAGTGCTCTTTTCTCAAAAGCAGAGTGTGTTTCTTGTAAGGCGAGCTAGTGTTTGTTTCCCAGTCAGAAATGGAGTTGAATCCCATGCAGTTTCTGGTCCTACGAGCAAGAGTTGTTTTCTGGTAAGGAAAGTCACTATTGTGCTCCCATTGCCATACACAGAGCAAATAGCACTCGCGTCTGTTCCCAGCAAGTACAGTGTATTGGACTGAAGCAGAGCTACTGTTCTTGTCAGTTTCCTAAGCAGAGATGAACTAGATATGGCCCGTGTGTGTAGGAAGCACAGTACTTTTGTTCTGAGCAAGCTCACTGTTCAGACACCCTAGAAAACATGAGTAGAGTGGAAGAGTGCTCTTTTCTCAAAAGCAGAGTGTGTTTTTTGTAAGGCGAGATAGCGTTTGTTTCCCAGTCCTAAATGGATTTGAATCACATGCAGTTTTTTGTCCTACGACCAAGAGTTGTTTTCTGGTAAGGAAAGTCACTATTGCGCTCCCATTTACATACACAGTGCAAATAGCACTCGCGTCTGTTTCCAGCAAGTACAGTGTATTGGACTGAAGCGGAGCTACTGTTCTTGTCAGTTTCCTAAGCAGAGTTGAACTAGATATGGGCCCTGTGTGTAGGAAGCACAGTTCTTTTGTTCTGAGCAAGCTCACTGTTCGGACCCCATATGAAACACAGTAGAGCAGAAGAGTGCTCTTTTCTCAAAAGCAGAGTGTGTTTCTTGTAATGTGAGCTAGCGTTTGTTTCCCAGTCCTAAATGGAGTTGAATCACATCCAGTTTTTGGTCCTACGAGCAAGAGTTGTTTTCTGGTAATAAAGTCACTGTTGCGCTCCCTTTGCCATACACAGTGTAAATAGCACTTCAACTGTTCCCAGCAAGTACAGTGTATGGACTGAAGCGGAGCTACTGTTCTTGTCAGTTTCCTAAGCAGAGTTGTACTAGATATGGCCCGTGTGTGTAGGAAGCACAGTTCTTTTGTTCTGAGCAAGCTCACTGTTCGGACCTTATAGGATACACAGTCGAGTAGAAGAGTGCTCTTTTCTCAAAAGCAGAGTGTGTTTCTTGTTAGGCGAGCTAGCGTTTGTTTCCCAGTCCTAAATGGAGTTGAATCACATGCAGATTCTTGTCCTACGAGCAAGAGTTGTTTTCTGGTAAGAAGAGTCACTATTGCGCTCCCATTGTCATTCACAGGGCAAATAGCACTGGCGTCTGTTCCCAGCATGTACAGTGTATTGGACTGAACAGGAGTTACTGTTCTTTTCAGTTTCCTAAGCAGAATTGAACTAGATATGGCCGTATTTGTAGGAAGCACTGTTCTTTTGTTCTGAGCAAGCTCACTCTTCTGGCCCTATAAGAAACACAGTACAGTAGAAGAGTGCTCTTTTCTCAAAAGCAGAGTGTGTTTCTTGTAAGGCGAGCTAGCGTTTGTTTCCCAGTCCTAAATGGAGTTGAATCACATGCAGTTTTTGGTCCTACGAGCAAGAGTTGTTTTCTGGTAATAAAGTCACTATTGCGCTCCCATTGCCATACACAGTGCAAATAACACTCGCATCTGTTCCCAACAAGTACAGTGTATTGGACTGAAGCGGAGCTACTGTTCTTGTCAGTTTCCTAAGCAGATTTGAACTAGATATGGCCCATGTGTGTAGGAAGCACAGTTCTTTTGTTCTGAGCAAGCACACTGTTCGAACTCCATAGGAAACACAGTAGAGTAGAAGAGTGCTCTTTTCTCAAAAGCAGAGTGTGTTTCTTGTAAGGCGAGCTAGTGTTTGTTTCCCAGTCAGAAATGGAGTTGAATCCCATGCAGTTTCTGGTCCTACAAGCAAGAGGTGTTTTCTTGTAAGGAAAGTCACTATTGCGCTCCCATTTCCATACACAGTGCAAATTGCACTCGCGTCTGTTCCCAGCAAGTATAGTGTATTGGACTGAAACGGAGCTACTGTTCTTGTCAGTTTCCTAAGCAGAGATGAACTAGATATGGCCCGCGTGTAAGAAGCACAGTTCTTTTGTTCTGAGCAAGCTCACTGTTCAGACCCACTAAAAAACACAGTAGAGTATAAGAGTGCTCTTTTCTCAAAAGCAGAGTGTGTTTCTTGTAAGGCAAGCTAGCATTTGTTTCCCAGTCCTAAATGGAGTTGAATCACATGCAGTTTTTGTTACTCCGACCAAGAGTTGTTTTCTGGTAAGGAAAGTCACTATTGCGCTCCCATTTCCATACACAGTGCAAATAGCACTCGCGTCTGTTCCCAGCAATTACAGTGTATTGGACTGAAGCAGAGCTACTGTTCTTGTCAGTTTCCTAAGCAGAGTTGAACTAGATATGGCCCCTGTGTGTAGGAAGCACAGTTCTTTTGTTCTGAGCAAGCTCAGTATTTGGACCCCATAGGAAACACAGTAGATTAGAAGAGTGCTCTTTTCTCAAAATCAGAGAGTCTTTCTTGTAAGGCAAGCTAGTCTTTGTTTCCCAGTCAGAAATGGAGCTGAATCCCATGCAGTTTCTTGTCCTATGACTAAGAGTTTTTTTCTGATAAGAAGAGTAACTATTGTGCTCCTATTGCTATACACAGGGCAAAAAGCACTCGCGTCTGTTCCCAGCTAGTACAGTGTATTAGACTGAAGAGGAGCTACCGTTCTTGTCAGTTTAATAAGCAGAGTTGAACTAGATATGGCCCCTGTGTGTAGGAAGCACAGTTCTTTTGTTCTGAGCAAGCTCAATGATCGGACCCCTTAGGAAACACAGTAGAGTAGAAGACTGTTTTTTTCCAAAAGCAGAGTGTGTTTCTTGTAAGGCGAGCTATCGTTTGTTTCCCAGTCCTAAATGGAGTTGAATCACATGTAGTTTTTGGTCCTACGAGCAAGAGTTGTTTTCTGGTTATAAAGTCACTATTGCGCTCCCATTGCCATACACAGTGCAAATAGCACTCACATCTGTTCCCAGCAAGTACAGTGTATTGGACTGAAGCGGAGCTACTGTTCTTGTCAGTTTCCTAAGCAGAGTTGAACTAGATATGGCCCCTGTGTGTAGGAAGCACAGTACTTTTGTTCTGATCAAGCTCACTGTTCAGACCCCCTAGAAAACACAGTAGAGTAGAAGAGTGCTCTTTTCTCAAAAGCAGAGTGTGTTTTTTGTAAGGCGAGGTAGCGTTTTTTTCCCAGTCCTAAATGGAGTTGAATCACATGCAGTTTTTTGTCCTACGACCAAGAGATGTTTTCTGGTAAGGAAAGTCCCTATTGCGCTCCCATTTACATACACAGTGCAAATAGCACTCGCGTCTGTTCCCAGCAAGTACAGTGTATTGGACTGAAGCGTAGCTACTGTTCTTGTCAGTTTTCTAAGCAGAGTTGAACTAGATATGGCCCCTGTGTGTAGGAAGCACAGTTCTTTTGTTCTGAGCAAGCTCACTATTCGGACCCCATAGGAAACACAGTAAAGTAGAAGAGTGCTCTTTTCTCAAAATTAGAGTGTCTTTCTTGTAAGGAGAGCTAGTGTTTGTTTCCCAGTCAGAAATGGAGTTGAATCCCATGCAGTTTCTGGTCCTATGAGCAAGAGTTGTTTTCTAATAAGAAGGATCACTATTGTGCTCCTATTGCCATACACAGTGCAAATAGCCCTCTCGTCTGTTCCCAGCAAGTACAGTGTATTGGACTGAATAGGAGCTACTGTTCTTGTCAGTTTCCTAAGCAGAGTTGAACTACATATGGTCTGTGTGTGTAGGAAGCACAGTTCTTTTGTTCTGAGCAAGCTCACTGTTCGGACCCCATAGGATACACAGTCGAGTAGAAGAGTGCTCTTTTCTCAAAAGCAGAGTGTGTTTCTTGTTAGGCGAGCTAGCGTTTGTTTCCCAGTCCTAAATGGAGTTGAAGCACATGCAGTTTCTTTTCCTAGAAGCAAGAGTTGTTTTCTGGTAAGAAGAGTCACTATTGCGCTCCCATTGTCATACACAGGGCAAATAGCACTGGTGTCTGTTCCCAGCATGTACAGTGTATTGTACTGAACAGGAACTACTGTTCTTTTCAGTTTCCTAAGCAGAATTGAACTATATATGGCAGTATTTGTATGAAGCACAGTTCTTTTGTTCTGAGCAAGCTCACTGTTCTGGCCCTATAGGAAACACAGTAGAGTAGAAGAGTGCTCTTTTCTCAAAAGCAGAGTGTGTTTCTAGTAAGGAGAGCTAGCATTTGTTTCCCAGTCCTAAGTGGAGTTGAATCACATGCAGTTTTTGGTCCTATGAGCAAGAGTTGTTTTCTGGTAAGGAAAGTCACTATTGCGCTCCCATTTCCATACTCAGTGCAAATAGCACTCGCATCTGCTCCCAGCAAGTACAGTGTATTGGACTGAAGCGGAGCTACTGTTCTTGTCAGTTTCCTAAGCAGAGTTGAACTAGATATGGCCCACGTGTATAGGAAGCACAGTTCTTTTGTTCTGAGCAAATTCACTGTTCTGGCCCAATAGGAAACACACTAGAGTAGAAGAGTGCTCTTTTCTCAAAAGCAGAGTGTGTTTCTTGTAAGGCGAGCTAGCATTTGTTTCCCAGTCCTAAATGGAGTTGAATCACATGCATTTTTTTGTCCTACGAGCAAGAGGTGTTTTCTGGTAAGGAAAGTCACTATTGTGCTCCCATTTACATACACAGTGCAAATAGCACTCGCGTCTGTTCCCAGCAAGTACAGTGTATTGGACTGAAGCGGAGCTACTCTTCTTGTCAGTTTCCTGAGCAGAGTTGAACTAGATATGGCCCCTGTGAGTAGGAAGCACAGTTCTTTTGTCCTGAGCAAGCTCACTATTCGGACCCCATAGGAAACAAAGTAGAGTAGAAGAGTACTCTTTTCTCAAAATCAGAGTGTCTTTCTTGTAAGGCGAGCTAGTGTTTGTTTCCCAGTCAGAAATGGAGTTGAATCCCATGCAGTTTCTGGTCTTATGAGCAAGAGTTGTTTTCTGATAAGAAGAGTCACTACTGTGCTCCTATTGCCATACACAGTGCAAATAGCACTCGCGTCTGTTCCCAGCAAGTACAGTGTATTGGACTGAATAGTAGCTACTGTTCTTGTCAGTTTCCTAAGCAGAGTTGAACTACATATGGTCCATGTGTGTAGGAAGCACAGTTCTTTTGTTCTGAGCAAGCTCACTGTTCGGACCACATAGGAAATACAGTAGAGTAGAAGAGTGCTCTTTTCTCAAAAGCAGAGTGTGTTTCTGTAAGGCGAGCTAGCATTTGTTTCCCAGTCTTAATGGAGCTGAATCACATGCAGTTCTTGTCAGTTTCCTAAGCAGAGTTGAACTAGATACGGCCCTTGTGTGTAGGAAGCACAGTTCTTTTGTTCTGAGCAAGCTCACTGTTCGGACCCCATAGGAAACACAGTAGAGTAGAAGAGTGCTATTTTCTCAAAAGCAGAGTGTGTTTCTTGTAATGCGAGCTAGTGTTTGTTTCCGAGTCTGAAATGGAGTTGAATCCCATGCAGTTTCTGGTCCTAGGAGCAAGAGATGTTTTCTGGTAAGAAGATTCACTATTGTGCTCCCATTGTCATACACAAGGCAAATAGCACTGGCGTCTGTTCCCAGCGTGTACAGTGTATTGGACTGAAGATGTGCTACTGTTCTTGTCAGTTTCCTAAGCAGAGTTGAACTAAATATGGCCCCTGTGTGTAGGAAGCACAGTTCTTTTGTTCTGAGCAAGCTCACTGTTTGGACCACATAGGAAACACAGTACAGTAGAAGAGTGCTCTTTTCTCAAAAGCAGAGTGTGTTTCTTGTAAGGCGAGCTAGTCTTTGTATCCCAGTCTGAAATGGAGTTGAATCCCATGCAGTTTCTGGTCCTACGAGCAAAAGTTGTTTTCTGGTAAGAAGAGTCACTATTGTGCTTCCATTGCCATACACAGTGCAAAGAGCTGTCACGTCTGTTCCCAGCAAGTACAGTGTATTGGACTGAAGAAGATCTACTGTTCTTGTCAGTTTCCTAAGCAGAGTTGAACTAGATATGGCCCGTGTGTGTAGGAAGCACAGTTCTTTTGTTCTGAGCAAGCTCACTGTTCTGGCCCTATAGGAAACACAGTAGAGTAGAAGAGTGCTCTTTTCTCAAAAGCAGAGTGTGTTTCTTGTAAGGCGAGCTATCGTTTGTTTCCCAGTCCTAAATGGAGTTGAATCACATCCTGTTTTTGGTACTTGGAGCAAGAGTTATTTTCTGGTAAGCAAAGTCACTATTGCAAACCCATTGCCATACACAGTGCAAATAGCACTCGCGTCTGTTCCCAGCAAGTACAGTGTATTGGACTGAAGAGGAGCTGCTGTTCTTGTCAATTTCCTAAGCAGAGTTGAACTAGATATGGCCTCTGTGTGTAGGAAGCACTGTTCTTTTGTTCTGAGCAAGCTCACTGTTCCGACCCCATAGGATACACAGTAGAGTAGAAGAGTGCTCTTTTCTCAAAACCAGAGTGTGTTTCTTGTAAGGAGAGCTAGCGTTTGTTTCCCAGTCCTAAATGGAGTTGAATCACATACAGTTTCTGGTCCTACGAGCAAGAGCTGTTTTCTGGTAAGAAGAGTCACTATTGTGCTCCCATTGTCATACAGAGGGCAAATAGCCCTGGCGTCTGTTCCCAGCATGTATAGTGTATTGGACTGAAGAGGATATACTGTTCTTTTCAGTTTCCTAAGCAGAATTGAACTAGATATGGCCATATTTGTAGGAAGCACAGTTCTTTTGTTCTGAGCAAGCTCACTGTTCGGACCCCATAGGAAACACAGTAGAATAGAAGAGTACTCTTTTCTCAAAAGCAGAGTGTGTTTCTTGTAAGGCGAGCTAGTGTTTGTTTCCCAGTCAGAAATGGAGTTGAATCCCATGCAGTTTCTGGTCCTATGAGCAAGAGTTGTTTTCTGATAAGAAGAGACACTATTGTGCTCCTATTGCCATACACAGTGCAAATAGCACTCTCGTCTGTTCCCAGCAAGTACAGTGTATTGGACTGAAAAGTAGCTACTGTTCTTGTCAGTTTCCTAAGCAGAGTTGAACTACATATGGTCCGTGTGTGTAGGAAGCACAGTTCTCTTGTTCTGAGCAAGCTCACTGTTCGGACCACATAGGAAACACAGTAGAGTAGAAGAGTGCTCTTTTCTCAAAAGCAGAGTGTGTTTCTTGTAAGGCGAGCTAGCATTTGATTCCCAGTCCTAAATGGAGCTGTATCACATGCAGTTTCTGGTCCTAGGAGCAAGAGTTGTTTTCTGGTAAGGAAAGTCACTATTGCGCTCCCATTGCATTACACAGTGCCAATAGAACTCGCGTCTGTTCCCAGCAAGTACAGTGTATTGGACTGAAGAGGAGCTACTGTTCTTGTCAGTTTCCTAAGCAGAGTTGAACTAGATATGGCCCGTGTGTGTAGGAAGCACAGTTCTTTTGTTCTGAGAAAGCTCAATGTTTGGACCCCATAGGAAACACGGTAGAGTAGAAGAGTGCTCTTTTCTCAAAAGCAGAGTGTTTTTCTTGTAAGGTGAGCTAGTGTTTGTTTCCCAGTCAGAAATGGATTTGAATCCCATGCAGTTTCTTGTCCTATGAGTAAGAGTTGTTTTCTGATAAGAAGAGTCACTATTGTGCTCCTATTTCCATACACAGGGCAAATAGCACTGGCGTCTGTTTCCAGCTAGTACAGTGTATTGGACTGAAGAGGAGCGACCGTTCTTGTCAGTTTCCTAAGCAGAGTTGAACTAGATATGGCCCGTGTGTGTAGGAATCACAGTTCTTTTGTTTTGAGCAAGCTCACTGTTCGGACCCCATAGGAAACACAGTAGAGTAGAAGAGTGCTCTTTTCTCAAAAGCAGAGTGTGTTTCTAGTAAGGCGAGCTAGCCTTTCTTTCCCAGTCCTAAATGGAGTTGAATCACATCCAGTTTTTGGTACTACGAGCAAGAGTTGTTTTCTGGTAATAAAGTCACTATTGCGCTCCCATTGCCATACACAGTGCAAATAGCACTCGCATCTGTTCCCAGCAAGTACAGTGTATTGGACTGAAGCGGAGCTACGGTTCTTGTCAGTTTCCTAAGCAGAGTTGAACTAGATATGGCCCGTGTGTGTAGGAAGCACAGTTCTTTTGTTCTGAGAAAGCTCACTGTTCGGACCCCATAGAAAACACAAGATTAGAAGAGTGCTCTTTTCTCAAAAGCAGAGTGTGTTTCTTGTAAGGCGAGCTAGTGTTTGTTTCCCAGTCAGAAATGGAGTTGAATCCCATGCAGTTTCTGGTCTACGAGCAAGAGTTGTTTTCTGGTAAGGAAAGTCACTATTGTGCTCCCATTGCCATACACAGTGCAAATAGCACTCGCGTCTGTTCCCAGCAAGTACAGTGTATTGGACTGAATCGGAGCTACTGTTCTTGTCAGTTTCCTAAGCAGAGATGAACTAGATATGGCCCGTGTGTGTAGGAAGCACAGTACTTTTGTTCTGAGCAAGCTCACTGTTCAGACACCCTAGAAAACATGAGTAGAGTGGAAGAGTGCTCTTTTCTCAAAAGCAGAGTGTGTTTTTTGTAAGGCGAGATAGCGTTTGTTTCCCAGTCCTAAATGGATTGAATCACATGCAGTTTTTTGTCCTACGACCAAGAGTTGTTTTCTGGTAAGGAAAGTCACTATTGCGCTCCCATTTACATACACAGTGCAAATAGCACTCGCGTCTGTTCCCAGAAAGTACAGTGTATTGGACTGAAGCGGAGCTACTGTTCTTGTCAGTTTCCTAAGCAGAGTTGAACTAGATATGGCCCGTGTGTGTAGGAAGCACAGTTCTTTTGTTCTGAGCAAGCTCACTGTTCGGACCCCATATGAAACACAGTAGAGCAGAAGAGTGCTCTTTTCTCAAAAGCAGAGTGTGTTTCTTGTGAGGCAAGCTACCGTTTGTTTCCCAGTCCTAAATGGAGTTGAATCACATCCAGTTTTTGGTCCTACGAGCAAGAGTTGTTTTCTGGTAATAAAGTCACTGTTGCGCTCCCATTGCCATACACAGTGTAAATAGCACTCCCAACTGTTCCCAGCAAGTACAGTGTATGGACTGAAGTGGAGCTACTGTTCTTGTCAGTTTCCTAAGCAGAGTTGTACTAGATATGGCCCGTGTGTGTAGGAAGCACAGTTCTTTTGTTCTGAGCAAGCTCACTGTTCGGACCTTATAGGATACACAGTCGAGTAGAAGAGTGCTCTTTTCTCAAAAGCAGAGTGTGTTTCTTGTTAGGCGAGCTAGCTTTTGTTTCCCAGTCCTAAATGGAGTTGAATCACATGCAGATTCTTGTCCTATGAGCAAGAGTTGTTTTCTGGTAAGAAGAGTCACTATTGCCCTCCCATTGTCATTCACAGGGCAAATAGCACTGGCGTCTGTTCCCAGCATGTACAGTGTATTGGACTGAACAGGAGCTACTGTTCTTTTCAGTTTCCTAAGCAGAATTGAACTAGATATGGCCGTATTTGTAGGAAGCACAGTTCTTTTGTTCTGTGCAAGCTCACTCTTCTGGCCCTATAAGAAACACAGTAGAGTAGAAGAGTGCTCTTTTCTCAAAAGCAGAGTGTGTTTCTTGTAAGGCGAGCTAGCGTTTGTTTCCCAGTCCTAAATGGAGTTGAATCACATGCAGTTTTTGGTCCTATGAGCAAGAGTTGTTTTCTGGTAATAAAGTCACTATTGTGCTCCCATTGCCATACACAGTGCAAATAGCACTCGCATCTGTTCCCAACAAGTACAGTGTATTGGACTGAAGCGGAGCTACTGTTCTTGTCAGTTTCCTAAGCAGATTTGAACTAGATATGGCCCATGTGTGTAGGAAGCACAGTTCTTTTGTTCTGAGCAAGCACACTGTTCGAACTCCATAGGAAACACAGTAGAGTAGAAGAGTGCTGTTTTCTCAAAAGCAGAGTGTGTTTCTTGTAAGGCGAGCTAGTGTTTGTTTCCCAGTCAGAAATGGAGTTGAATCCCATGCAATTTCTGGTCCTACGAGCAAGAGGTGTTTTCTGGTAAGGAAAGTCACTATTGCGCTCCCATTTCCATACACAGTGCAAATTGCACTCGCGTCTGTTCCCAGCAAGTATAGTGTATTGGACTGAAGCGGAGCTACTGTTCTTGTCAGTTTCCTAAGCAGAGATGAACTAGATATGGCCCGCGTGTAAGAAGCACAGTTCTTTTGTTCTGAGCAAGCTCACTATTCAGACCCACTAGGAAACACAGTAGAGTAGAAGAGTGCTCTTTTCTCAAAAGCAGAGTGTGTTTCTTGTAAGGCAAGCTAGCATTTGTTTCCCAGTCCTAAATGGAGTTGAATCACATGCAGTTTTTGTTCCTCCGACCAAGAGTTGTTTTCTGGTAAGGAAAGTCACTATTGCGCTCCCATTTCCATACACAGTGCAAATAGCACTCGCGTCTGTTCCCAGCAATTACAGTGTATTGGACTGAAGCAGAGCTACTGTTCTTGTCAGTTTCCTAAGCAGAGTTGAACTAGATATGGCCCCTGTGTGTAGGAAGCACAGTTCTTTTGTTCTGAGCAAGCTCAGTATTTGGACCCCACAGGAAACACAGTAGAGTAGAAGAGTGCTCTTTTCTCAAAATCAGAGAGTCTTTCTTGTAAGGCAAGCTAGTCTTTGTTTCCCAGTCAGAAATGGAGCTGAATCCCATGCAGTTTCTTGTCCTATGACTAAGAGTTTTTTCTGATAAGAAGAGTAACTATTGTGCTCCTATTGCCATACACAGGGCAAATAGCACTCGCGTCTGTTCCCAGCTAGTACAGTGTATTGGACTGAAGAGGAGCTACCGTTCTTGTCAGTTTAATAAGCAGAGTTGAACTAGATATGGCCCCTGTGTGTAGGAAGCACAGTTCTTTTGTTCTGAGCAAGCTCAATGATCGGACCCCTTAGGAAACACAGTAGAGTAGAAGACTGTTTTTTTTCCAAAAGCAGAGTGTGTTTCTTGTAAGGTGAGCTAGTGTTTGTTTCCCAGTCCTAAATGGAGTTGAATCCCATGCAGTTTCTGGTCCTACGCGCAAGAGGTGTTTTCTGGTAAGGAAAGTTACTATTGCACTCCCATTTCCATACACAGTGCAAATAGCACTCGCGTCTGTTCCCAGCAAATACAGTGTATTGGACTGAAGCGGAGCTACTGTTCTTGTCAGTTTCCTAAACAGAGATGAACTAGATATGGCCCGTGTGTGTAGGAAGCACCGTTCTTTTGTTCTGAGCAAGCTCACTGTTAGACCCCCTAGGAAACACAATAGAGTAGAAGAGTGCTCTTTTCTCAAAAGCAGAGTGTGTTTTTTGTAAGGCGAGATAGCGTTTGTTTCCCTGTCCTAAATGGAGTTGAATCCCATGCAGTTTTTTGTCCTACGACCAAGAGTTGTTTTCTGGTAAGGAAAGTCACTATTGCGCTCCCATTTATATACACAGTGCAAATAGCACTCGCGTCTGTTCCCAGCAAGTACAGTGTATTGGACTGACGCGTAGCTACTGTTCTTGTCAGTTTCCTAAGTAGAGTTGAACTAGATATGGCCCCTGTGTGTAGGAAGCACAGTTCTTTTGTCCTGAGCAAGCTCACTATTCGGACCCCATAGGAAAAACAGTAGAGTAGAAGAGGGCTCTTTTCTCAAAATCAGAGTGTCTTTCTTGTAAGGC
Organism: Peromyscus eremicus; assembly: GCF_949786415.1. Lineage (NCBI taxonomy): Eukaryota > Metazoa > Chordata > Mammalia > Rodentia > Cricetidae > Peromyscus > Peromyscus eremicus. The sequence goes on from NW_026734296.1 coordinate 539,298, forward strand.
GAGCTAGTGTTTGTTTCCCAGTCAGAAATGGAGTTGAATCCGGTGCAGTTTCTGGTCTTATGAGCAAGAGTTGTTTTCTGATAAGAAGAGCCACTATTGTGCTCCTATTGCCATACACAGTGCAAATAGCACTCGTGGCTGTTCCCAGCAAGTACAGTGTATTGGACTGAATAGGAGCTACTGTTCTTGTCAGTTTCCTAATCAGAGTTGAACTACATATGGTCCGTGTGTGTAGGAAGCACAGTTCTTTTGTTCTGAGCAAGCTCACTGTTTCGAACCCAAAGGAAACACAGTAGAGTAGTAGAGTGCTCTTTTCTCAAAAGCAGAGTGCCTTTCTTGTAAGGCGAGCTAGCGTTTGTTTCCCAGTCCTAAATGGAGCTGAATCACATGCAGTTTTTGGTCCTACGAGCAAGAGTTGTTTCCTGGTAATAAAGTCACTATTGCGCTCCCATTGCCATACACAGTGCAAATAGCACTCGCATCTGTTCCCAGCAAGTACAGTGTACTGGACTGAAGCGGAACCACTGTTCTTGTCGGTTTCCTAAGCAGAATTGAACTAGATATGGCCCGTGTGTGTAGGAAGCACAGTTCTTTTGTTCTGAGCAAGCTCACTGTTCGGACCCCATAGGAAACACAGTAGAGTAGAAGAGTGCTCTTTTCTCTTAAGCAGAGTGTGTTTCTTGTAAGGCGAGCTAGTGTTTGTTTCCCAGTCCTAAATGGAGTTGAATCCCATGCAGTTTCTGGTCCTACGAGCAAGAGGTGTTTTCTGGTAAGGAAAGTCACTATTGCGCTCCCATTTCCATACACAGTGCAAATAGCACTCGTGTCTGTTCCCAGCAAGTACAGTGTATTGGACTGAAACGGAGCTACTGTTCTTGTCAGTTTCCTAAGCAGAGATGAACTAGATATGGCCCGTGTGTGTAGGAAGCACAGTTCTTTTGTTCAGAGCATGCTCACTGTTAGACCCCCTAGGAAACACAGTAGAGTAGAAGAGTGCTATTTTCTCAAAAGCAGAGTGTGTTTTTTGTAAGGCGAGATAGCGTTTGTTTCCCAGTCCTAAATGGATTGAATCACATGCAGTTTTTTGTCCTACGACCAAGAGTTGTTTTCTGGTAAGGAAAGTCACTATTGCGCTCCCATTTACATACACAGTGCAAATAGCACTCGCGTCTGTTCCCAGCAAGTACAGTGTATTGGACTGAAGCGGAGCTACTGTTCTTGTCAGTTTCCTAAGCAGAGTTGAACTAGATATGGCCCGTGTGTGTAGGAAGCACAGTTCTTTTGTTCTGAGCAAGCTCACTGTTCGGACCCCATATGAAACACAGTAGAGCAGAAGAGTGCTCTTTTCTCAAAAGCAGAGTGTGTTTCTTGTAATGTGAGCTAGCGTTTGTTTCCCAGTCCTAAATGGAGTTGAATCACATCCAGTTTTTGGTCCTACGAGCAAGAGTTGTTTTCTGGTAATAAAGTCACTGTTGCGCTCCCATTGCCATACACAGTGTAAATAGCACTCCCAACTGTTCCCAGCAAGTACAGTGTATGGACTGAAGTGGAGCTACTGTTCTTGTCAGTTTCCTAAGCATAGTTGTACTAGATATGGCCCGTGTGTGTAGGAAGCACAGTTCTTTTGTTCTGAGCAAGCTCACTGTTCGGACCTTATAGGATACACAGTCGAGTAGAAGAGTGCTCTTTTCTCAAAAGCAGAGTGTGTTTCTTGTTAGGCGAGCTAGCTTTTGTTTCCCAGTCCTAAATGGAGTTGAATCACATGCAGATTCTTGTCCTATGAGCAAGAGTTGTTTTCTGGTAAGAAGAGTCACTATTGCCCTCCCATTGTCATTCACAGGGCAAATAGCACTGGCGTCTGTTCCCAGCATGTACAGTGTATTGGACTGAACAGGAGCTACTGTTCTTTTCAGTTTCCTAAGCAGAATTGAACTAGATATGGCCGTATTTGTAGGAAGCACAGTTCTTTTGTTCTGTGCAAGCTCACTCTTCTGGCCCTATAAGAAACACAGTAGAGTAGAAGAGTGCTCTTTTCTCAAAAGCAGAGTGTGTTTCTTGTAAGGCGAGCTAGCGTTTGTTTCCCAGTCCTAAATGGAGTTGAATCACATGCAGTTTTTGGTCCTATGAGCAAGAGTTGTTTTCTGGTAATAAAGTCACTATTGTGCTCCCATTGCCATACACAGTGCAAATAGCACTCGCATCTGTTCCCAACAAGTACAGTGTATTGGACTGAAGCGGAGCTACTGTTCTTGTCAGTTTCCTAAGCAGATTTGAACTAGATATGGCCCCTGTGTGTAGGAAGCACAGTTCTTTTGTTCTGAGCAAGCACACTGTTCGAACTCCATAGGAAACACAGTAGAGTAGAAGAGTGCTGTTTTCTCAAAAGCAGAGTGTGTTTCTTGTAAGGCGAGCTAGTGTTTGTTTCCCAGTCAGAAATGGAGTTGAATCCCATGCAATTTCTGGTCCTACGAGCAAGAGGTGTTTTCTGGTAAGGAAAGTCACTATTGCGCTCCCATTTCCATACACAGTGCAAATTGCACTCGCGTCTGTTCCCAGCAAGTATAGTGTATTGGACTGAAGCGGAGCTACTGTTCTTGTCAGTTTCCTAAGCAGAGATGAACTAGATATGGCCCGCGTGTAAGAAGCACAGTTCTTTTGTTCTGAGCAAGCTCACTGTTCAGACCCACTAGGAAACACAGTAGAGTAGAAGAGTGCTCTTTTCTCAAAAGCAGAGTGTGTTTCTTGTAAGGCAAGCTAGCATTTGTTTCCCAGTCCTAAATGGAGTTGAATCACATGCAGTTTTTGTTCCTCCGACCAAGAGTTGTTTTCTGGTAAGGAAAGTCACTATTGCGCTCCCATTTCCATACACAGTGCAAATAGCACTCGCGTCTGTTCCCAGCAATTACAGTGTATTGGACTGAAGCAGAGCTACTGTTCTTGTCAGTTTCCTAAGCAGAGTTGAACTAGATATGGCCCCTGTGTGTAGGAAGCACAGTTCTTTTGTTCTGAGCAAGCTCAGTATTTGGACCCTTAGGAAACACAGTAGAGTAGAAGAGTGCTCTTTTCTCAAAATCAGAGAGTCTTTCTTGTAAGGCAAGCTAGTCTTTGTTTCCCAGTCAGAAATGGAGCTGAATCCCATGCAGTTTCTTGTCCTATGACTAAGAGTTTTTTCTGATAAGAAGAGTAACTATTGTGCTCCTATTGCCATACACAGGGCAAATAGCACTCGCGTCTGTTCCCAGCTAGTACAGTGTATTGGACTGAAGAGGAGCTACCGTTCTTGTCAGTTTAATAAGCAGAGTTGAACTAGATATGGCCCCTGTGTGTAGGAAGCACAGTTCTTTTGTTCTGAGCAAGCTCAATGATCGGACCCCTTAGGAAACACAGTAGAGTAGAAGACTGTTTTTTTTCCAAAAGCAGAGTGTGTTTCTTGTAAGGTGAGCTAGTGTTTGTTTCCCAGTCCTAAATGGAGTTGAATCCCATGCAGTTTCTGGTCCTACGCGCAAGAGGTGTTTTCTGGTAAGGAAAGTTACTATTGCACTCCCATTTCCATACACAGTGCAAATAGCACTCGCGTCTGTTCCCAGCAAATACAGTGTATTGGACTGAAGCGGAGCTACTGTTCTTGTCAGTTTCCTAAACAGAGATGAACTAGATATGGCCCGTGTGTGTAGGAAGCACCGTTCTTTTGTTCTGAGCAAGCTCACTGTTAGACCCCCTAGGAAACACAATAGAGTAGAAGAGTGCTCTTTTCTCAAAAGCAGAGTGTGTTTTTTGTAAGGCGAGATAGCGTTTGTTTCCCTGTCCTAAATGGAGTTGAATCCCATGCAGTTTTTTGTCCTACGACCAAGAGTTGTTTTCTGGTAAGGAAAGTCACTATTGCGCTCCCATTTATATACACAGTGCAAATAGCACTCGCGTCTGTTCCCAGCAAGTACAGTGTATTGGACTGACGCGTAGCTACTGTTCTTGTCAGTTTCCTAAGTAGAGTTGAACTAGATATGGCCCCTGTGTGTAGGAAGCACAGTTCTTTTGTCCTGAGCAAGCTCACTATTCGGACCCCATAGGAAAAACAGTAGAGTAGAAGAGGGCTCTTTTCTCAAAATCAGAGTGTCTTTCTTGTAAGGCGAGCTAGTGTTTGTTTCCCAGTCAGAAATGGAGTTGAATCCGGTGCAGTTTCTGGTCTTATGAGCAAGAGTTGTTTTCTGATAAGAAGAGCCACTATTGTGCTCCTATTGCCATACACAGTGCAAATAGCACTCGTGGCTGTTCCCAGCAAGTACAGTGTATTGGACTGAATAGGAGCTACTGTTCTTGTCAGTTTCCTAATCAGAGTTGAACTACATATGGTCCATGTGTGTAGGAAGCACAGTTCTTTTGTTCTGAGCAAGCTCACTGTTTCGAACCCAAAGGAAACACAGTAGAGTAGTAGAGTGCTCTTTTCTCAAAAGCAGAGTGCCTTTCTTGTAAGGCGAGCTAGCGTTTGTTTCCCAGTCCTAAATGGAGCTGAATCACATGCAGTTTTTGGTCCTACGAGCAAGAGTTGTTTCCTGGTAATAAAGTCACTGTTGCGCTCCCATTGCCATACACAGTGCAAATAGCACTCGCATCTGTTCCCAGCAAGTACAGTGTACTGGACTGAAGCGGAACCACTGTTCTTGTCGGTTTCCTAAGCAGAATTGAACTAGATATGGCCCGTGTGTGTAGGAAGCACAGTTCTTTTGTTCTGAGCAAGCTCACTGTTCGGACCCCATAGGAAACACAGTAGAGTAGAAGAGTGCTCTTTTCTCTTAAGCAGAGTGTGTTTCTTGTAAGGCGAGCTAGTGTTTGTTTCCCAGTCCTAAATGGAGTTGAATCCCATGCAGTTTCTGGTCCTACGAGCAAGAGGTGTTTTCTGGTAAGGAAAGTCACTATTGCGCTCCCATTTCCATACACAGTGCAAATAGCACTCGTGTCTGTTCCCAGCAAGTACAGTGTATTGGACTGAAACGGAGCTACTGTTCTTGTCAGTTTCCTAAGCAGAGATGAACTAGATATGGCCCGTGTGTGTAGGAAGCACAGTTCTTTTGTTCAGAGCATGCTCACTGTTAGACCCCCTAGGAAACACAGTAGAGTAGAAGAGTGCTATTTTATCAAAAGCAGAGTGTGTTTTTTGTAAGGCGAGATAGCGTTTGTTTCCCTGTCCTAAATGGAGTTGAATCACATGCAGTTTTTTGTCCAACGACCAAGAGTTGTTTTCTGGTAAGGAAAGTCACTATTGCGCTCCCATTTACATACACAGTGCAAATAGCACTCGCGTCTGTTCCCAGCAAGTACAGTGTATTGGACTGAAGCGGAGCTACTCTTCTTGTCAGTTTCCTAAGCAAAGTTGAACTAGATATGGCCCCTGTGTGTAGGAAGCACAGTTCTTTTGTCCTGAGCAAGCTCACTATTCGGACCCCATAGGAAACACAGTAGAGTAGAAGAGTGCTCTTTTCTCAAAAGCAGAGTGTGTTTCTTGTAAGGCGAGCTAGTGTTTGTTTCCCAGTCAGAAATGGAGTTGAATCCCATGCAATTTCTGGTCCTACGAGCAAGAGGTGTTTTCTGGTAAGGAAAGTCACTATTGCGCTCCCAATTCCATACACAGTGCAAATTGCACTCGCGTCTGTTCCCAGCAAGTATAGTGTATTGGACTGAAGCGGAGCTACTGTTCTTGTCAGTTTCCTAAGCAGAGATGAACTAGATATGGCCCGCGTGTAAGAAGCACAGTTCTTTTGTTCTGAGCAAGCTCACTGTTCAGACCCACTAGGAAACACAGTAGAGTAGAAGAGTGCTCTTTTCTCAAAAGCAGAATGTGTTTCTTGTAAGGCAAGCTAGCATTTGTTTCCCAGTCCTAAATGGAGTTGAATCACATGCAGTTTTTGTTCCTCCGACCAAGAGTTGTTTTCTGGTAAGGAAAGTCACTATTGCGCTCCCATTTCCATTCACAGTGCAAATAGCACTCGCGTCTGTTCCCAGCAATTACAGTGTATTGGACTGAAGCAGAGCTACTGTTCTTGTCAGTTTCCTAAGCAGAGTTGAACTAGATATGGCCCCTGTGTGTAGGAAGCACAGTTCTTTTGTTCTGAGCAAGCTCAGTATTTGGACCTCATAGGAAACACAGTAGAGTAGAAGAGTGCTCTTTTCTCAAAATCAGAGAGTCTTTCTTGTAAGGCAAGCTAGTCTTTGTTTCCCAGTCAGAAATGGAGCTGAATCCCATGCAGTTTCTTGTCCTATGACTAAGAGTTTTTTTCTGATAAGAAGAGTAACTATTGTGCTCCTATTGCCATACACAGGGCAAATAGCACTCGCGTCTGTTCCCAGCTAGTACAGTGTATTGGACTGAAGAGGAGCTACCGTTCTTGTCAGTTTAATAAGCAGAGTTGAACTAGATATGGCCCCTGTGTGTAGGAAGCACAGTTCTTTTGTTCTGAGCAAGCTCAATGATCGGACCCCTTAGGAAACACAGTAGAGTAGAAGACTGTTTTTTTTCCAAAAGCAGAGTGTGTTTCTTGTAAGGCGAGCTAGTGTTTGTTTCCCAGTCCTAAATGGAGTTGAATCCCATGCAGTTTCTGGTCCTACGCGCAAGAGGTGTTTTCTGGTAAGCAAAGTTACTATTGCACTCCCATTTCCATACACAGTGCAAATAGCACTCGCGTCTGTTCCCAGCAAATACAGTGTATTGGACTGAAGCGGAGCTACTGTTCTTGTCAGTTTCCTAAACAGAGATGAACTAGATATGGCCCGTGTGTGTAGGAAGCACAGTTCTTTTGTTCTGAGCAAGCTCACTGTTAGACCCCCTAGGAAACACAATAGAGTAGAAGAGTGCTCTTTTCTCAAAAGCAGAGTGTGTTTTTTGTAAGGCGAGATAGCGTTTGTTTCCCTGTCCTAAATGGAGTTGAATCCCATGCAGTTTTTTGTCCTACGACCAATGTTTGTTTTCTGGTAAAGAAAGTCACTATTGGGCTCCCATTTATATACACAGTGCAAATAGCACTCGCGTCTGTTCCCAGCAAGTACAGTGTATTGGACTGACGCGTAGCTACTGTTCTTGTCAGTTTCCTAAGTAGAGTTGAACTAGATATGGCCCCTGTGTGTAGGAAGCACAGTTCTTTTGTCCTGAGCAAGCTCACTATTCGGACCCCATAGGAAACACAGTAGAGTAGAAGAGTGCTCTTTTCTCAAAAGCAGAGTGTGTTTCTTGTAAGGCGAGCTAGCATTTGTTTCCCAGTCCTAAATGGAGCTGAATCACATGCAGTTCTTGTCAGTTTCCTAAGCAGAGTTGAACTAGATACGGCCCTTGTGTGTAGGAAGCACAGTTCTTTTGTTCTGAGCAAGCTCACTGTTCGGACCCCATAGGAAACACAGTAGAGTAGAAGAGTGCTATTTTCTCAAAAGCAGAGTGTGTTTCTTGTAAGGCGAGCTAGTGTTTGTTTCCGAGTCTGAAATGGAGTTGAATCCCATGCAGTTTCTGGTCCTAGGAGCAAGAGATGTTTTCTGGTAAGAAGATTCACTATTGCGCTCCCATTGTCATACACAAGGCAAATAGCACTGGCGTCTGTTCCCTGCGTGTACAGTGTATTGGACTGAAGATGTGCTACTGTTCTTGTCAGTTTCCTAAGCAGAGTTGAACTAAATATGGCCCCTGTGTGTAGGAAGCACAGTTCTTTTGTTCTGAGCAAGCTCACTGTTTGGACCACATAGGAAACACAGTACAGTAGAAGAGTGCTCTTTTATCAAAAGCAGAGTGTGTTTCTTGTTAGGCGAGCTAGTCTTTGTATCCCAGTCTGAAATGGAGTTGAATCCCATGCAGTTTCTGGTCCTACGAGCAAGAGTTGTTTTTTGGTAAGAAGTGTCACTATTGCGCTCCCATTGTCATACACAGGGCAAATAGCACTGGCTTCTGTTCCCAGCATGTACAGTGTATTGGACTGAAGAGGATCTACTGTCCTTGTCAGTTTCCTATGCAGAATTGATCTAGATATGGCCCGTGTGTGTAGGAAGCACAGTTCTTTTGTTCTGATCAAGCTCACTGATTCGACCCCATAGGAAACACTTTAGAGTAGAAGAGGGCTCTTTTCTCAAAAGTAGAGTGTGTTTCTTGTAAGACGAGTTAGCGTTTGTTTCCCAGTCCTAAATGGAGTTGAATCACATGCAGTTTCTGGTTTTACGAGCAAGAGTTGTTTTCTGGTAAGAAGAGTCACTATTGCGCTCCCATTGTCATACACAGGGCAAATAGCACTCGTGTCTGTTCCCAGCAAGTACAATTTATTGGACTGAAGAGGATCTACTATTCTTGTCAGTTTCCTAAGAATATTGAACTAAATATAGTCGGTGTGTGTTGGAAGCACAGTTCTTTTCTTCTGAGCAAGCTCACTCTTCTGGTCCTATAGGAAACACATTAGAGTAGAAGAGTGCCCTTTCCTAAAAGCAGAGTATGTTTCTTGTAAGACGAGCTAGCGTTTGTTTCCCAGTCCTAAATAAAGTTGAATCACATGCAGTTTCTGTTCCTACGAGCAAGAGTTGTTTTCTGGTAAGAAGAGTCACTATTGCGCTCCCATTGTAATACACAGGGCAAATAGCACTGGCGTCTATTCCCAGCATGTACAGTGTATTGGACTAAAGAGGATCTACTGTTCTTGTCAGTTTCCTAAGCAGAATTGAACTAGATATGGCCGTGTGTGTAGGAAGCACAGTTCTTTTGTTCTGAGCAAGCTCACTGTTTTGGCCCTATGGAAAACACAGAAGAGTAGAAGTGTGCCCTTTTCTCAGAAGCAGAGTGTGTTTCTTGTAAGGCGAGCTAGCGTTTGTTTTTCAGTGCTAAATGGAGTTGAATCACATGCAGTTTCTGGTCCTACGAGCAAGAGTTTTTTTCTGGTAAGAAGAGTCACTATTGCGCTCCCTTTGACATACACAGGTAAAATAGCACTGGCATCTGTTCCCAGCATGTACAGTGTATTGGACTGAAGAGGATCTACTGTCCTTGTCAGTTTCCTATGCAGAATTGATCTAGATATACCCCGTGTGTGTAGGAAGCACAATTCTTTTGTTCTGAGCAAGCTCATTGTTCTGGCTGTATTGGAAACACAGTAGAGTAGAATAGTGCTCTTTTCTCAAAAGAAGAGTGTGTTTCTTGTAAGGCGAGCTAGCGTTTGTTTCCCAGTCCTAAATGGAGTTGAATCACATGCAATTTTTGGTCCTAAGAGCAAGAGTTGATTTCTGGTAAGAAGAGTCACTATTGCGCACCCATTGCCATACACAGTGCAAATAGCACTGGCGTCTGTTCCCAGCATATACAGTGTATTGGACAGAAGAGGAGCTACTGTTCTTGGAAGTTTCCTAAGCACAGTTGAACTACATATGGCCCGTGTGTGTAGGAAGCACAGTTCTTTTGTTCTGAGCAAGCTCAATGTTCGGATCCCAAAAGAAACACAGAAGAGCAGAAGAGTGCTCTCTTCTCAAAAGCAGAGTGAGTTTCTTGCAAGGTGAGCTAGCGTTTGTTTCGCAGTCCTAAATGGAGTTGAATCACATGCACTTTCTGGTCCTACGAGCTAAAGTTGTCTTCTGGTGAGAAGAGTCACTATTCCGCTACAATTGACATACACATTACAAATAGCACTGGCGTCTGTTCCCAGCATGTACAGTGTATTGGACTGAGGAGGATCTACTGTTATTGTCAGTTTCCTAACCAGAATTGAATTACATATGGCCGTGTGTGTAGGAAGCACAGTTCTTTTGTTCTGAGAAAGCTCACTGTTCTGGCACTATAGGAAACAAAGTAAAGTAGAAGAGTGATCATTTCTCAAAAGCAGAGTGTGTTTCTTGTAAGGCGAGCTAGTGTTTGTTTCCCAGTCCTCAATGGAGTTGAATCACATGCAGTTTTTGGTCCTACGAACAAGAGTTGTTGTCTGGTAAGGAAAGTCACCATTGTGCTCCCATTGCCATACACACTGCAAAGAGCACTGGCATCTGTTCCCATTAAGTACAGTGTATTGGACTGAAGAGGAGCTACTGTTCTTTCAGTTTCCTAAGTAGAGTTGAACTAGATATGGCCCGTGTGTAAGAAGCACAGTTCTTTTTTTCTGAGCAAGCTCACTGTTCTGGCCCTATAGGAAACACAGTAGAGTAGAAGAGTGCTCTTTTCTCAAAAGCAGAGTGTGTTTCTCGTAATGCGAGCTAGCGTTTGTTTCCCAGTCCTAAATGGAGTTGAATCACACGCAGTTTCTGATCCTATGAGCAAGAGTTGTTTTCTGGTAAGAAGAGTCACTATTGAGCTCCCATTGTCATACACAGGGCAAATAGCACTCACGTCTGTTCCCAGCAAGTACAGTGTATTGGACTGAAGAGGATCGACTATTCTTGTCAGTTTCCTAAGCCGAATTGAACTAGATATGGCCGTGTGTATAGGAAGCACAGTTCTTTTGTTCTGAGCAAGCTCACTGTTTTGGCCCTATAGGAAACACAGTAGAGTAGAAGAGTGCTCTATTCTCAAAAGCAGAGTGTGTTTCTTGTAAGGGAGCTAGCGTTTGTTTCCCAGTCCTAAATGGATTTGAATCACATGCAGTTTCTTGTCTTATGAGCAAGAGTTGTTTTTTGGTAAGAAGAGTCACTATTGCGCTCCCATTGTCATATACAGGGCAAATAGCACTGGCTTCTATTCCCAGCATGTACAGTGTATTGGACTGAAGAGGATCTACTGTTCTTGTCAGTTTCCTAAGCAGAATTGAACTAGATATGGCCGTGTGTATAGGAAGCACAGTTCTTTTGTTCTGAGCAAGCTCACTGTTTTGGCCCTATAGGAAACACAGTAGAGTAGAGGAGTGCCCTTTTCTCAAAAGCAGAGTGGGTTTCCTGTAAGGCGAGCTAGCGTTTGTTTTTCAGTCCTAAATGGAGTTGAATCACATGCAGTTTCTGGTCCTACGAGCAAGAGTTGTTTTCTGGTAAGAAGAGTCATTATTGCGCTCCCATTGACATACACAGGTAAAATAGCACTGGCATCTGTTCCCAGCATGTACAGTGTATTGGACTCAAGAGGATCTACTGTCCTTGTTAGTTTCCTATGCAGAATTGATCTAGATATGGCCCGTGTGTGTAGGAAGCACAATTCTTTTGTTCTGAGCAAGCTCATTGTTCTGGCTGTATAGGAAACACAGTAGAGTAGAAGAGTGCTCTTTTCTCAAAATCAGAGTGTGTTTCTTGTAAGCGGAGCTAGCGTTTGTTTCCCAGTCCTAAATGGAGTTGAATCACATGCAGTTTTTGGTCCTACGAGCAAGAGTTGATTTCTGGAAAGAAGAGTCACTATTGCGCTCCCATTGCCATACACAGTGCAAATAGCACTGGCTTCTGTTCCCAGCAAGTACAGTGTATTGGACTGAAGAGGATCTGCTGTTCTTGTCAGTTTCCTAAGCAGAGTTGAACTAGATATGGCCCGTGTGTGTAGGAAGCACAGTTCTTTTGTTCTGAGCAAGCTCACTGTTCTGGCCCTATAGGAAACACAGGAGAGTAGAAGAGTGCTGTTTTCTCAAAACAGAGTGTGTTTCTTGTAAAGCGAGCTAGCGTTTGCTTCCCAAACCTAAATGTCGTTGAATCACATTCTGTTTCTGGTCCTAAGATAAAGAGTTGTTTTCTGGTAAGAAGAGTCACTATTTCGCTCCCATTGTCATACACAGGGCAAATAGCACTGGCGTCTGTCCCCAGCATGTACAGTGTATTGGACTGAAGAGGATCTACTGTTCTTGTCAGTTTCTGATGAAGAGTTGAACTAGATATGGCCCCTGTGTTTAGGAAGCACATTTCTTTTGTTCTGAGCAAGCTTACTGTTCTGGCCCTATAGGAAAAACAGTAGAGTAGAAGAGTACTCTTTTCTCAAAAGCAGAGCGTGTTTCTTGTAAGGCGAGCTAGCGTTTGTTTCCCAGTCCTAAATGGAGTTGAATCACATGCAGTTTCTGGTTCTACAAGCAAGAGTATTTTCTGGTAAGAAGAGTCACTATTGTGCTCCCATTGTCATACACATGGCAAGTAGCACTGGCATTTGTTCCCAGCATGTACAGTGTATTGGACTGAAGAGGATCTACTGTTCTTGTCAGGTTCCTAAGCAGAGTTGAACTATATATGGCCCGTGTGTGTATGAAGCACATTTCTTTTGTTCTGAGCAAGCTCACTGTTCTGGCCCTATAGGAAACACAGTAGAGTAGAAGAGTGCTCTTTTCTCAAAAGCAGAGTGTGTTTCTTGTAAGGCAAGCTAGCGTTTGTTTCCCAGTCCTAAATGAGTTGAATCCCATGCAGTTTCTGGTCCTAGGAGCAAGAGTTGTTTGGTGGTAAGAAGAGTCACTATTGCGCTCCCATTGTCATACACAGTGCAAATAGCACTGGCGTCTGTTCCCAGCAAGTACAGTGTATTGGACTGAAAGGGATCTACTGTTCTTGTCAATTTCCTAAGCAGAATTGAACTAGATATGGCCAGTGTGTGTAGGAAGCACAGTTCTTTTGTTCTGAGCATGCTCACTGTTCGGAACCCATAGGAAACACAGTAGAGTAGAAGTTTGCCCTTTTCTGAAATCAGAGCTTGTTTCTTGTAAGGCAAGCTAGCGTTTGTTTCCCAGGCCTAAGTGGAGTTGAATCACATGCAGTTTCTGGTCCTAAGAGCCAGAGTTGTTTTCTGGTAAGAAGGGTCACTATTGTGCTCCCATTGCTGTACACAGTACAAATAGCACTCGTCTGTTCCCAGCAAGTACAGTGTATTGAAGAGGAGCTACTGTTCTCGTCAGTTTCCTATAGAGAGTTGAACTAGATATTGCCTGTGTGTATAGGAAGCACAGTTCTTTGGTCTGAGCAAGCTCACTGTTCTGGCGCTATAGGAAAGACAGCAGAGAAGAAGAGTTCTCTTTTCTCAAAAGCAGATTGTGTTTCTTGTAAGGCTAGCTAGCGTTTGTTTCCCAGTCCTAAATGGAGTTGAATCACATGCAGTTTCTGGTCCTATGAGCAAGAGTTGTTTTCTGGTAAGGAAAGTCACTATTGCGCTCCCATTGCCGTACACAGTGCAAATAGCACTCGCGTCTGTTCACAGCAAGTACAGTGTATTGGACTGAAGTGGAGCTACTGTTGTTGTCAGTTTCCTAAGCAGAGTTGAACTAGATATGGCCCGTGTGTTTAGGAAGCACAGTTTTTTTGTTCTGAGCAAGCTCACTGTTCTGGCCCTATAGGAAACACAGTAGAGTAGAGGAGGGCTCTTTTCTCAAAAGCAGAGTGTGTTTCTTGTGTGGCAAGCTAGTGTTTGTTTCCAATTCAGAAATGGAGTTGAATCCCATGAAGTTTCTAGTCAAACGAGCAAGTGTTGTTTTCTGGTAAGAAGAGTCACTATTGTGCTCCCATTGTCATACACAGTGCAAATAGCACTCGCGTCTGCTCCCAGCAAGTACAGTGTATTGGACTGAAGGGGATCTACTGTTCTTGTCAGTTTCCTAAGCAGAATTGAACTAGATATGGCCCGTGTGTGTAGGAAACACAGTTCTTTTGTTCTGAGAGAGCTCACTGTTCGGACCCCATAGGAAACACAGTAGAGTAGAACTGTGCCCTTTTCTCAAATCAGAGCTTGTTTCTTTTAATGCAAGCTAGCGTTTGTTTAACAGTCCTAAGTGGAGGTGAATCACATGCAGTTTCTGGTCCTAAGAGCCAGAGTTGTTTTCTGGTAAGAGGGGTCACTATTGTGCTCCCATTGCTGTACACAGTACAAATAGCACTCGTCTGTTCCCAGCAAGTACAGTGTATTGGACTGAAGAGGAGCTACTGTTCTCGTCAGTTTCCTAAGCAGAGTTGAACTAGATATGGCCCGTGTGTGTAGGAAGCACAGTTCTTTTGTTCTGAGCAAGCTCACTGTTCTGGCCCTATAGGAAACACAGTAGAGTACAAGAGTGCTCTTTTCTCAAAAGCAGAGTGTGTTTCTTGTAAGGCAAGATAGCATTAGTTTCCCAGTCCTAAATGGAGTTGAATCACATGCAGTTTCTGTTCCTACGAGCAAGAGTTGTTTTCTGGTAAAAAGAGCCAGTATTGCACTCCCAATTTTGTACACAGTGCAAATAGCACTCGCGTCTGTTCCCAGCAAGTACAGTGTATTGGACTGAAGAAGAGCTACTGTTCTTGTCATTTTTCTAAGCAGAGTTGAACTAGATATGGCCCGTGTGTGCAGGAAGCACAGTTCTTTTGTTCTGAGCAAGCTCTCTGTTCTGGCCCTATAGGAAACACAGTAGAGTAGAAGAGTGCCCTTTTCTCAGAAGCAGAGTGTGTTTCTTGTAAGACGAGTTAGTGTTTGTTTCCAAGTCCTAAATGGAGTTGAATCACATGCAGTTTCTGGTCGTACGAGCAAGAGTTATTTTCTGGTAAGAAGAGTCACTATTGCGCTCCCATTGCTGTACACAGTGGAAAGAGCACAGGCGTCTGTTCCCAGCATGTACAGTGTATTGGACTGAAGAGTATCTACTGTTCTTTTCAGTTCACTAAACAGAATTGAACTAGATATAGCCGTGTGTTTAAAAAGCACAGTTCTTTTGTTCTGAGCAAGCTCACTGTTCTGGCACTATAGGAAACACAGTAGACTAGAAGAGTGCTCTTTCCTCAAAAGCAGAGTGTGTTACTTGTAAGGCGAGCTAGCGTTTGTTTCCCAGTCATAAACGGAGTTGAATGACATGCAGTTTCTGGTCCTATGAGCAAGAGTTGTTTTCTGGTAAGAAGAGTCACTATTGCGCTCCCTTTGCTGTACACAGTGCAAATAGCACTCACATATGTTCCCAGCAAGTACAGTGTATTGGACTGAAGAGGAGCTACTGTTCTTGTCAGTTTCCTAAGCAGAGTTGAACTAGATATGGCCCGTGTTTGTAGGAAGCACAATTCTTTTCTTCTGAGCAATCTCACTGTTCTGGCCCTATAGGAAACACAGTAGAGTAGAAGAGTGCTCTTTTCTCAAAAGCAGAGTCTGTTTCTTGTAAGGCGAGCTAGCGTTTGTTTCCCAGTCCTAAATGGAGTTGAATCACATACAGTTTTTGGTCCTACACGCAAGAGTTGTTTTCTGGTAAGGAAAGTCACTCTTGCGCTCCCATTGCCATACACAGTGCAAATACCACTCGCATCTGTTCCCAGCAAGTATAGTGTATTGGACTGAAGAGGAGCAACTGTTCTTGTCATTTTCCTAAGCAGAATTGACCTGGATATGGCCATTTGTGTAGGAAGCACAGTTCTTTTGTTCTGAGCAAGCTCACTGTACTGGCCCTATAGGAAACACAGTAGAGTAGAAGAGTGCTCTTTTCTCAAAAGCAGAGTGTGTTTATTGTAAGGCGAGCTAGCGTTTGTTTCCCAGTTCTAAATGGAGTTGAATCACATGCAGTTTTTGGTCCTATGAACAAGAGTGGTTTTCTGGTAAGAAGAGTCACTATTGCACTCCCATTGCTGTACACAGTGCAAATAGCACACTCGTCTGTTCCCAACAAGTACAGTGTATTGGACTATAGAGGAGCTACTGTTCTTGTCAGTTTCCTAAGCAGAATTGAACTAGATATGGCCCACGTGTGTAGGAAGCACAGTTCTTTTGTTCTGAGCAAGCTCACTGTTCGGACCCCATAGGAAACCCAGTAGAGTAGAAGTGTGCCCTATTCTCAAGAGCAGAGCGTGTTTCTTGTAAGGCGAGCTAGCGTTTGTTTCCCAGTCCTAAGTGGAGTTGAATCACATGCAGTTTCTGGTCCTATGATCAAGAGTTGTATTCTGGTAAGAAGAGTTACTATTGCGCTCCCTTTGTCTTACACAGTGCAAATAGCACTGGCGTCTGTTCCCAGCATGTACAGTGTATTGGACTGAAGAGGATCTACTGTTCTTCTCAGTTTACTAAGCCGAATTGAACTAGATAGGGCCGTGTGTGTAGGAAGCACAGTTCTTTTGTTCTGAGCAAGCTAACTGTCCTGGTGCTATATAAAACATGGTAGAGTAGAAGAGTGCTCTTTTCTCAAAAGCAGAGTGTCTTTCTTGTAAGGCGAGCTAGTGATTGTTTCCCAGTCCTAAATGGAGTTGAATCCCATGCAGATTCTGGTCCTACGAGCAAGAGTTGTTTTCTGGTAAGAAAAGTCACTATTGTGCTCCCATTGTCATACACAGTGCAAATAGCACTGGCGTCTGTTTTCAGCAAGTACAGTGTATTGGACTGAAGATGATCTACTGTTCTTGTCAGTTTCCTAAGCAGAATTGAACTAGATATGGCCCGTGTGTGTAGGATGCACAGTTCTTTTGTTCTGAGCAAGCTCACTGTACTGGCCCTATAGGAAAAAGAGCAGAGTAGAAGGGTGCTCTTTTCTCAAAAGCAGATTGTGTTTCTTGTAAGGCGAGGCTAGCGTCTGTTTCCCAGTCATAAAAGGAGTTGAATCACATGCAGTTTTTGGTCCTATGAGCAAGAGTTGTTTTCTGGTAAGGAAAGTCACTATTGTGCTCCCATTTCCATACCTAGTGCAAATAGCACTCGCATCTGTTCCCAGCAAGTACAGTGTATTGGACTGAAAAGGAGCTCCTGTTCTCGTCAGTTTCCTATGCAGAGTTGAACCAGATGTTGCCTGTGTGTATAGGAAGCACAGTTCTTTTGTTCTGAGCAAGCTCACTGTTCTGGCGCTATAGGAAAGACAGTAGAGTAGAGGAGTGCTCTTTTCTGAAAAGCAGAGTGTGTTTCTTGTAAGGCTAGCTAGCGTTTGTTTCCCAGTCCTAAATGGAGTTGAATCACATGCAGTTTCTGATCCTATGAGCAAGAGATGTTTTCTGGTAATAGAAGACACTATTGTGCTCCCATTGTCATACACAGGGCAAATAGCATGGGCGTCTGTTCCCAGCATGTAGAGTGTATTGGACTGAAGAGGAGCTACTGTTCTTGTCAGTTTCCTAAGCAGAATTGAACTGGATATGGCCATGTGTATAGGAAGCACAGTTCTTTTGTTCTGAGCAAGCTCACTGTACTGGCCCTATAGGAAACACAGTAGAGTAGAAGAGTGCTCTTTTCTCAAAAGCAGAGTGTGTTTCTTGTAAGGCGACCTAGCGTTTGTTTCCCAGTCCTAAATGGAGTTGAATCACATGCAGTTTTTGGTCCTATGAGCAAGAGTTGTTTTCTGGTAAGGAAAGTCACTATTGCGCTCCCATTGCCATACACAGTGCAAATAGCACTCGCGTCTGTTCCCAGCAAGTACAGTGTATTGGACTGAAGTGGAGCTACTGTTGTTGTCACTTTCCTAAGCAAAGTTGAACTATATATGGCCCGTGTGTAGAAAGCACAGTTCTTTTGTTCTGAGCAAGCTCACTGTTCTGGCCCTATAGGAAACACAGTAGAGTAGAGGAGGGCTCTTTTCTCAAATCAGAGTGTGTTTCTTGTAAGGCAAGCTAGTGTTTGTTTCCCAGTCAGAAATGGAGTTGAATCCCATGAAGTTTCTAGTCCTACGAGCAAGAGTTGTTTTCTGGTAAGAAGAGTCACTATTGTGCTCCCTTTGCCATACACAGTGCAAATAGCACTCGCGTCTGTTCCCAGCAAGTACAGTGTATTAGACTGAAGAGGAGCTACGGTTCCCGTCAGTTTCCTAAGCAGAATTGAACTAGATATGGCCCGTGTGTAGGAAGCACAGTTCTTTTGTTCTAAGCAAGCTCTCTTTTAGGACCCCATAGAAAACACAGTAGAGTAGAAGAGTGCTCTTTTCTCAAAAGCAGAGTGTGTTTCTTGTAAGGCGAGATAGCATTTGTTTCCCAGTCCTAAATGGAGTTGAATCACATGCAGTTTTTGGTCCTATGAGCAAGAGTTGTTTTCTGGTAAGGAAAGTCACTATTGTGCTCCCGTTGACATACACAGTGCAAATAGCACTCGCGTCTGTTTCCAGCAAGTACAGTGTATTGGACTGAAGAGGATCTACTGTTCTTGTCAGTTTCCTAAGCAGAATTGAACTAGATATGGCCCGTGTGTGTATGAAGCACATCTCTTTTGTTCTGAGCAAGCTCACTGTTCTAGCCATATAGGAAACACAGTAGAGTACAAGTGTGCTCTTTTCTCAAAAGCAGAGTGTGTTTCTTGTAAGGCGAGATAGCATTTGTTTCCCAGTCCTAAATGGAGTTGAATCCCATGCAGTTTCTGGTCCTACGAGCAAGAGTTGTTTTCTGGTAAGGAAAGTCACTATTGCGCTCCCGTTGACATACACAGTGCAAATAGCACTCGCGTCTGTTTCCAGCAGGTACAGTGTATTGGACTGAAGAGGAATTGAACTAGATATGGCCCGTGTGTGTATGAAGCACATCTCTTTTATTCTGAGCAAGCTCACTGTTCTGGCCCTATAGGAAACACATTAGAGTACAAGAGTGCTCTTTTCTCAAAAGCAGAGTGTGTTTCTTGTAAGGCGATATAGCACTTGTTTCCCATTCCTAAATGGAGTTGAATCACATGCAGTTTCTGGTCCTACGAGCAAGAATTGTTTTCTGGTAAGGAAAGTCACTATTGCGCTCCCATTGCCAAACACTGTGCAAATAGCACTCGCATATGTTCCCAGCAAGTACAGTGTATTGGACTGAAGAGGAGCTACTGTTTTTGTCAGTTTCCTAAGCAGAATTGAACTGAATATGGCCATTTGTGTAGGAAGCACAGTTCTTTTGTTCTGAGCAAGCTCACTGTACTGGCCCTATAGGAAACCCAGTAGAGTAGAAGAGTGCTCTTTTCTCAAAAGCAGAGTGTGTTTCTTGTAAGGCGAGCCAGCGTTGGTTTCCCAGTCCTAAATGGAGTTGAATCACATGCAGTTTTTGGTCCTACGAGCAAGAGTTGTTTTCTGGTAAGGAAAGTCACTATTGCGCTCCCGTTGACATACACAGTGCAAATAGCACTCGTGTCTGTTTCCAGCAAGTACAGTGTATTGGACTGAAGAGGAGCTACTGTTCTTGTCAGTTTCCTAAGCAGAATTGAACTAGATATGGCCCGTGTGTGTATGAAGTACATCTCTTTTGTTCTGAGCAAGCTCACTGTTCTAGCCATATAGGAAAAACAGTAGAGTACAAGTGTGCTCTTTTCTCAAAAGCAGAGTGTGTTTCTTGTAAGGCGAGATAGCATTTGTTTCCCAGTCCTAAATGGAGTTGAATCACATGCAGTTTCTGGTCCTATGAGCAAGAGTTGTTTTCTGGTAAGGAAAGTCACTATTGCGCTCCCATTGCCAAACACAGTGCAAATAGCACTCGCATCTGTTCCCAGCAAGTACAGTGTATTGGACTGAAGAGGAGCTAATGTTTTTGTCAGTTTCCTAAGCAGAATTGAACTGGATATGGCCATTTTTGTAGGAAGCACAGTTCTTTTGTTCTGAGCAAGCTCACTGTACTGGCCCTATAGGAAACACAGTAGAGTAGAAGAGTGCTCTTTTCTCAAAAGCAGAGTGTGTTTCTTGTAAGGCGAGCCAGCGTTTGTTTCCCAGTCCTAAATGGAGTTGAATCACATGCAGTTTTTGGTCCTACGAGCAAGAGTTGTTTTCTTTTAAGGAAAGTCACTATTGCGCTCCCATTGACATACACAGTGCAAATAGCACTCGCGTCTGTTCCCAGCAAGTACAGTGTATTGGACTGAAGAGGAGCTACTGTTCTTGTCAGTCTCCTAAGCAGAGTTGAACTAGATATGGCCCGTGTGCGTAGGAAGCACAGTTCTTTTGTTCTGAGCAAGCTCACTGTTCAGACCCCAGAGGACACATTGTAGAGAAGAAGAGTGCTCTTTTCTCAAAAGCAGAGTGTATTTCTTGTAAGGCGAGCTAGCTTTTGTTTCCCAGTCCTAAATGAATTTGAATCACATGCAGTTTCTGGTCCTAAGAGTAGAGTTATTTTTTGGTAAGAAGAGTCACTATTGCGCTAACAATGCCATACACTGTACAAATAGCACTTGCGACTGTTCCAATCAAGTACAGTGTATTGGACTGAAGAGGAGCTACTGTTCTTGTCAGTTTCCTAAGCAGAGTTGAACTAGATATGGCCCGTGTGTATAGGAAGCACAGTTCTTTTGTTCTGAGCAAGCTCACTGTTCGTACCCCATAGGAAACACAGTAGAGTAGAAGAGTGCTCTTTTCTCAAAAGCAGAGTGTGTTTCCTGTAAGGCGAGCTAGCGTTTGCTTCCCAGACCTAAAAGGAGTTGAATCACATGCAGTTTCTGGTCCTACAATCAAGAGTAGTTTTCTGGTAAGAAGAGTCACTATTTCGATCCCATTGTCATACACAGGGCAAATAGCACTGGCGTCTGTTCCCAGCATGTAGAGTGCATTGGACTGAAGAGGATCTACTGTTCTTGTCAGTTTCCGATGCACAGTTGAACTAGATATGGCCCGTGTGTGCAGGAAGCACAGTTCTTTTGTTCTGAGCAAGCTCACTGTTCTGGCCCTATAGGAAATACAGTAGAGTAGAATTGTGCTATTTTCTCAAAAGCAGAGTGTGTTTCTTGTAAGGCGAGCTAGCATTTGTTTCCCAGTCCTAAATGGAGTTGAATCACGTGCAGTTTCTGGTCCTAAAAGCAAGAGTTTTTTCCTGGTAAGAAGAGTCACTATTGCCCTCCCATTGTCATTCACAGGGCAAATAGCACTGGCGTCTGTTCCCAGCATGTACAGTGTATTGGACTGAAGAGGATCTACTGTTCTTTTCAGTTTCCTAAGCAGAATTGTACTAGATATGGCCATGTGTGTAGGAAGCACAGTTCTCTTGTTCTGAGCAATCTCACTGTTCTGGCCCTATAGGAAACACAGTAGAGTAGAACAGTGCTCTTTTCTCAAAAGCAGAGTGTGTTTCTTGCAAGGTGAGCTAGCGTTTGTTTCCCAGTCCTAAATGGAGTTGAATCACATGCAGTTTTTGGTCATACGAGCAAGAGTTGTTTTCTGGTAAGGAAAGTCACTATTGCGCTCCCTTTGCCATACACAGCTCAAATAGCACTCACTTCTGTTCCCAGCAAGTACAGTGTATTGGACTGAAGAGGAGCTACTGTTCTTGTCAGTTTCCTAAGCAGAGTTGAACTAGATATGTCCCGTGTGTATAGAAAGCACAGTACTTTTTTTCTGAGCAAGCACACTGTGCGGACCCCATAGGAAACACACTGCTCTTTTCTCAAAGCAGAGTGTGTTTCTTGTAAGGCAAGATAGCGTTTGCTTCCCAGACCTAAATGGAGTTGAATCACATGCAGTTTCTGGTCCTAAAAGCAAGAGTTGTTTTCTGGTAAGAAGAGTCACTATTGAGATCGCATTGTCATACACAGGGCAAATAGCACTGGCATCTGTTCCCAGCCTGTACAGTGTATTGGACTGAAGAGGATCTATTGTTCTTGTCAGTTTCCTCCGCAGAGTTGAACTAGATATGGCCCATGTGTGTAGGCAGCACAGTTCTTTTGTTCTGAGCAAGCTCACTGTGCGAACCCCATAGGAAACACATTGCTCTTTTCTCAAAAGCAGAGTGTGTTTCCTGTAAGGCGAGATAGCCTTTGCTTCCCAGTCCTAAATGGAGTTGAATCACATGCAGTTTCTGGTCCTACAAGCAAGAGTTGTTTTCTGGTAAGAAGAGTCACTATTGAGCTCGCATTGTCATACACAGGGCAAATTGCACTGGCATTTGTTCCCAGCATGTACAGTGTATTGGACTGAAGAGGATCTATTGTTCTTGTCAGGTTCCTAAGCAGAGTTGAACTAGATATGGCCCGTGTGTGTATGAAGCACATTTCTTTTGTTCTGAGCAAGCTCACTGTTCGGACCCCATAGGAAACACAGTAGAGTAGAAGTGTGCCCTTTTCTCAAAAGCAGAGCTCGTTTCTTGTAAGCCAAGCTAGCGTTTGTTTCTCAGTCCTAAGTGGAGCTGAATCACATGCAGTTTCTGGTCCTAAGAGCCAGAGTTGTTTTCTGGTAAGAAGAGTCACTATTGTGTTCCCATTGCTGTACACAGTGCAAATAGCACTCGCGTCTGTTCCCAGGAAGTACAGTGTATTGGACTGAAGAGGAGCTACTGTTCTTGTCATTTTCCTAAGCAGAGTTGAACTAGATATGGCCGTGTGTGCAGGAAGCACAGTTCTTTTGTTCTGAGCAAGCTCACTGTTCTGGCCCTATAGAAAACACAGTAGAGTAGAAGAGTGCTCTTTTCTCAAAAGAAGAGTATGTTTCTTATAAGGCGAGCTGGTGTTTGTTTCCCAGTCCTCAATGGAGTTGAATCATATGCAGTTTTTGGTCCTACGCGCAAGAGTTGTTTTCTGGTAAGGAAAGTCACTATTGCGCTCCCATTGCCAAACACAGTGGAAATAGCACTCACATCTGTTCACAGCAAGTACAGTGTATTGGACTGAAGAGGAGCTACTGTTCTTGTCAGTTTCCTAAGCAGAATTGAACTGGATATGGCCATTTGTGTAGGAAGCACACTTCTTTTGTTCTGAGCAAGCTCACTGTACTGGCCCAATAGGAAACACAGTAGAGTAGAGGGGTGCTCTTTTCTCAAAAGCAGAGTGTGTTTCTTGTAAGGCGAGCTAGCGTTTGTTTCCCAGTCCTAAATGGAGTTGAATCACATGCAGTTTTTGGTCCTACGAGCAAGAGTTGTTTTCTGGTAATGAAAGTCACTATTGCGCTCCCGTTGACATACACAGTGCAAATAGCACTCGCGTCTGTTCCCAGCAAGTACAGTGTATTGAACTGAAGATGAGCTACTGTTCTTGTCAGTTTCCTAAGCAGAGTTGAACTAGATATGGCCCGTGTGCGTAGGAAGCACAGTTCTTTTGTTCTGAGCAAGCTCACTGTTCGGACCCCATAGGACACATAGTAGAGAAGAAGAGTGCTCTTTTCTCAAAAGCAGAGTGTATTTCTTGTAAGGCGAGCTAGCTTTTGTTTCCCAGTCCTAAATGAATTTGAATCACATGCAGTTTCTGGTCATAAGAGTAGAGTTATTTTTTGGTAAGAAGAGTCACTATTGTGCTCCCAATGCCATACACAGTACAAATAGCACTTGCGTCTGTTCCAATCAAGTACAGTGTATTGGACTGAAGAGGATCTACTGTTCTTGTCAGTTTCCTAAGCAGAGTTGAACTAGATATGGCCCGTGTGTATAGGAAGCACAGTTCATTTGTTCTGAGCAAGCTCACTGTTCGGACCCCATAGGAAACACAATAGAGTAGAAGAGTGCTCTTTTCTCAAAAGCAGAGTGTGTTTCTTGTAAAGCGAGCTACGTTTGCTTCCCAGACCTAAATGGAGTTGAATCACATGCTGTTTCTGGTACTATGATCAAGAGTTGTTTTCTGGTAAGAAGAGTCACTATTTCGCTCCCATTGTCCTACACAGGGCAAATAGCACTGGCGTCTGTTCCCAGCATGTACAGTGTATTGGATTGAAGAGGATCTACTGTTCTTGTCAGTTTTCGATGAACAGTTGAACTAGATATGTGTTTAGGAAGCACATTTCTTTTGTTCTGAGCAAGCTTACTGTTCTGGCCCTATAGGAAAAACAGTAGAGTAGAAGAGTACTCTTTTCTCAAAAGCAGATGTGTGTTTCTAGTAAGGCGAGATAGCATTTGTTTCCCAGTCCTAAATGGAGTTGAATCACATGCAGTTTCTGTTCCTACGAGCAAGAGTTGTTTTCTGGTAAAAAGAGTCACTATTGTGCTCCCAATGCCGTACACAGTGCAAATAGCACTCGCGTCTGTTCCCAGCAAGTACAGTGTATTGGACTGAAGAGGAGCTACTGTTCTTGTCAGTTTCCTAAGCAGAGTTGAACTAGATATGGCCCATGTGTGCAGGAAGCACAGTTCTTTTTTTCTGAGCAAGCTCACTGTTCTGGCCCTATAGGAAACACAGTAGAGTAGAAGAGTGCTCTTTTCTCAAAAGCAGAGTGTGTTTCTTGTAAGGCGAGCTGGTGTTTGTTTCCCAGTCCTAAATGGAGTTGAATCACATGCAGTTTTTGGTCCTACGCGCAAGAGTTGTTTTCTGGTAAGGAAAGTCACTATTGTGCACCCATTGACAAACACAGTGCAAATAGCACTCGCATCTGTTCCCAGCAAGTACAGTGTATTGGACTGAAGAGGAGCTACTGTTCTTGTCAGTTTCCTAAGCAGGATTGAACTGGATATGGCCATTTGTGTAGGAAGCACAGTTCTTTTGTTCTGAGCAAGCTCACTGTACTGGCCCTATAGGAAACACAGTAGAATAGAAGTTTGCTCTTTTCTCAAAAGCAGAGTGTGTTTGTTGTAAGGCGAGCCAGCATTTGTTTTTTGTAGGAGGCACAGTTCTTTTGTTCTGAGTAAGCTCACTGTTCTGGCCCTATAGGAAACACAGTAGAGTACAAGAGTGCTCTTTTCTCAAAAGCAGATGTGTGTTTCTAGTAAGGCGAGATAGCATTTGTTTCCCAGTCCTAAATGGAGTTGAATCACATGCAGTTTCTGGTACTACGAGCAAGAGTTGTTTTCTGGTAAGAAGAGTCACTATTGTGCAGTTTCTGGTCCTATGAGCAAGAGTTGTTTATTGGTAAAAAGTGTCACTATTGCACTCCCAATGCTGTACACAGTGCAAATAGCACTCGCGTCTGTTCCCAGCAAGTACAGTGTATTGGACTGAAGAGGAGCTACTGTTCTTGTCAGTTTCCTAAGCAGAGTTGAACTCGATATGGCCCGTGTGTGCAGGAAGCACAGTTCTTTTGTTCTGAGCAAGCTCACTGTTCTGGCTTTATAGGAAACACAGTAGAGTAGAAGAGTGCTCTTTTCTCAAAAGAAGAGTGTGTTTCTTGTAAGGCGAGCTGGTGAATGTTTCCCAGTCCTCAATGGAGTTGAATCACATGCAGTTTTTGGTCCTACGCGCAAGAGTTGTTTTCTGGTAAGGAAAGTCACTATTGTGCTCCCATTGCCAAACACAGTGCAAATAGCACTCGCATCTGTTCCCAGCAAGTACAGAGTATTGGACTGAAGAGGAGCTATTGTTCTTGTCAGTTTCCTAAGCAGAATTGAACTGGATATGGCCATTTGTGTAGGAAGCACAATTCTTTTTTTCTGAGCAAGCTCACTGTACTGGCCCTATAGGAAACACAGTAGAGTAGAAGAGTGCTTTTTTCTCAAAAGCAGAGTGTGTTTCTTGTAAGGCGAGCCAGCTTTTGTTTCCCAGTCCTAAATGAATTTGAATCACATGCAGTTTCTGGTCCTACGAATAGAGTTATTTTTTGGTAAGAAGAGTCACTATTGCGCTCCCAATGCCATACACAGTACAAATAGCACTTGCGTCTCTTCCAATCAAGTACAGTGTATTGGACTGAAGAGGAGCTGCTGTTCTTGCCAGTTTCCTAAGCAGAATTGAACTAGATATGGCCCGTGTGTGTATGAAGCACATTTCTTTTGTTCTGAGCAAGCTCACTGTTCTGGCCCTATAGGAAACACAGTAGAGTAGAAGAGTGCTCTTTTCTCAAAAGCAGAGTGTGTTTCTTGTAATGCTAGCTAGCGTTTGTTTCCCAGTCCTAAATGGAGTTGAATCCCATGCAGTTTCTGGTCCTAGGAGCAAGAGTTGTTTTGTGGTAAGAAGAGTCACTATTGTGCTCCCATTGTCATACACAGTGCTAATAGCACTGGCGTCTGTTCCCAGCAAGTACAGTGTATTGGACTGAAGGGCATCTACTGTTCTTGTCAGTTTCCTAAGCAGAATTGAACTAGATATGGCCCGTGTGTGTAGGAAGCACAGTTCTTTTGTTCTGAGCAAGCTCACTGTTCGGATCCCATAGGAAACACAGTAGAGTAGAAGTGTGCCCTTTTCTCAAAAGCAGAGTTCGTTTCTTGTAAGGCAAGATAGCGTTTGTTTCTCAGTCCTAAGTGGAGTTGAATCACATGCAGTTTCTGGTCCTAAGAGCCAGAGTTGTTTTCTGGTAAGAAGATTCACTATTGTGTTCCCATTGCTATACACAGTGCAAATAGTACTCGTGTCTGTTCCCAGGAAGTACAGTGTATTGGACTGAAGAGGAGCTACTGTTCTTGTCAGTTTCCTAAGCAGAGTTGAACTAGATATGGCCGTGTGTGCAGGAAGCACAGTTCTTTTGTTCTGAGCAAGCTCACTGTTCTGGCCCTACAGGAAACACAGTAGAGTAGAAGAGTGCTCTTTTCTCAAAAGCAGAGTGTGTTTCTTATAAGGCGAGGTAGCGTTTGTTTCCCAGTCCTAAATGGAGTTGAATCACATGCAGTGTCTGGTCCTACAAGCAAAAGTTGTTTTCTGGTAAGAAGAGTCACTATTGTGCTCCCATTGTCATACACTGGGCAAATAGCACTGGCGTCTCTTCCCAGCAAGTACAGTGTATGGGACGCAAGAGGATCTACTGTTCTTGTCAGTTTCTTAACCAGAATTAAACTAGATATGGCTGTATGGGTAGGAAGCACAGTTCTTTTGTTCTGAACAAGCTCACTGTTTTGGCCCTGTAGGAAACACAGTAGAGTAGAAGAGTGCTCTTTTCTCAAAAGCAGAGTGTGTTTCTTGTAAGGCGAGCTAGCGTTTGTTTCGCAGTCCTAAATGGAGTTGAATCACATGCAGTTTCTGGTACTACGAGCAAGAGTTGTTTTCTGGTAAGAAGAGTCACTATTGTGCTCCCATTGTCATACACAGGGCAAATAGCACTGGCATCTGTTCCCAGCATGTACAGTGTATTGGACTGAAGAGGATCTACTGTTCTTGTCAGTTTCCTAAGCAGAGTTGAACTAGATATAGCCCCTGTGTGTAGGAAGCACTGTTCTTTTGTTCTGAGCAAGTTCACAGTTTGGACCCCCTAGGAAACACAGTAGAGTAGAAGAGTGCTCTCTTCTCAAAAGCAGAGTGTGTTTCTTGTAAGGCGAGCTAGCGT
Organism: Peromyscus eremicus; assembly: GCF_949786415.1. NCBI lineage: Eukaryota > Metazoa > Chordata > Mammalia > Rodentia > Cricetidae > Peromyscus > Peromyscus eremicus. The sequence goes on from NW_026734296.1 coordinate 566,147, forward strand.
TTGTTTCGCAGTCCTAAATGGAGTTGAATCACATGCAGTTTCTGGTACTACGAGCAAGAGTTGTTTTCTGGTAAGAAGAGTCACTATTGTGCTCCCATTGTCATACACAGGGCAAATAGCACTGGCATCTGTTCCCAGCATGTACAGTGTATTGGACTGAAGAGGATCTACTGTTCTTGTCAGTTTCCTAAGCAGAGTTGAACTAGATATAGTCGGTGTTTGTAGGAAGCACAGTTCTTTTGCTCTGAGCAAGCACACTGTTCTGGCCCTATAGGAAACACATTGGAGAGGAAGAGTGCTCTTTCTCAAAAGCAGAGTGTGTTTCTTGTAAGGCCAGCTAGCGTTTGTTTCCCAGTCCTAAATGGAGTTGAATCACATGCAGTTTCTGGTCCTATGAGCAAAAGTTGTTTTCTGGTAAGAAGAGTCACTATTGTGCTCCCATTGTCATACACAGGGCAAATAGCACTGGCGTCTCTTCCCAGCAAGTACAGTGTATGGGACGGAAGAGGATCTACTGTTCTTGTCAGTTTCCTAACCAGAATTGAACTAGATATGGCTGTATGTGTAGGAAGCACAGTTCTTTTGTTCTGAGCAAGCTCACTGTTTTGGCCCTGTATGAAACACAGTAGAGTAGAAGAGTGCTCTTTTCTCAAAAGCAGAGTGTGTTTCTTGTAAGGCGAGATAGCGTTTGTTTCCCAGTCCTAAATGGAGTTGAATCACATGCATTTTCTAGTCCTACGAGCAAGAGTTGTTTTCTGGTAAGAAGAGTCACTATTGCTCTCCCATTGTCATGCACAGGGCAAATAGCACTGGCGTCTGTTCCCAGCAACTACAGTGTATTGGTCTGAAGAGGATCTACTATTCTTGTCAGTTTCCTAAAAAGATTTGAACTAGATATGACCGTGTGTGTAGGAAGCACAGTTCTTTTGTTCTGAGCAAGCTCACTGTTCGGATCCCATAGGAAACAAAGTAGAGTAGAAGAGTTCTCTTTTCTCAAAAGCAGAGTGTGTTTCTTGTAAGGTGAGCTTGTGTTTGTTTCCCAGTCAGAAATAAATTTGTATCCCATGCAGTTTCTGGTCCTATGAGCAAGACTTGTTTTCTGGTAAGAAGAGTCACTATTGCGCTCCCATTGCCATATACTGTGAAAATAGCACTCGCGTCTGTTCCCAGCAAGTACAGTGTATTGGACTGAAGAGGAACTACTGTTCTTGTCAGTTTCCTATGCAGAGTTGAACTAGATATGGCCCGTGTGTGTAGGAAGCACAGTTCTTTTGTCCTGAGCAAGCTCACTGTTTGGACCCCAAAGGAAACACAGTAGAGTAGAAGAGTGCTCTTTTCTCAAAAGCAGATGTGTGTTTCTAGTAAGGCGAGATAGCATTTGTTTCCCAGTCCTAAATGGAGTTGAATCACATGCAGTTTCTGTTCCTACGAGCAAGAGTTGTTTTCTGGTAAAAAGAGTCACTATTGTGCTCCCAATGCCGTACACAGTGCAAATAGCACTCGCGTCTGTTCCCAGCAAGTACAGTGTATTGGACTGAAGAGGAGCTACTGTTCTTGTCAGTTTCCTAAGCAGAGTTGAACTAGATATGGCCCATGTGTGCAGGAAGCACAGTTCTTTTTTTCTGAGCAAGCTCACTGTTCTGGCCCTATAGGAAACACAGTAGAGTAGAAGAGTGCTCTTTTCTCAAAAGCAGAGTGTGTTTCTTGTAAGGCGAGCTGGTGTTTGTTTCCCAGTCCTAAATGGAGTTGAATCACATGCAGTTTTTGGTCCTACGCGCAAGAGTTGTTTTCTGGTAAGGAAAGTCACTATTGTGCACCCATTGACAAACACAGTGCAAATAGCACTCGCATCTGTTCCCAGCAAGTACAGTGTATTGGACTGAAGAGGAGCTACTGTTCTTGTCAGTTTCCTAAGCAGGATTGAACTGGATATGGCCATTTGTGTAGGAAGCACAGTTCTTTTGTTCTGAGCAAGCTCACTGTACTGGCCCTATAGGAAACACAGTAGAATAGAAGTTTGCTCTTTTCTCAAAAGCAGAGTGTGTTTGTTGTAAGGCGAGCCAGCATTTGTTTTTTGTAGGAGGCACAGTTCTTTTGTTCTGAGTAAGCTCACTGTTCTGGCCCTATAGGAAACACAGTAGAGTACAAGAGTGCTCTTTTCTCAAAAGCAGATGTGTGTTTCTAGTAAGGCGAGATAGCATTTGTTTCCCAGTCCTAAATGGAGTTGAATCACATGCAGTTTCTGGTACTACGAGCAAGAGTTGTTTTCTGGTAAGAAGAGTCACTATTGTGCAGTTTCTGGTCCTATGAGCAAGAGTTGTTTATTGGTAAAAAGTGTCACTATTGCACTCCCAATGCTGTACACAGTGCAAATAGCACTCGCGTCTGTTCCCAGCAAGTACAGTGTATTGGACTGAAGAGGAGCTACTGTTCTTGTCAGTTTCCTAAGCAGAGTTGAACTCGATATGGCCCGTGTGTGCAGGAAGCACAGTTCTTTTGTTCTGAGCAAGCTCACTGTTCTGGCTTTATAGGAAACACAGTAGAGTAGAAGAGTGCTCTTTTCTCAAAAGAAGAGTGTGTTTCTTGTAAGGCGAGCTGGTGAATGTTTCCCAGTCCTCAATGGAGTTGAATCACATGCAGTTTTTGGTCCTACGCGCAAGAGTTGTTTTCTGGTAAGGAAAGTCACTATTGTGCTCCCATTGCCAAACACAGTGCAAATAGCACTCGCATCTGTTCCCAGCAAGTACAGAGTATTGGACTGAAGAGGAGCTATTGTTCTTGTCAGTTTCCTAAGCAGAATTGAACTGGATATGGCCATTTGTGTAGGAAGCACAATTCTTTTTTTCTGAGCAAGCTCACTGTACTGGCCCTATAGGAAACACAGTAGAGTAGAAGAGTGCTTTTTTCTCAAAAGCAGAGTGTGTTTCTTGTAAGGCGAGCCAGCTTTTGTTTCCCAGTCCTAAATGAATTTGAATCACATGCAGTTTCTGGTCCTACGAATAGAGTTATTTTTTGGTAAGAAGAGTCACTATTGCGCTCCCAATGCCATACACAGTACAAATAGCACTTGCGTCTCTTCCAATCAAGTACAGTGTATTGGACTGAAGAGGAGCTGCTGTTCTTGCCAGTTTCCTAAGCAGAATTGAACTAGATATGGCCCGTGTGTGTATGAAGCACATTTCTTTTGTTCTGAGCAAGCTCACTGTTCTGGCCCTATAGGAAACACAGTAGAGTAGAAGAGTGCTCTTTTCTCAAAAGCAGAGTGTGTTTCTTGTAATGCTAGCTAGCGTTTGTTTCCCAGTCCTAAATGGAGTTGAATCCCATGCAGTTTCTGGTCCTAGGAGCAAGAGTTGTTTTGTGGTAAGAAGAGTCACTATTGTGCTCCCATTGTCATACACAGTGCTAATAGCACTGGCGTCTGTTCCCAGCAAGTACAGTGTATTGGACTGAAGGGCATCTACTGTTCTTGTCAGTTTCCTAAGCAGAATTGAACTAGATATGGCCCGTGTGTGTAGGAAGCACAGTTCTTTTGTTCTGAGCAAGCTCACTGTTCGGATCCCATAGGAAACACAGTAGAGTAGAAGTGTGCCCTTTTCTCAAAAGCAGAGTTCGTTTCTTGTAAGGCAAGATAGCGTTTGTTTCTCAGTCCTAAGTGGAGTTGAATCACATGCAGTTTCTGGTCCTAAGAGCCAGAGTTGTTTTCTGGTAAGAAGATTCACTATTGTGTTCCCATTGCTATACACAGTGCAAATAGTACTCGTGTCTGTTCCCAGGAAGTACAGTGTATTGGACTGAAGAGGAGCTACTGTTCTTGTCAGTTTCCTAAGCAGAGTTGAACTAGATATGGCCGTGTGTGCAGGAAGCACAGTTCTTTTGTTCTGAGCAAGCTCACTGTTCTGGCCCTACAGGAAACACAGTAGAGTAGAAGAGTGCTCTTTTCTCAAAAGCAGAGTGTGTTTCTTATAAGGCGAGGTAGCGTTTGTTTCCCAGTCCTAAATGGAGTTGAATCACATGCAGTGTCTGGTCCTACAAGCAAAAGTTGTTTTCTGGTAAGAAGAGTCACTATTGTGCTCCCATTGTCATACACTGGGCAAATAGCACTGGCGTCTCTTCCCAGCAAGTACAGTGTATGGGACGCAAGAGGATCTACTGTTCTTGTCAGTTTCTTAACCAGAATTAAACTAGATATGGCTGTATGGGTAGGAAGCACAGTTCTTTTGTTCTGAACAAGCTCACTGTTTTGGCCCTGTAGGAAACACAGTAGAGTAGAAGAGTGCTCTTTTCTCAAAAGCAGAGTGTGTTTCTTGTAAGGCGAGCTAGCGTTTGTTTCGCAGTCCTAAATGGAGTTGAATCACATGCAGTTTCTGGTACTACGAGCAAGAGTTGTTTTCTGGTAAGAAGAGTCACTATTGTGCTCCCATTGTCATACACAGGGCAAATAGCACTGGCATCTGTTCCCAGCATGTACAGTGTATTGGACTGAAGAGGATCTACTGTTCTTGTCAGTTTCCTAAGCAGAGTTGAACTAGATATAGCCCCTGTGTGTAGGAAGCACTGTTCTTTTGTTCTGAGCAAGTTCACAGTTTGGACCCCCTAGGAAACACAGTAGAGTAGAAGAGTGCTCTCTTCTCAAAAGCAGAGTGTGTTTCTTGTAAGGCGAGCTAGCGTTTGTTTCGCAGTCCTAAATGGAGTTGAATCACATGCAGTTTCTGGTACTACGAGCAAGAGTTGTTTTCTGGTAAGAAGAGTCACTATTGTGCTCCCATTGTCATACACAGGGCAAATAGCACTGGCATCTGTTCCCAGCATGTACAGTGTATTGGACTGAAGAGGATCTACTGTTCTTGTCAGTTTCCTAAGCAGAGTTGAACTAGATATAGTCGGTGTTTGTAGGAAGCACAGTTCTTTTGCTCTGAGCAAGCACACTGTTCTGGCCCTATAGGAAACACATTGGAGAGGAAGAGTGCTCTTTCTCAAAAGCAGAGTGTGTTTCTTGTAAGGCCAGCTAGCGTTTGTTTCCCAGTCCTAAATGGAGTTGAATCACATGCAGTTTCTGGTCCTATGAGCAAAAGTTGTTTTCTGGTAAGAAGAGTCACTATTGTGCTCCCATTGTCATACACAGGGCAAATAGCACTGGCGTCTCTTCCCAGCAAGTACAGTGTATGGGACGGAAGAGGATCTACTGTTCTTGTCAGTTTCCTAACCAGAATTGAACTAGATATGGCTGTATGTGTAGGAAGCACAGTTCTTTTGTTCTGAGCAAGCTCACTGTTTTGGCCCTGTATGAAACACAGTAGAGTAGAAGAGTGCTCTTTTCTCAAAAGCAGAGTGTGTTTCTTGTAAGGCGAGATAGCGTTTGTTTCCCAGTCCTAAATGGAGTTGAATCACATGCATTTTCTAGTCCTACGAGCAAGAGTTGTTTTCTGGTAAGAAGAGTCACTATTGCTCTCCCATTGTCATGCACAGGGCAAATAGCACTGGCGTCTGTTCCCAGCAACTACAGTGTATTGGTCTGAAGAGGATCTACTATTCTTGTCAGTTTCCTAAAAAGAATTGAACTAGATATGACCGTGTGTGTAGGAAGCACAGTTCTTTTGTTCTGAGCAAGCTCACTGTTCGGATCCCATAGGAAACAAAGTAGAGTAGAAGAGTTCTCTTTTCTCAAAAGCAGAGTGTGTTTCTTGTAAGGTGAGCTTGTGTTTGTTTCCCAGTCAGAAATAAATTTGTATCCCATGCAGTTTCTGGTCCTATGAGCAAGACTTGTTTTCTGGTAAGAAGAGTCACTATTGCGCTCCCATTGCCATATACTGTGAAAATAGCACTCGCGTCTGTTCCCAGCAAGTACAGTGTATTGGACTGAAGAGGAACTACTGTTCTTGTCAGTTTCCTATGCAGAGTTGAACTAGATATGGCCCGTGTGTGTAGGAAGCACAGTTCTTTTGTCCTGAGCAAGCTCACTGTTTGGACCCCAAAGGAAACACAGTAGAGTAGAAGAGTGCTCTTTTCTCAAAAGCAGAGTGTGATTCTTGTAAGGCGATCTAGCGTTTGTTTCCCAGTCCTAAATGGAGTTGAATAACATGCAGTTTCTGGTCCTATGAGCAAGAGTTGTTTTCTGGTAAGAAGAGTCACTATTGCGCTTCCATTGTCATACAAAGGGCAAATAGCACTCGCGTGTTTTCCCAGCATGTGCAGTGTATTGGAATGAAGATGACCTACTGTCCTTGTCAGTTTCCTAAGCAGAATTGATCTAGATATGGCCCGTGTGTAGGAAGCACAGTTCTTTTGTTCTGAGCAAGCTCACTGTTCTGACCCCAGAAGAAATACAGTAGAGTAGAAGAGTGCCCTTTTCTCAAAAGCAGCGTGTGTTTCTTTTAAGGCGTGCTACCTTTTTTTTTTTTCATCCTAAATGGAGTTGAATCACATGCAGTTTCTGGTCCTATGAGCAAGAGTTGTTTCCTGGTAAGAAGAGTACTATTGCGGTCCCATTTCCATACACATTGCAAATAGCACTGGCATCTGTTCCCCTCGTGTACAGTGTATTGGACAGAAGAGGATCTACTGTTCTTGTCAGTTTCCTAAGCAGAGTTGAACTAGATATAGTCGGTGTGTGTAGGAAGCACAGTTCTTTTGTTCTGAGCAAGCTCACTATTCTGGCCCTATGGGAAACACATTGGAGAAGTAGAGTGCTCTTTTCTCAAATGCAGAGTGTGTTTCTTATAAGGCGAGGTAGCGTTTGTTTCCCAGTCCTAAATGGAGTTGAATCACATGCAGTTTCTGGTCCTACAAGCAAAAGTTGTTTTCTGGTAAGAAGAGTCACTATTGTGCTCCCATTGTCATACACAGGGCAAATAGCACTGGCGTCTCTTCCCAGCAAGTACAGTGTATGGGACGGAAGAGGATCTACTGTTCTTGTCAGTTTCCTAACCAGAATTGAACTAGATATGGCTGTATGTGTAGGAAGCACAGTTCTTTTGTTCTGAGCAAGCTCACTGTTTTGGCCCTGTAGGAAACACAGTAGAGTAGAAGAGTGATCTTTTCTCAAAAGCAGGGTGTGTTTCTTGTAAGGCGAGCTAGCGTTTGTTTCCCAGTTCTAAATGGAGTTGAATCACATGCAGTTTTTGGTCCTACGAGCTAGAGTTGTTTTCTGGTAAGGAAAGTCACTATTGCGCTCCCATTGCCGTGCATAGTGCAAATAGCACTGGCGTCTGTTCCCAGCAAGTACAGTGTATTGGACTGAAGATGAGCTACTGTTCTTGTCAGTTTCCTAAGCAGAGTTGAACTAGATATGGCCCGTGTGTGTAGGAAGCACAGTTCTTTTGTTCTGAGCGAGCTCACTGTTTTGGCCCTATAGTAAACACAGTAGAGTAGAAGAGTGCTCTTTTCTCTAAAGCAGAGTGTGTTTCTTGTAGGCAAGCTAGCGTTTGTTTCCCAGTCCTAAAAGGAGTTGAATCCCATGCAGTTTCTGGTCCTGTGAGCAAGAGTTGTTTTCTGGTAAGAAGAGTCACTATTGTGCTCCCATTGTCATACACAGGGCAAATAACACTGGCGTCTGTTCCCAGCATGTACAGTGTATTGGACTGAAGAGGAGCTACAGTTCTTGTCAGTTTCCTAAGCAGAATTGAACTAGATAAGGCCGTGTGAGTAGGAAGCACAGTTCTTTTGTTCTGAGCTAGCTCACTGTTCTGGCCCTATAGGAAACACAGTAGAGTAGAAGAGTGCTTTTTTCTCAAAAGCAGAGTGTGTTTCTTGTAAGGCTAGCTAGTGTTTGTTTCCCAGTCTGAAATGGAGTTGAATCCCATGCAGTTTTTGGTCCCACGAGCAAGAGTTGTTTTCCCATAAGAAGAGTCACTATTGGGCTCTCTTTGACATATACAGTGCAAATAGCTCTCGCGTCTGTTCCCAGCAAGTACAGTGTATTGGACTGAAGAGGAGCTACTGTTCTTGTCAGTTTCCTAAGCAGAGTTGAACTAGATATGGCCCGTGTGTGTAGGAAGCACAGTTCTTTTGTTCTGAGCAAGCACACTGTTTGTACCCAAAAAAAAACACAGAAGAGTAGAAGAGTGCTCTTTTCTCAAAAGCAGAGTGTGTTTCTTGTAAGGAGAGCTAGTGTTTGTTTCCCAGTCAGAAATGGAGTTGAATCCCATGCAGTTTCTGATCCTACGAACAAGAGTTGTTTTCTGGTAAGAAGAGTCACTATTGCGCTCCCATTGACATACACAAGTCAAATAGCACTGGCGTCTATTCCCAGCATGTACAGTGTATTGGACTGAAGAGGATCTACTGTTCTTGTCAGTTTCCTAAGCAGAATTGAACCAGATATGGCCGTGTGTGTAGGAAACACAGTCCTTTTCTTCTGAGCAAGCTCACTGTTGTGGCTCTTTTGAAAACACAGTAGAGTAGAAGAATGCTCTTTTCTCAAAAGCAGAGTGTGTTTCTTGTAAGGCATGCTAGCGTTTGTTTCCCAGTCCTAAATGGAGTTGAATCACATGCAGTTTTTGGTCCCATGAGCAAGAGTTGTTTTCTGGTAAGGAAAGTCACTATTGTGCTCCCATTCCCCTATACAGTGCAAATAGCGTTTCTGTTCCCAGCAAGTACAGTGTATTGGACTGAAGAGGAGTTACTGTTCTTGTCAGTTTCCTAAGCAGAGTTGAACTAGATATGGCTCGTGTGTGTAGGAAGCACAGCTCTTTAGTTCTGAGCAAGCTCACTGTTCGGACCCCATAGGACACACTTTAGAGTAGAAGAGTGCTCTTTTCTCAAAAGCAGAGTGTGTTTCTTGTAAGCCGAGCTAGCGTTTGTTTCCCAGTCCTAAATGGAGTTGAATCACATGCAGTTTCTGGTCCTATGTGCAAGAGTTGTTTTCTCGTAAGAAGAGTCACTATTGCACTCCCATTGTCATACACAGGGCAAATAGCACTGGCGTCTATTCCCAGCATGTACAGTGTATTGGACTGAAGAGGATCTACTGTTCTTGTCAGTTTCCTAAGCAGAATGGAACTAGATATGGCCATGTGTGTAGGAAGCACAGTTCTTTTGTTCTGAGCAAGCTCACTGTTTTGGCCCTATAGGAAACTCAGTAGAGTAGAAGAGTGCCCTTTTATCAAAAGCAGAGTGTGTTTCTTGTAAGGCGAGCTAGCATTTGTTTTCCAGTCCTAAATGGAGTTGAATCACATGCAGTTTATGGTCCTATGAGCAAGAGGTGTTTTCTGGTAAGAAGAGTCACTATTGTGCTCCATATGTCATACACAGGGCAAATTGCACTGGCGTCTGTTCCCAGCAAGTACAGTGTATTGGACTGAAGAGGATATACTGTCCTTGTCAGTTTCCTAAGCAGAATTGATCTAGATATGGCCATGTGTGTGGGAAGCACAGATCTTTTGTTCTGAGAAAGCTCACTGTTCTGACCCCATAAGAAACACAGTAGAGTAGAAGAGTGCCGTTTTCTCAAAAGCAGTGTGTGTTTCTTGTAAGGCGAGCTAGCGTTTGGTTTCAGTCGTAAATGGAGTTGAATCACATGCAGTTTCTGGTCCTATGAGCAAGAGTTGTTTTCTGGTAAGAAGAGTCACTATTGTGCTCCCATTGTCATACACAGGGAAAATAGCACTGGCATCTGTTCCCAGCATACAGTGTATTGGACTCAAGAGGATCTACTGTCCTTGTCAGTTTCCTATGCAGAATTGATGTAGATATGGCCCGTGTGTGTAGGAAGCACAGTTCTTTTGTTCTGAGCAGGCTCACTGTTTTGGCCCTATAGGGAACACAGTAGAGTAGAAGAGTGCTCTTTTCTCAAAAGCAGAGTGTGTTTCTTGTAAGGCGAGCTAGCGTTTGTTTCCCAGTCCTAAATGTAGTTGAATCACATGCAGTTTTTGGTCCTACAAGCAAGAGTTGTTTTCTGGTAAGAGAGTCACTATTGTGCTCCCATTGCCATACACAGTGCAAATAGCACTGGCGTCTGTTCCCAGCAAATACAGTGTATTGGACTGAAGAGAAGCTACTGTTCTTGTCAGTTTTCTAAGCAGAATTGAACTAGATATGGCCCGTGTGTGTAGGAAGCACAGTTCTTTTGTTCTGAGCAAGCTCACTATTCTGGACCTGTAGGAAACACAGTAGAGTTGAAGAGTGATCTTTTCTCAAAAGCAGAGTGTGTTTCTTGTAAGGCGAGCTAGCGTTTGTTTCCCAGTCCTAAATGGAGTTGAATCACATGCAGTTTCTGGTACTACGAGCAAGAGTTGTTTTCTGGTAAGAATAGTCACTATTGGGCTCCCATTGCCATATACAGTGCAAATAGCTCTCGCGTCTATTCCAAGAAAGTACAGTGTATTGGACAGAAGAGGAGTACTGTTCTTGTCAGTTTCCTAAGCAGAGTTGAACTAGATATGGCTCGTGTGTGTAGGAAGCACAGTTCTTTGGTTCTGAGAAAGCACACTGTTTGGACACCAAAGGAAACACAGAAGAGTAGAAGAGTGCTCTTTTCTCAAAAGCAGAGTGTGTTTCTTGTAATGAGAGCTAGTGTTTGTTTCCCAGTCAGAAATGGAGTTGAATCCCATGCAGTTTCTGATCCTACGAACAAGAGTTGTTTTCTGGTAAGAAGAGTCACTATTGCGCTCCCATTGATATACACAAGTCAAATAGCACTGGCGTCTATTCCCAGCATGTACAGTGTATTGGACTGAAGAGGATCTACTGTTCTTGTCAGTTTCCTAAGCAGAATTGAACCAGATATGGCCGTGTGTGTAGGAAACACAGTCCTTTTCTTCTGAGCAAGCTCACTGTTGTGGCTCTTTTGAAAACACAGTAGAGTAGAAGAATGCTCTTTTCTCAAAAGCAGAGTGTGTTTCTTGTAAGGCATGCTAGCGTTTGTTTCCCAGTCCTAAATGGAGTTGAATCACATGCAGTTTTTGGTCCCATGAGCAAGAGTTGTTTTCTGGTAAGGAAAGTCACTATTGTGCTCCCATTCCCCTATACAGTGCAAATAGCGTTTCTGTTCCCAGCAAGTACAGTGTATTGGACTGAAGAGGAGTTACTGTTCTTGTCAGTTTCCTAAGCAGAGTTGAACTAGATATGGCTCGTGTGTGTAGGAAGCACAGTTCTTTAGTTCTGAGCAAGCTCACTGTTCGGACCCCATAGGACACACTTTAGAGTAGAAGAGTGCTCTTTTCTCAAAAGCAGAGTGTGTTTCTTGTAAGCCGAGCTAGCGTTTGTTTCCCAGTCCTAAATGGAGTTGAATCACATGCAGTTTCTGGTCCTATGTGCAAGAGTTGTTTTCTCGTAAGAAGAGTCACTATTGCACTCCCATTGTCATACACAGGGCAAATAGCACTGGCGTCTATTCCCAGCATGTACAGTGTATTGGACTGAAGAGGATCTACTGTTCTTGTCAGTTTCTTAAGCAGAATGGAACTAGATATGGCCATGTGTGTAGGAAGCACAGTTCTTTTGTTCTGAGCAAGCTCACTGTTTTGGCCCTATAGGAAACTCAGTAGAGTAGAAGAGTGCCCTTTTATCAAAAGCAGAGTGTGTTTCTTGTAAGGCGAGCTAGCATTTGTTTTCCAGTCCTAAATGGAGTTGAATCACATGCAGTTTATGGTCCTATGAGCAAGAGGTGTTTTCTGGTAAGAAGAGTCACTATTGTGCTCCATATGTCATACACAGGGCAAATTGCACTGGCGTCTGTTCCCAGCAAGTACAGTGTATTGGACTGAAGAAGATATACTGTCCTTGTCAGTTTCCTAAGCAGAATTGATCTAGATATGGCCATGTGTGTGGGAAGCACAGATCTTTTGTTCTGAGAAAGCTCACTGTTCTGACCCCATAAGAAACACAGTAGAGTAGAAGAGTGCCGTTTTCTCAAAAGCAGTGTGTGTTTCTTGTAAGGCGAGCTAGCGTTTGGTTTCAGTCGTAAATGGAGTTGAATCACATGCAGTTTCTGGTCCTATGAGCAAGAGTTGTTTTCTGGTAAGAAGAGTCACTATTGTGCTCCCATTGTCATACACAGGGAAAATAGCACTGGCATTTGTTCCCAGCATACAGTGTATTGGACTCAAGAGGATCTACTGTCCTTGTCAGTTTCCTATGCAGAATTGATGTAGATATGGCCCGTGTGTGTAGGAAGCACAGTTCTTTTGTTCTGAGCAGGCTCACTGTTTTGGCCCTATAGGGAACACAGTAGAGTAGAAGAGTGCTCTTTTCTCAAAAGCAGAGTGTGTTTCTTGTAAGGCGAGCTAGCGTTTGTTTCCCAGTCCTAAATGTAGTTGAATCACATGCAGTTTTTGGTCCTACAAGCAAGAGTTGTTTTCTGGTAAGAGAGTCACTATTGTGCTCCCATTGCCATACACAGTGCAAATAGCACTGGCGTCTGTTCCCAGCAAATACAGTGTATTGGACTGAAGAGAAGCTACTGTTCTTGTCAGTTTTCTAAGCAGAATTGAACTAGATATGGCCCGTGTGTGTAGGAAGCACAGTTCTTTTGTTCTGAGCAAGCTCACTATTCTGGACCTGTAGGAAACACAGTAGAGTGAAGAGTGATCTTTTCTCAAAAGCAGAGTGTGTTTCTTGTAAGGCGAGCTAGCGTTTGTTTCCCAGTCCTAAATGGAGTTGAATCACATGCAGTTTCTGGTACTACGAGCAAGAGTTGTTTTCTGGTAAGAATAGTCACTATTGGGCTCCCATTGCCATATACAGTGCAAATAGCTCTCGCGTCTATTCCAAGAAAGTACAGTGTATTGGACAGAAGAGGAGTACTGTTCTTGTCAGTTTCCTAAGCAGAGTTGAACTAGATATGGCTCGTGTGTGTAGGAAGCACAGTTCTTTGGTTCTGAGAAAGCACACTGTTTGGACCCCAAAGGAAACACAGAAAAGTAGATGAGTGCTCTTTTCTCAAAAGCAGAGTGTGTGTCTTGTAAGGCGAACTAGCGTTTGTTTCCCAGTCCTAAATGGAGTTGAATCAAATGCAGTTTCTGGTCCTAGGAGCAAGAGATGTTTTCTGGTAAGAAGAGTCACTATTGCGCTCCCATTGTCATACAAAAGGCAAATAGCACTGGCGTCTATTCCCAGCATGTACAGTGTATTGGACTGAAAAGGATCTACTGTTCTTGTCAGTTTCCTAAGCAGAATTGAACCAGATATGGCCGTGTGTGTAGGAAGCACAGTTCTTTTATTCTGAGCAAGCTCACTGTTTTGGCTCTAAAAAAAAACAGTAGAGTAGAAGAGTGCTCTTTTCTCAAAAGCAGAGTGTGTTTATTGTAAGGCGAGCTAGCATTTGTTTCCCAGTTCTAAATGGAGTTAAATCACATGCAGTTTCTGGTCCTATGAGCAAGAGTTGTTTTCTGGTAAGAAGAGTCACTATTGCGCCCCCATTATAATACACAGGGCAAATAGCACTGGCATCTGTTCCCAGCATGTACAGTGTATTGGACTGAAGAGGAGCTACTGTTCTTGTCAGTTTCTTAAGCAGAGTTGAACTAGATATAGCCCGTGTATGTAGGAAGCAAAGTTCTTTTGTTCTGAACAAGCTCATTATTCTGGCCCTATAGGAAACACAGTAGCGAAGAAGAGTGCTCTTTTCTCAAAAGCAGAGTGTGTTTCTTGTAAGGCGAGCTAATGTTTGTTTTCCAGTCCGAAATGGAGTTGAATCACATGCAGTTTCTGGTCCTACGAGCAAGAATTGTTTCCTGTGAAGAAGAGTCACTATTGCGCTCCCTTTGTCACACAGGGCAAATAGCACTGGTGTCTGTTCCCAGCAAGTACAGTGTATTGGACTGAAGAGGAGCTACTGTTATTGTCATTTTCCTAAGCAGAGTTGAACTAGATATGGCCCGTGTGTGTAGGAAGCACAGTTCTTTTGTTCTGAGCAAGCTCACTTTTTGGCTCTAAAGAAAACACAGTAGAGTAGAAGAGTGCTCTTTTCTCAAAAGCAGAGTGTGTTTCTTGTAAGGCGAGCTAGCGTTTGTTTCCAAGTCATAAATGGAGTTGAATCACATGCATTTTTTGGACCCATGATCAAGAGTGGTTTTCTGGTAAGGAAAGTCACTATTGCGCTCCCATTCCCCTACTCAGTGCAAAGAGCACTCGCATCTGTTCCCAGCAAGTACAGTGTATTGGACTGAAGAGGAGCTACTGTTCTTGAAGTTTCCTAAGCAGAGTTGAACTAGATATGGCTCATGTGTAGGTAGCACAGTTCTTTTGTTCTGAGCAAGCTCACAGTTCGGACCCCATAGGAAATACTTTAGAGTAGAAAAGGGCTCTTTTCTCAAAAGCAGAGTGTGTTTCTTGTAAGGCGAACTAGCGTTTGTTTCCCAGTCCTAAATGGAGTTGAATCACATGCAGTTTCTGGTCCTTTGAGCAAGAGTTGTTTTCTGGTAAGAAGAGTCACTATTGCGCTCCCATTGTCATACACAGGGCAAATAGCACTCGTGTCTGTTCACAGCAAGTACAGTGTATTGGACTGAAGAGGATCTGCTATTCTTGTCAGTTTCCTAAGCAGAATTGAACTAGGTTTGACCGTGTGTGTAGGAAGCACAGTTCTTTTGTTCTGAGCAAGCTCATTGTTTTGGCCCTATAGGAAACACAGTAGAGTAGAATAGTGCTCTTTTCTCAAAAGCAGAGTGTGTTTCTTGTAAGGCGATCTAGCGATTGTTTCCCAGTCCTAAATGGAGTTGAATCACATGTAGCTTTTGGTCCTACGAGCAAGAGGTGTTTTCTGGTAAGAAGAGTCACTATTGTGCTCCATATGACATACACAGGGCAAATAGCACTCGCGTCTGTTCCTTGCAAGTACAGTGTATTGCACTGAAGAGGAGCTACTGTCCTTGTCAGTTTCCTAAGCAGAGTTGAACTAGATATGGCCCCTGTGTGTAGGAAGCACAGTTCTTTTGTTCTGAGCAAGCTCACTGTTCTGGCCCTATAGGAAACTCAGTAGAGTAGAAGAGTGCTCTTTTCTCAAAAGCAGAGTGTGTTTCTTATAAGGCGAGCTAGTGTTTGTTTCCCAGTCAGAAATGGAGTTGAATCCCATGCAGTTTCTGGTCCTACGAGCAAGAGGTGTTTTCTGGTAAGGAAAGTCACTATTGCGCTCCCATTGTCATACACAGGGCAAATAGCACTGGCGTCTGTTCCCAGCAAGTACAGTGTATTGGACTGAAGTGGAGCTACTGTTCTTGTCAGTTTCCTAAGCATAGTTGAACTAGATATGGTCCCTGTGTGTAGGAAGCACAGTTCTTTTGTTCTGAGCAAGCTCACTGTTCGGACCCCATAGGAAACACTTTAGAGTAGCAGAGGGCTCTTTTCTCAAGAGCAGAGTGTGTTTCTTGTAAGGCGAGCTAGTGTTTGTTTCCCAGTCAGAAATGGATTTGAATCCCATGCAAGTTCTGGTCCTATGAGCAAGAGTTGTTTTCTGGTAAGAAGAGTCACTAATGCGCTTCCATTGCCATATACAGTGCAAATAGCACTCGCGTCTGTTCCCAACAAGTACAGTGTATTGGACTGAAGCAGAGCTACTGTTCTTGTCAGTTTCCTAAGCAGAGTTGAACTAGATATGGCCCGTGTGTGTAGGAAGCACAGTTCTTTTGTTCTGAGCAAGCTCACTGTTTGGACCCCAAAGGAAATAAAGTAGAGTAGAAGAGTGCTCTTTTCTCAGAAGCAGAGTGTGTTTCTTGTAAGGCTAGCTAGCGTTTGTTTCGCAGTCCTAAGTGGAGTTGAATCACATGCAGTTTCTGGTCCTATGAGCAAGAGTTGTTTTCTGGTAAGAAGAGACCTATTGCGCTCCCATTGTCATACACAACGCAAATAGCACTGGCGTCTATTCCCAGCATGTACAGTGTATTGGACTGAAGAGGTCCTACTGTTCTTGTCAGTTTCCTAAGCAGAATTTAACCAGATATGGCCGTGTGTGTAGAAGCACAGTCCTTTTCTTCTGAGCAAGCTCACTGTTTTGGCTCTTTTGAAAACAGAGTAGAGTAGAATAGTGCTCTTTTCTGAAAAGCAGAGTGTGTTTCTTGTAAGGCGAGCTACCGTTTGTTTCCCAGTCCTAAATGGAGTTGAATCACATGCAGTTTTTGGTCCTACGAGCAAGAGTTGTTTTCTGGTAAGGAAAGTCACTATTGTGCTCCCATTCCCCTACACAGTGCAAATAGCGTGTCTGTTCCCAGTAAGTACAGTGTATTGGACTGAAGAGGAGCTACTGTTCTTGTCAGTTTCCTAAGCAGAGTTGAACTAGATATGGCCGTGTGTGTAGGAAGCACAGTTCTTTTGTTCTGAGCAAGCTGCTGTTCGGATCCCATAGGAAACACAGTAGACTAGAAGAGTGCTCTTTTCTCAAAAGCAGAGTGTGTTTCTTGTAAGGGGAGCTAGTGTTTGTTTCCCAGTCATAAATATATTTGAATCCAATGCAGTTTCTGGTCCTACGAGCAAGAGTTGTTTTCTGGTAAGAAGAGTCACTATTGCGCTCCCATTGCCATACACAGTGCAAATAGCACTCGTGTCTGTTCCCAGGAATTACAGTGTATTTGACCTAAGAGGATCTACTGTTCTTGTCAGTTTCCTAAGCAGAGTTGAACTAGATATGGCTTGTGTGTGTAGGAAGCACAGTTCTTTTTTCTGAGCAAGCTCACTGTTCGGACCCCATAGGAAACACTTTAAAGTAGAAGAGGGCTCTTATTTCAAAAGCAGAGTGTGTTTATTGTAAGGCGAGCTAGCGTTTGTTTCCCAGTCCTAAATGGAGTTTAATCACATGCAGTTTCTGGTCCTACGAGCAAGAGTTTATTTTCTGGTAAGAAGAGTCACTATTGTGCTCCCATTTTCATACACAGGGCAAATAGCACTGGCGTCTGTTCCCAGCATACAGTGTATTGGACTCAAGAGGATCTACTGTCCTTGTCAGTTTCCTATGCAGAAATGATCTAGATATGGCCCGTGTGTTTAGGAAGCACAGTTGTTTTGTTCTGAGCAAGCTCACTGTTCTGGCCCTATAGGAAACTCAGTAGAGTAGAAGAGTGCTCTTTTCTCAAAAGCAGAGTGTGTGTCTTGAAAGGCGAGCTAGCGTTTGTTTCCCAATCCTCAATGGAGTTGAATCACATGCAGTTTTTGGTCCTACGAGCAAGAGTTGTTTTCTGGTAAGAAGAGTCACTATTGCTCTCCCATTGCCATACGCAGTGCAAATAGCACTCGCGTTTCTTCGCAGCAAGTACAGTGTATTGGACTGAAGACGAGCTACTGTTCTTGTCAGTTTCCTAAACAGAGTTGAACTAGATATGGCTCGTGTGTGTAGGAAGCACAGTTCTTTTGTTCTGAGCAAGCTCACTGTTCGGACCCCATAGGAAACACTTTTGGTTAGAAGAGGGCTCTTTTCTCAAAAGCAGAGTGTGTTTCTTGTAAGGCGAGCTAGCCTTTTTTCCCAGTCCTAAATGGAGTTGAATCACATGTAGTTTTTGGTCCTACGAGCAAGAGTTGTTGTCTGGTAAGAAGAGTCACTATTGCGCTCCTATTGTCATACACAGGGCAAATAGCACTCGCGTCTCTTCCCAGCAAGTACAGTGTATTGGACTGAAGAGGATCTACTATTCTTGTCAGTTTCCTAAGCAGAATGAACTAGGTTTGACCGTGTGTGTAGGAAGCACAGTTCTTTTGTTCTGAGCAAGCTCACTGTTTTGGCCCTATAGGAAACACAGTAGAGTAGAAGACTGCTCTTTTCTCAGAAGCAGAGTGTGTTTCTTGTAAGGCGATCTAGCGTTTGTTTCCCAGTCCTAAATGGAGTTGAATCACAGGTAGCTTTTGGTCCTACGAGCAAGAGTTGTTTTCTGGTAAGAAGAGTCACTATTGCGCTCCATATGACATACACAGGGCAAATAGCACTCGCGTCTGTTCCCAGCATGTGCAGTGTATTGGACTCAAGAGGATCTACTGTCCTTGTCAGTTTCCTATGCAGAAATGATCTAGATATGGCCCGTGTGTTTAGGAAGCACAGTTGCTTTGTTCTGAGCAAGCTCACTGTTCTGGCCCTATAGGAAACTCAGTAGAGTAGAAGAGTGCTCTTTTCTCAAAAGCAGAGTGTGTTTCTTGTAAGGCGAGCTAGCGTTTGTTTCCCAGTCCTAAATGGAGTTGAATCACATGCAGTTTTTGGTCCCATGAGCAAGAGTTGTTTTTTGGTAAGGAAAGTCACTATTGTGCTCACATTCCCCTACACAGTGCAAATAGCGTGACTGTTCCCAGCAAGTACAGTGTACTGGACTGAAGAGGAGCTACTGTTCTTGTCAGTTTCCTAAGCAGAGTTGAACTAGATATGGCCGTGTGTGTAGCAAGCACAGTTCTTTTGTTCTGAGCAAGCTACTGTTCGGATGCCATAGGAAACACAGTAGAGTAGAAGAGTGCTCTTTTCTCAAAAGCAGAGTATGTTTCTTTTAAGGCGAGCTATCGTTTGTTTCCCAGTCCTAAAAGGAGTTGAATCCCATGCAGTTTCTGGTCCTACGAGCAAGAGTTGTTTTCTGGTAAGAAGAGTCACTATTGCGCTCACAATATCATACACAGGGCAAATAACACTGGCGTCTGTTCCCAGCATGTAGAGTGTATTGGACTGAAGAGGAGCTACTGTTCTTGTCAGTTTCCTAAGCAGAATTGAACTAGATATGGCCGTGTGAGTAGGAAGCACAGTTCTTTTGTTCTGAGCAAGCTCACTGTTGTGGCCCTATAGGCAACACAGTAGAGTAGAAGAGTGCTTTTTTCTCAAAAGCAGAGTGTGTTTCTTGTAAGGCTAGCTAGCGTTTGTTTCCCAGTCTGAAATGGAGTTGAATCACATGCAGTTTCTGGTCCTACGAGCAAGAGTTGTTTTCTTTTAAGAAGAGTCACTATTGCGATACCATTACAAAGACAGGGCAAATAGCACTGGCATCTGTTCCCAGGATGTACATTGTATTTGGACTGAAGAGGAACTACTCTTCTTGTCAGTTTCCTAAGCAGAGTTGAACTAGATATGGCCCGTGTGCGTAGGAAGCACAGTTCTTTTGTTCTGAGCAAGCTCACTGTATTGGACCACAAAGGAAACACAGAAGAGTAGAAGAGTGCTCTTTTTTCAAAAGCAGAGTGTGTTTCTTGTAAGGCGAGCTAGCGTTTATTTCCCAGTCCTAAATGGAGTTGAATTACATGCAGTTTTTGGTGCTACGAGCAAGAGTTGTTTACAGGAAAAAAGAGTCACTATTGGGCTGCCATTGTCATAAACATTATAAATAGCCCTGGCGTCTGTTCCCAGCATGTACAGTGTATTGGACTGAGGAGGTTCTACTGTTATTGTCAGTTTCCTAAGCAGAATTCAACTTGATATGGCCGTGTGTGTAGGAAGCACGGTTCTTTTGTTCGGAGCAAGCACACTGTTCGGACCCCATAGGAAACACAGTAGAGTAGAAGAGTGCTCTTTTCTCAAAAGCAGAGTGTTTTTAATGTAAGGTGAGCTAGCATTTGCTTCCCAGTTCTAAATGGAGTTGAATCAAATGCAGTTTCTGGTTCTACGAGCAAGAGTTGTTTTCTGGTAAGAAGAGTGACTATTTCGCTCCCATTACCATACACAGGGCAAATAGCACTGGCATCTGTTCCCAGCATGTACATTGTATTGGACTGAAGAGGAGCTAATATTCTTGTCAGTTTCCTAAGAAGAGTTGAACTAGATATGCCCCGTGTGTGTAGGAAGCACAGTTCTTTTGTTCTGAGCAAGCTCACTGTTTTCACTCTATAGAAAACACAGGAGAGCAGAAGAGTGCTCTTTTCTCAAAAGCAGAGTGTGTTTCTTCTAAGGCGAGCTAGCGTTTTTTTCCCAGTCCTAAATGGAGTTGAATCACATGCAGTTTATGGTCCCATGAGCAAGAGTAGTTTTCTGGTAAGGAAAGTCACTATTGTGCTCCCATTCCCCTACACTGTGCAAATAGCACTCGCGTCTGTTCCCAGCAAGTACAGAGTATTGGACTAAAGAGGATCTACTGTCCTTGTCAGTTTCCTAAGCAGACTTGATCTAGATTTGGCCCGTATGTGTAGGAAGCACGGTTCTTTTGTTCTGAGCAAGCTCACTGTTCTTGCCCTATAGGAAACACATTAGAGTAGAAGAGTGCCCTTTCCTAAAAGCAGAGTGTGTTTCTTGTAAGGCGAGCTAGCGTTTGTTTCGCAGTCTTAAATGGAGTTGAGTCACATGCAGTTTCTGGTCCTACGAGCAAGAGTTGTTTTCTGGTAAGAAGAGTCACTATTGCGCTCCCTTTGTCATACATAGGGCAAATAGCACTCGCGTCTGTTCCCAGCAACTTCAGTGTATTGGACTGAAGAGGATCTACTATTCTTGTCAGTTTCCTAAGCAGAGTTGAACTAAATATAGTCGGTGTGTGTTGGACGCAGAGTTCTTTTTTCTGAGCAAGCTCACTCTTCTGGCCCTATAGGAAACACAATAGAGTAAAAGAGTACCCTTTCCTAAAAGCAGAGTGTGTTTCTTGTAAGGTGAGCTAGCGTTTGTTTCCCAGTCCTTAATGGAGTTGAATCACATGCAGTTTTTGGTCCTACGAACAAGAGTTTTTTTCTGGTAAGGAAAGTCACTATTGTGCACTCATTGCCATACACACTGCAAATAGCACTCGCATCTGTTCCCATTAAGTACAGTGTATTGGACTGAAGAGGAGATACTGTTCTTTCAGTTTCCTAAGTAGAGTTGAACTAGATATGGCCCGTGTGTGTAAGAAGCACAGTTCTTTTTTTCTGGGCAAGCTCACCGTTCTGGCCCTATAGGAAACACATTAGAGTAGAAGAGTGCTCTTTTCTCAAAAGCAGAGTGTGTTTTTTGTAAGGCGAGCTAGCGTTTGTTTCCCAGTCCTAAATGGAGTTGAATCACATGAAGTTTCTGGTCCTACAAGCAAGTGTTGTTTTCTGGTAAGAAGAGTCACTATTGCGCTCCCATTGTCATACACAAGACAAATAGCACTGGCGTCTATTCCCAGCATGTACAGTGTATTAGACTGGAGAGGATCTACTGTTCTTGTCAGTTTCCTAAGCAGAATTGAACCAGATATGGCCGTGTGTCTAGGAAGCACCGTTCTTTTGTTCTGAGCAAGCTCACTGTTTTGGCTCTGTAGGAAACACAGTAGAGTAAAAGAGTGCTCTTTTCTCAAAAGCAGAGTGTGTTTCTTGTAAGTCTAGCTAGCGTTTGTTTCCCAGTCCTAAATGGAGTTGAATCACATGCAGTTTCTGGTCCTACGAGCAAGAGTTGTTTATTGGTAAGAAGAATCACTATTACGCTCCCATTGCCATACACAGTGCAAATAGCACTCGCATCTGCTCGCAGCAAGTACAGTGTATTGGACTGAAGAGGGGCTACTGTTCTTGTCAGTTTCCTAAGCAGAGTTGAACTAGATATGGCTCGTGTGTGTAGGAAGCACAGTTCTTTTGTTCTGAGCAAGCTCACTGTTCGTACCCCTTAGGAAACACTTTAGAGTAGAAGAGGGCTCTTTTCTCAAAAGCAGAGTGTGTTTCTTGTAATTCGAGCTAGCGTTTGTTTCTCAGTCCTAAATGGAGTTGAATCACATGCAGTTTCTGGTCCTACGAGCAAGAGTTGTTTTCTGGTAAGAAGGGTCACTATTGCACTCCCATTGTCATACACAGGGCATATAGCACTCGCGTCTGTTCCCAGCAAGTACAGTGTATTGGACTGAAGAGGATCTACTATTCTTGTCAGTTTCCTAAGCAGAATTGAACTAGATATGACCATGTGTGTAGGAAGCACAGTTCTTTGTTCTGAGCAAGCTCATGGTTTTTGCCCTGTAGGAAACACAGTAGAGTAGAAGAGTGCTCTTTTCTCAAAAGCAGAGTGTGTTTCTTGTAAGGCGAGCTAGCGTTTGTTTCCCAGTCCTAAATGGAGTTGAATCACATGTAGTTTTTGGTCCTACGAGCAAGAGTTGTTTTCTGGTAAGAAGAGTCACTATTGTGCTCCCATTGTCATGCACAGGGCAAATAGCACTCGCGTCTGTTCCCAGCATACAGTGTATTGGACTCAAGAGGATCTACTGTTCTTGTCAGTTTCCTAAGCAGAGTTGAACTAGATATGGCTCGTGTGTGTAGGAAGCACAGTTCTTTTGTTCTGAGCAAGCTCACTATTCGGACCCCTTAGGAAACACTTTAGAGTAGAAGAGGGCTCTTTTCTCAAAAGCAGAGTGTGTTTCATGTAATTTGAGCTAGCGTTTGTTTCCCAGTCCTAAATGGAGTTGAATCACATGAAGTTTCTGGTCCTACGAGCAAGAGTTGTTTTCTGGTAAGAAGAGTCACTATTGCACTCCCATTGTCATACACAGGGCAAATAGCACTCGCGTCTGTTCCCAGCAAGTACAGTGTATATTTGACTGAAGAGGATCTACTATTCTTGTCAGTTTCCTAAGCAGAGTTGAACTGGATATGGCCCGTGTGTGTAGGAAGCACACTTCTTCTATTCTGAGCAAGCTCACTGTTCGGATCCCATAGGAAACACAGTAGAGTAGAAGAGTGCTCTTTTCTCAAAAACAGAGTGTGTTTCTTGTAAGGCGAGTTAGCGTTTGTTTCCCAGTCCTAAATGGAGTTGAATCACATGGAGTTTCTGGTTTTACGAGCAAGAGTTGTTTTCTGGTAAGAAGAGTCACTATTGCGCTCCCATTGTCATACACAGGGCAAATAGCACTCACGTCTGTTCCCAGCAAGTACAGTGTATTGGACTGAAGAGGATCTACTATTCTTGTCAGTTTCCTAAGCATATGGAACTAAATATAGTCGGTGTGTGTTGGAAGCACAGTTCTTTTGTTCTGAGCAAGCTCACTCTTCAGGCCCTATAGGAAACACATTAGAGTAGAAGAGTGCCCTTTCCTAAAAGAAGAGTGTGTTTCTTGTAAGACGAGCTAGCGTTTGTTTCCCAGTCTTAAATGGAGTAAAATCACACGCAGTTTCTCTTCCTACGAGCAAGAGTTGTTTTCTGATAAGAAGAGTCAATATTGCGCTCCTATTCTAATACACAGGGCAAATACCACTGGCGTCTATTCCCAGCATGTACAGTGTATTGGACTGAAGAGGATATACTGTTCTTGTCAGTTTCCTAAGCAGAATTGAACTAGATATGGCCGTGTGTGTAGGAAGCACAGTTCTTTTGTTCTGAGCAAGCTCACTGTTTTGGCCCTATAGGAAACACAGTAGAGTAGAAGAGTGCACTTTTCTCAAAAGTACAGTGTGTTTCTTGTAAGGCGAGTTAACGGTTGTTTCCCAGTCCTAAATGGAGTTGAATCACATGCAGTTTTTGGTCCTATGAGCAAGAGTTGTTTTCTGGTAAGAAGAGTCACTATTGCGCTCCCATTGCCATACACAGTACAAATAGCACTGGCGTCTGTTCCCAGCAAGTACAGTGTATTGGACTGAAGAGGATCTACTGTTCTTGTCAGTTTCCTAAGCAGAGTTGAACGAGATATAGTCGGTTTGTGTAGGAAGCACAGTTCTTTTGTTCTGAGCAAGCTCACTTTTCCGGCCCTGTAGGAAACACATTAGAGAAGAAGAGTGCTCTTTTCTCAAAAGCAGAGTGTGTTTATTGTAAGGCGAGCTAGCGTTTGTTTCCCAGTTCTAAATGGAGTTGAATCTCATGCAGTTTCTGGTCCTACGAGCAAGAGTTGTTTTCTGGTAAGGAAAGTCACTATTGCGCTCCCATTGCCACACACAGTGCAAATAGCACTCCCGTCTGTTACCATCAAGTACAGTGTATTGGACTGAAGAGGATCTACTGTTCTTGTCAGTTTCCTAAGCAGAGTTGAACTAGATATGGCCCGTGTGTGTAGGAAGCACAGTTCTTTTGTTCTGAGCAAGCTTACTGTTCGGATCCCATAGGAAACACAGTAGAGTAGAAGAGTGCTCTTTTCTCAAAAGCAGAGTGTGTTTCTTATAAGGCGAGCAAGTGTTTGTTTCCCAGTCAGAAATGGAGTTGAATCCCATGCAGTTTCTGGTCCTACAAGCAAGAGTTGTCTTCTGGTAAGAAGAGTCACTATTGCGCTCCAATTGTCATACAAATCACAAATAGCACTGGCGTGTGTTCCCAGCATGTACAGTGTATTGGCCTGAGGAGGATCTACTGTTATTGTCAGTTTCCTAAGCAGAATTGAATTTGGTATGGCCGTGTGTGTAGGAAGCACAGTTCTTTTGTTCTGAGCAAGCTCACTGTTCTGGCCCTATAGGAAACACAGTAAAGTAGAAGAGTGATCTTTACTCAAAAGCATAGTGTGTTTCCTGAAAGGCGAGCTAGCGTTTGTTTCCCAGTTCTAAATGGAGTTGAATCACAGGCAGTTTTTGGTCCTATGAGCAAGATTTGTTTTCTGGTAAGGAAAGTCACTATTGCGCTCCCATTGCCATACACAGTGCAAATAGCACTCGCGTCTGTTCTCAGCAAGTACAGTGTATTGGACTGAAGCGGAGCTACTGTTCTTGTCAGTTTCCTAAGCAGAGTTGAACTAGATATGTCCCGTGTGTGTAGGAAGCACAGTTCTTTTGTTCTGAGCAAGCTCAATGTTCGGACCCCATAGGAACCAACATAGAGTAGAAGACTGCTCTTTTCTCAAAAGCAGAGTGTGTTTCTTGTGAGGCAAGCTACCGTTTGTTTCCCAGTCCTAAATGGAGTTGAATCACATGCAGTTTTTGGTCCTATGAGCAAGAGTTGTTTTCTGGTAAGGAAAGTAATTATTGCACTCGCATTGCCATACACAATGCAAATAGCACTGGCATCTGTTCTCAGCAAGTACAGTGTATTGGACTGAAGAGGAGCTACTGTTCTTGTCAGTTTCCTAAGCAGAGTTGAACTAGATATGGCCCGTGTGTGGAGGAAGCACAGTTCTGTTGTTTGAGCAAGCTCACTGTTCGGTCCCCATAGGATACACAGTAGAGTAGAAGAGTGCTCTTTTCTCAAAAGCAGAGTGTGTTTCTTGTAAGGCGAGCTAGTGTTTGTTTCCCAGTCAGAAATGGAGTTGAATCCCATGCAGTTTCTGGTCCTACGAGCAAGAGGTGTTTTCTAATAAGAAGAGTCACTATTGTGCTCCCATTGTCATACAGAGGACAAATAGCACTGGCGTCTGTTCCCTGCATGTACAGTGTATGGGACTGAAGAGGAGCTACTGTTCTTGTCAGTTTCCTAAGCAGAGTTGAACTAGGTATAGCCGTATTTGTAGGAATCACAGTTCTTTTTTTCTGAGCAAACTCACTGTTCTGGCCCTATAGGAAAAACAGTAGAGTAGAAGAGTGCTCTTTTCTCAAAAGCAGAGTGTGTTTCTTGTAAGGCGAGCTAGCGTTTGTTTCCCAGTCCTAAATGGAGTTGAATCACATGCAGTTTTTGGTCCTATGAGCAAGAGTTGTTTTCTGGTAAGGAAAGTCATTATTGCGCTCGCATTGCCATACACAGTGCAAATAGCCCTGGCGTCTGTTCCCAGCAAGTACAGTGTATTGGACTGAAGAGGAGCTACTGTTCTTGTCAGTTTCCTAAGCAGAGTTGAACTAGATATGGCCTGTGTGTGGAGGAAGCACAGTTCTGTTGTTCTGAGCAAGCTCACTGGTCGGTCCCCATAGGATACACAGTAGAGTAGAAGAGTGCTCTTTCCTCAAAAACAGAGTGTGTTTCTTGTAAGGCGAGCTAGCGTTTGTTTCCCAATCCTAAATGGAGTTGAATCACATGCAGTTTCTTGTCCTATTAGCAAGAGTTGTTTTCTGGTAAGAAGAGTCACTATTGTGCTCCCATTGTCATACACAGGGCAAATAACACTGGCATCTGTTCCCAGCATGTACAGTTTATTGGACTGAAAAGAATCTACTGTTCTTGTCAGTTTCCTAAGCAGAATTGAACTAGATATGGCTGTATTTGTAGGAATCACAGTTCTTTTGTTCTGAGCAAACTCACTGTTCTGGCCCTATAGGAAAAACAGTAGAGTAGAAGAGTGCTCTTTTCTCAAAAGCAGAGTGTGTTACTTGTAAGGCGAGCTAGCGTTTGTTTCCCAGTCCTAAATGGAGTTGATTCACATGCAGTTTCTGGTCCTACGAGCAAGAGTTGTTTTCTGGTAAGGAAAGTCACTATTGCGCTCCCATTGCCATACACAGTGCAAAAAGCACTCGCGTCTATTCCCAAAAGTACAGTGTATTGGACTGAAGCGGAGCTACTGTTCTTGTCAGTTTCCTAAGCAGAGTTGAACTAGATATGGCCCGTGTGTGTAGGAAGCACAGTTCTTTTGTTCTGAGCAAGCTCAATGTTCGGACCCCATAGGAACCAAAGTAGAGTAGAAGACTGCTCTTTTCTCAAAAGCAGAGTGTGTTTCTTGTAAGGCAAGCTACCGTTTGTTTCCCAGTCCTAAGTGGAGTTGAATCACATGCAGTTTTTGGTCCTACAAGCAAGAGTTGTTTTCTGGTAAGGAAAGTCACTATTGTGCTCCCATTGCCATATACAGTGAAAATAGCACTCCCGTCTGTTCCCAGCAAGTACAGTGTATTGGACTGAAGAGGAGCTACTGTTCTTGTCAGTTTCCTAAGCAGAGTTGAACTAGATATTGCCCCTGTGTGTAGGAAGCACAGTTCTTTTGTTCTGAGCAAGCTCACTGTTCAGACCCCATAGGAAACACAGTTGAGTAGAAGAGTGCTCTTTTCTCAAAAGCAGAGTGTGTTTCTTGTAAAGCGAGCTAGCATTTGTTTCCCAGTCCTAAATGGAGTTGAATCACATGCAGTTTCTTGTCCTAAGAGCAACAGTTGTTTTCTGGTAAGAAGAGTCACTATTGTGCTCCCATTGTCATTCACAGGGCAAATAACACTGGCGTCTGTTCCCAGCATGTACACTGTATTGGTCTGAAGCGGAGCTACTGTTCTTGTCAGTTTTCTAAGCAGAGTTGAACTAGATATGGCCCCTGTGTGTAGGAAGCACTGTTCTTTTGTTCTGAGCAAGCTCACTGTTCGGACCCCATAGGAAACACAGTAGAGTAGAAGAGTGCTCTTTTCTCAAAAGCAGAGTGTGTTTCTTTTAAGGCGAGCTAGCGTTTGTTTCCCAATCCTAAATGGAGTTGAATCACATGCAGTATCTGGTCGTACGAGCAAGAGTTGTTTTCTGGTAAGAAGAGTCACTATTGCGCTCCCATTGTCATACACAGGGCAAATCACACTGGCATCTGTTCCCAGCATGGACAGTGTATTGGACTGAAGAGGATCTACTGTTCTTGTCAGTTTCCTAAGCAGAGTTTAACTAGATATGGACCGTGTGTGTAGGAAGCACAGTTCTTTTGTTCTGAGAATGCTCACTGTTCTGGCCCTATAGGAAACACATTAGAGTAGAAGAGTGCTCCTTTCTCAATCCAGAGTGTGTTTCTTGTAAGTCGAGCTATCGTTTGTTTCCCAGTCCTAAATAGAGTTGAATCCCATGCAGATTCTGGTCCTACCAGCTAGAGTTGTTTTCTGATAAGAAGAGTCACTATTGCGCTCCGATTGCCATACACAGTACAAATAGCACTCGCGTCTGTTCCCAGCATGTACAGTGTATTGGACTGAGGAGGAGGTACCATTCTTGTCAGTTTCCTAAGCAGAGTTGAACTAGATATGGCCCGTGTGTGTAGGAAGCACAGTTCTTTTGTTCTGAGCAAGCTCACTGTTCGGACCCCATAGGAAACACAGTAGAGTAGAAGAGTGCTCTTTTCTCAAAAGCAGAGTGTGTTTCTCGTAAGGCAAGCTAGCGTTTGTTTCCCATTCCCAAATGGATTTGAAATACATGCAGTTTTTGGTCCTACGAGCAAGAGATGTTTTCTGGTAAGAAGAGTCACTATTGCGCTCCCATTGTCATAAACAGGGCAAATAGCACTGGCATCTGTTTCCAGCAAGTACAGTGTATTGGACTGAAGCAGAGCTACTGTTCTTGTCAGTTTCCTAAGCAGAGTTGAACTAGATATGGCCCCTGTGTGTAGGAAGCACAGTTCTTTTGTTCTGAGCAAGCTCACTTTTCGGACCCCATAGAAAACACATTAGAGTAGAAGAGTGCTCTTTTCTCAAAAGCAGAGTGTGTTTCTTATAAGGCTAGCTACTGTTTGTTTCCCAGTCAGAAATGGAGTTGAATCCCATGCAGTTTCTGGTCCTACCAGCAAGAGGTGTTTTCCGATAAGAAGAGTCACTATTGTGCTCCTATTGCCATACACAGTGCAAATAGCACTCGCGACTGTTCCCAGTTCTTACAGTGTATTGGACTGAAGAGGACCTACTGTTCTTGTCAGTTTCCTAAGCAGAGTTGAACTAGATATGGCCCCTGTGTTTAGGAAGCACAGTTCTTTTGTTCTGAGCAAGCTCACTGTTCGGACCCCATAGGAAACACAGTAGTGTAGAAGAGTGCTCTTTTCTCAAAAGCAGAGTGTGTTTCTCGTAAGGCGAGCTAGCGTTTGTTTCCCAGTCCTAAATGGAGTTGAATCACATGCAGTTACTGGTCCTACGAGCAAGAGTTGTTTTCTGGTAAGAAAAGTCACTATTGTGCTCCCATTGCCATACACAGTGCAAATAGCACTGGCGTCTGTACCCAGCATGTACAGGGTATTGGACTGAAGAGGATCTACTGTTCTTGTCAGATTCCTAAGCAGAATTGAACTAGATATGGCCCGTGTGTGTAGGAAGCACAGTTCTTTTGTTCTGAGCAAGCTCACATTTCGAACCCCATAGAAAACACAGTAGAGTAGAAGAGTGCATTTTTCTCAAAAGCAGAGTGTGTTTCTTGTAAGGTGAGCTAGCTTTTGTTTCCCAGTCCTAAATGGAGTTGAAATACACATGCAGTTTCTGGTCCTACGAGCAAGAGTTGTTTTCTGGTAAGAAGAATCACTATTGTGCTCCCTTTGCCATACACAGGGCAAATAGCCCACGCGTCTGTTCCCAGGAAGTACAGTGTATTGTACTGAAGAGGAGCTACTGTTCTTTTCAGTTTCCTAAGCAGAGTTGAACTAGATATGGTCCATGTGTGTAGGAAGCACAGTTCTTTTGTTCTGAGCAAGCTCACTGTTCTAGCCCTATAGGAAACACAGTAGAGTAGACGAGTGCTCTTTTCTCAAAAGCAGAGTGTGTTTCTTGTAAGGCGAGCTAGCGTTTGTTTCCCAGTCCTAAATTGAGTTGAATCACATGAAGTTTCTGGTCCTACGAGCAAGAGTTGTTTTCTGGTAAGAAGAGTCACTATTGCGCTCCCATTGTCATGCACAGGGCAAATAGCACTGGCCTCTGTTCCCAGCATGTACAGTGTATTGGACTGAAGAGGATCTACTGTTCTTGTCAGGTTCCTAAGCAGAGTTGAACGAGATATGGCCCATGTGTGTAGGAAGCACAGTTCTTTTGTACTCAGCAAGCTCACTGTTCTGGCCCTATAGGAAACACAATAGAGTAGAAGAGTGCTCTTTCCTCAAAAGCAGAGTGTGTTTTTTGTCAGGCGAGCTAGCGTTTGTTTCCCAGTCCTAAATGGAGTTGAATCACATGCAGTTTCCGTTCCTATGAACAAGAGTTGTTTTCTGGTAAGGAAAGTCACTATTGCGCTCCCATTGCCATACACAGTGCAAATAGCACTCGCGTCTGTTCTCAGCAAGTACAGTGTATTGGACTGAAGAGGAGCTACTGTTCTTGTCAGTTTCCTAAGCAGAATTGACCTAGATATGGCCCGTGTGTGTAGGAAGCACAGTTCTTATGTTCTGAGCAAGCTCACTGTTTGGATCCCATAGGAAACACAGTAGAGTAGAAGAGTGCTCTTTTCTCAAAAGCAGAGTCATTTTCTTGTAAGGCGAGCTAGCGTTTGTTTCGCAGTCCTAAATGGAGTTGAATCTCATGCAGTTTCTGGTCCTACGAGCAAGGGTTGTTTTCTGGTAAGAAAAGTCACTATTGCGCTCCCATTGCCATACACAGTGCAAATAGCACTGGCGTCTGTACCCAGCATGTACAGCGTATTGGACTGAAGAGGATCTACTATTCTTTTCAGTATCCTAAGCAGAGTTGAACTAGATATGGCCCGTGAGTGTAGGAAGCACAGTTCATTTGTACTCAGCAAGCTCAATGTTCTGGCCGAATAGGAAACACAGTAGAGTAGAAGAGTGCTCTTTCCTCAAAAGCAGTGTGTGTTTTTGTAAGGCGAGCTAGCGTTTGTTTCGCATTCATAAATGGAGTTGAATCACATTCAGTTTCCGTTCCTACGAGCAAGAGTTGTTTTCTGGTAAGGAAAGTCTCTATTGCGCTCCGATTGCCATACACAGCGCAAATAGCACTCGCGTCTGTTCCCAGCAAGTACAGTGTATTGTACTGAAGAGGAGCTACTGTTCTTGTCAGTTTCCTAAGCAGAATTGAACTAGATATGGCCCGTGTGTGTAGGAAGCACAGTTCTTTTGTTCTGAGCAAGCACACTGTTTGGACCCCATAGGAAACACAGTAGAGTAGACGAGTGCTCTTTTCTCAAAAGCAGAGTGTGTTTCTTGTAAGGCGAGCTAGCGTTTGTTTCCCAGTCCTAAACTGAGTTGAATCACATGCAGTTTCTGGTCCTACGAGCAAGAGTTGTTTTCTGGTAAGAAGAGCCACTATTGCGCTCCCATTGCCATACACAGTGCAAATAGCACTGGCGTCTGTACCCAGCATGTACAGCGTATTGGACTGAAGAGGACCTACTGTTCTTGTCAGTTTCCTAAGCAGAATTGAACTAGATATGGCCCGTGTGTGTAGGAAACACAGTTCTTTTGTTCTAAGCAAGCTCACTGTTCTGGTCCTATAGGAAACACAGTAGAGTAGAAGAGTGCTCTTTCCTCCAAAGCAGAGTGTGTTTTTGTAAGGCAAGCTAGCATTTGTTTCGCATTCATAAATGGAGTTGAATCACATTCAGTTTCCGTTCCTACGAGCAAGAGTTGTTTTCTGGTAAGGAAAGTCACTATTGCTCTCCCTTTGCCATACACAATGCAAATAGCCCTCGCGTCTGTTCCCAGCAAGTACAGTGTATTGGACTGAAGAGGAGCTACTGTTCTTGTCAGTTTCCTAAGCAGAATTGAACAAGATATGGCCCGTGTGTGTAGGAAGCACAGTTCTTTTGTTCTGAGCAAGCTCACATTTCGAACGCCATAGAAAACACAGTAGAGTAGAAGAGTGCATTTTTCTCAAAAGCAGAGTGTGTTTCTTGTAAGGTGAGCTAGCGTTTGTTTCCCAGTCCTAATTGGAGTTGAAATACACATGCAGTTTCTGGTCCTACGAGCAAGAGTTGTTTTCTGGTAAGAAGAGTCAATATTGCGCTCCCTTTGCCATACACAGTACAAATAGCCCTCGCGTCTGTTCCCAGCAAGTACAGTGTATTGGACTGAAGAGGAGCTACTGTTCTTGTCAGTTTCCCAAGCAGAGTTGAACTAGACATGGCCCATGTGTGTAGGAAGCACAGTTCTTTTGTACTCAGCAAGCTCACTGTTCTGGCCCTATAGGAAACACAGTAGAGTAGAAGAGTGCTCTTTCCTCAAAAGCAGAGTGTGTTTCTTGTAAGGCGAGCTAGCGTTTGTTTCCCAGTCCTAAATGGAGTTGAATCACATGCAGTTTCCGTTCCTATGAGCAAGAGTTGTTTTCTGCTAAGGAAAGTCACTATTGCTCTCCCATTGCCATACACAGTGCAAATAGCACTCGCGTCTGTTCCCATCAAGTACAGTGTATTGGACTGAAGAGGAGCTACTGTTCTTGTCAGTTTCCTAAGCAGAATTGAACTAGATATGGCCCGTGTGTGTAGGAAGCACAGTTCTTTTGTTCTGAGCAAGCTCACTGTTTGGACCCCATAGGAAACACAGTAGAGTAGAAGAGTGCTCTTTTCTCAAAAGCAGAGTGTGTTTCTTGTAAGGCAAGCTAGCGTTTGTTTCCCAGTCCTAAATGGAGTTGAATCACATGCAGTTTCTGGTCCTACGAGCAAGAGTTGTTTTCTGGTAAGAAGAGTCACTATTGCGCTCCCATTGCCATACACAGTGCAAAAAGCACTGGCGTCTGTACCCAGCATGTACAGGGTATTGGACTGAAGAGGATCTACTGTTCTTTTCACTTTCCTAAGCAGAGTTGAACTAGATATGGCCCGTGTGTGTAGGAAGCACAGTTCTTTTGTTCTGAGCAAGATCACTGTTCGGACCCCTTAGGAAACACAGTAGAGTAGAAGAGTGCTCTTTTCTCAAAAACAGAGTGTGTTTCTTGTAAGGCGAGCTATCGTTTGTTTACCAGTCCTAAATGGAGTTGAATCACATGCAATATCTGGTCCTACGAGCAAGAGTTGTTTTCTGGTAAGAAGAGTCACTATTGTGCTCCCATTGTCACACACAGTGCAAATAGCACTGGCGTCTGTTCCCAGCATGTACAGTCTATTGGAATGAAGAGGAGCGACTGTTCATGTCAGTTTCCTAAGCAAAGTTGAACTAGATAAGGCCGTGTGTGTAGGAAGAACAGTTCTTTTGTTCTGATCAAGCTCACTGTTCGAACCCCATAGGAAACACAGTAGAGAGAAGAGTGCTCTTTTCTCAAGCAGAGTTTGTTTCTTGTAAGGCGAGCTTCCATTTGTTTCCTAGTCCTAAATGGAGTTGAAAAACACATGCAGTTTCTGGTCCTACCAGCAAGAGTTGTTTTCTGGTTAGAAGAGTCACTATTGTGTTCCCTTTGCCATACACAATGCAAATAGCCCTCGCGTCTGTTCCCAGCAAGTACAGTGTATTGGACTGAAGAGGAGCTATTGTTCTTGTCAGTTTCCTAAGCAGAGTTGAACTAGATATGGCCCATGTGTGTAGGAAGCACATTTCTTTTGTTCTCAGCAAGCTCACTGTTCGGACCCCATAGGAAACACAGTAGAGTAGAAGAGTGCTCTTTTCTCAAAAGCAGAGTGTGTTTCTTGTAAGGCGAGCTAGCGTTTGTTTCCCAGTCCTAAATGGAGTTGAATCACATGCAGTTTCTGGTCCTACGAGCAAGAGTTTTTTTCTGGTAATAAGAGTCACTATTGCGCTCCCAATGTCATACACAGGGCAAATAGCACTGGCCTCTGTTCTCAGCATGTACAGTGTATTGGACTGAAGAGGATCTACTGTTTTTGTCAGGTTCCTAAGCAGAGTTGAACTAGACATGGCCCATGTGTGTAGGAAGCACAGTTCTTTTGTACTCAGCAAGCTCACTGTTCTGGCCCTATAGGAAACCCAGTAGAGTAGAAGAGTGCTCTTTCCTCAAAAGCAGAGTGTGTTTCTTGTAAGGCGAGCTAGCGTTTGTTTCCCAGTCCTAAATGGAGTTGAATCACATGCAGTTTCCGTTCCTACGAGCAAGAGTTGTTTTCTGGTAAGGAAAGTCACTCTTGCACTCCCATTTCCATACACAGTGCAAATAGCCCTCGCGTCTGTTCCCAGCAAGTACAGTGTATTGGACTGAACAGGAGCTACTCTTCTTGTTAGTTTCCTAAGCAGAATTGAACTAGATATGGCCCGTGTGTGTAAGAAGCCCAGATCTTTTGTACTCAGCAAGTTCACTATTTGGACCCCATAGGAAACATAGTAGAGTAGAAGAGTGCTCTTTTCTCAAAAGCAGAGTGTGTTTCTTGTAAGGCGAGCTAGCATTTATTTCCCAGTCCTAAATGGAGTTGAAATACACATGCAGTTTCTGGTCCTACGAGCAAGAGTTGTTTTCTGGTAAGAAGAGTCACTATTGCGCTCCCTTTGCCATACACAGTGCAAATAGCCCTCGCGTCTGTTCCCAGCAAGTACAGTGTATTGGACTGAAGAGGAGCTACTGTTCTTGTCAGTTTCCTAAGCAGAGTTGAACTAGATATTGCCCATGTGTGTAGGAAGCACAGTTCTTTTGTACTCAGCAAGCTCACTGTTCTGGCCCTATAGGAAACACAGTAGAGTAGAAGAGTGCTCTTTCCTCAAAAGCAGAGTGTGTTTCTTGTAAGGCGACCTAGCGTTTGTTTCCCAGTCTTAAATGGAGTTGAATCACATGCAGTTTCCGTTCCTATGAGCAAGAGTTGTTTTCTGCTAAGGAAAGTCACTATTGCTCTCCTATTGCCATACACAGTGCAAATAGCACTCGCGTCTGTTCCCATCAAGTACAGTGTATTGGACTGAAGAGGAGCTACTGTTCTTGTCAGGTTCCTAAGCAGAATTGAACTAGATATGGCCCGTGTGTGTAGGAAGCACAGTTCTTTTGTTCTGAGCAAGCTCACTGTTTGGACCCCAAAGGAAACACAGTAGAGTAGAAGAGTGCTCTTTTCTCAAAAGCAGAGTGTGTTTCTTGTAAGGCGAGCTAGCGTTTGTTTCCCAGTCCTAAATGGAGTTGAATCACATGCAGTTTCTGGTCCTACGAGCAAGAGTTGTTTTCTGGTAAGAAGAGTCACTATTGCACTCTCATTGCCATACACAGTGCAAATAGCACTGGCGTCTGTACCCAGCATGTACAGGGTATTGGACTGAAGAGGATCTACTGTTCTTTTCACTTTCCTAAGCAGAGTTGAACTAGATATGGCCCGTGTGTGTAGGAAGCACAGTTCTTTTGTTCTGAGCAAGCTCACTGTTCGGACCCCTTAGGAAACACAGTAGAGTAGAAGAGTGCTCTTTTCTCAAAAGCAGAGTGTGTTTCTTGTAAGGCGAGCTATCGTTTGTTTCCCAGTCCTAAATGGAGTTGAATCACATGCCGTATCTGGTCCTACGAGCAAGAGTTGTTTTCTGGTAAGAAGAGTCACTATTGTGCTCCCATTGTCACACACAGGGCAAATAGCACTGGCGTCTGTTCCCAGCATGTACAGTCTATTGGAATGAAGAGGTTCTACTGTTCTTGTCAGTTTCCTAAGCAGAATTGAACAAGATATGGCCCGTGTTTGTAGGAAGCACAGTTCTTTTCTTCTGAGAATGCTCACATTTCGAACCCCATAGGAAACACAATAGAGTAGAAGAGTGCTTTTTTCTCAAAAGCAGAGTGTGTTTCTTGTAAGGTGAACTAGCGTTTGTTTCCCTGTCCCATATGGAGTTGAAATACACATGCAGTTTCTGGTCCTACGAGCAAGAGTTGTTTTTTGGTAAGAAGAGTCACTCTTGTGCTCCCTTTGCCATTCACAGTGCAAATAGCCCTCGTGTCTGTTCCCAGCAAGTACAGTGTGTTGGACTGAAGAAGAGCTACTGTTCTTGTCAGTTTCCTAAGCAGAATTGAACTAGATATGGCCCGTGTGTGTAGGAAGCACAGTTCTTTTGTTCTGAGCAAGCTCACTGTTTGGACCCCATAGGAAACACAGTAGAGTAGAAGAGTGCTCTTTCCTCAAAAGCAGAGTGTGTTTTTTGTAAGGCGAGCTAGCGTTTGTTTCGCAGTCCTAAATGGAGTTGAATCACATGCAGTTTCCATTCCTACGAGCAAGAGTTGTTTTCTGGTAAGGAAAGTCACTATTGCGCTCCCATTGCCGTACACAGTGCAAAAAGCACTCGCGTCTGTTCCCAGCAAGTACAGTGTATTGGACTGAAGAGGAGCTACTGTTCTTGTCAGTTTCCTAAGCAGAATTGAACTAGATATGGCCCGTGTGTGTAGGAAGCACAGTTCTTTTGTTCTGAGCAAGCTCACTGTTTGGACACAATAGGAAACACAGTAGAGTAGAAGAGTGCTCTTTCCTCAAAAGCAGAGTGTGTTTTTTGTAAGGCGAGCTAGTGTTTGTTTCGCAGTCCTAAATGGAGTTGAATCACATGCAGTTTCCATTCCTACGAGCAAGAGTTGTTTTCTGGTAAGGAAAGTCACTATTGCGCTCCCATTGCCGAACACAGTGCAAAAAGCACTCGCGTCTGTTCCCAGCAAGTACAGTGTATTGGACTGAAGAGGAGCTACTGTTCTTGTCAGTTTCCTAAGCAGAGTTGAACTAGATATGGCCCATGTGTGTAGGAAGCACAATTCATTTGTACTTAGCAAGCTCACTGTTCTGGCCCTATAGGAAACACAGTAGAGTAGAAGATTGCTCTTTCCTCAAAAGCAGAGTGTGTTTCTTATAAGGCGAGCTTGCGTTTGTTTCCCAGTCCTAAATGGAGTTGAATCACATGCAGTTTCTGGTCCTACGAGCAAGAGTTTTTTTCTGGTAATAAGAGTCACTATTGCGCTCCCAATGTCATACACAGGGCAAATAGCACTGGCCTCTGTTCTCAGCATGTACAGTGTATTGGACTGAAGAGGATCTACTGTTCTTGTCAGGTTCCTAAGCAGAGTTGATCTAGATATGGCCCATGTGTGTAGGAAGCACAGTTCTTTTGTACTCAGCAAGCACACTGTTCTGGCCCTATAGGAAGAACAGTAGAGTAGAAGAGTGTTCTTTCCTCTAAAGCAGAGTGGGTTTCTTGTAAGGCGAGCTAGCGTTTGTTTCCCAGTCCTAAATGGAGTTGAATCACATGCAGTTTCCGTTCCTACGAGCAAGAGTTGTTTTCTGGTAAGGAAAGTCACTATTGCGCTCCCATTGCCATACACAGTGCAAATAGCACTCGCGTCTGTTCCCAGCAAGCACAGTGTATTGGACTGAAGAGGAGCGACTGTTCATGTCAGTTTCCTAAGCAAAGTTGAACTAGATAAGGCCGTGTGTAGGAAGCACAGTTCTTTTGTTCTCAGCAAGCTCACTGTTCGGACCCCATAGGAAACACAGTAGAGAGAAGAGTGTTCTTTTCTCAAGCAG
Source organism: Peromyscus eremicus (assembly GCF_949786415.1). Lineage (NCBI taxonomy): Eukaryota > Metazoa > Chordata > Mammalia > Rodentia > Cricetidae > Peromyscus > Peromyscus eremicus. The sequence goes on from NW_026734296.1 coordinate 602,790, forward strand.
AGTGTGTTTCTTGTAAGGCGAGCTACCATTTGTTTCCCAGTCTTAAATGGAGTTGAAATACACATGTAGTTTCTGGTCCTACGAGCAAGAGTTGTTTTCTGGTAAGAAGAGTCACTATTGCACTCCCATTGCCATACACAGTGCAAAAAGCTCTGTCGTCTGTACCCAGCATGTACAGTGTATTGGACTGAAGAGGATCTACTGTTCTTGTCAGTTTCCTAAGTAGAATTGAACTAGATATGGCCCATGTGTGTAGGAAGCACAGTTCTTTTGTACTCAGCAAGCTCACTGTTCTAGCCCTATAGGAAACACAGTGGAGTAGAAGAGTGCTCTTTTCTCAAAAGCAGAGTGTGTTTCTTGTAAGGCGAGCTAGCGTTTGTTTCCCAGTCCTAAATGGAGTTGAATCACATGCAGTTTCTGGTCCTACGAGCAAGAGTTTTTTCTGGTAATAAGAGTCACTATTGTGCTCCCATTGTCATACACAGGGCAAATAGCACTGGCCTCTGTTCTCAGCATGTACAGTGTATTGGACTGAAGAGGATCTACTGTTCTTGTCAGGTTCCTAAGCAGAGGTGAACTAGATATGGCCCATGTTTGTAGGAAGCACAGTTCTTTTGTACTCAACAAGCTCACTGTTCTGGACCTATAGGAAACACAGTAGAGTAGAAGAGTGCTCTTTCCTCAAAAGCAGAGTGTGTTTCTTGTAAGGCGAGCTAGCGTTTGTTTTCCAGTCCTAAATGGAGTTGAATCACATGCAGTTTCCGTTCCTACGAGCAACAGTTGTTTTCTGGTAAGGAAAGTCACTCTTGCACTCCCATTTCCATACACAGTGCAAATAGCCCTCGCGTCTGTTCCCAGCAAGTACAGTGTATTGGACTGAATAGGAGCTACTCTTCTTGTCAGTTTCCTAAGCCGAATTGAACTAGATATGGCCCGTGTGTGTAGGAAGCCCAGTTCTTTTGTACTCAGCAAGCTCACTATTTGGACCCCATAGGAAAAACAGTAGAGTAGAAGAGTGCTCTTTTCTCAAAAGCAGAGTGTGTTTCTTGTAAGGCGAGCTAGCATTTATTTCCCAGTCCTAAATGGAGTTGAAATACACATGCAGTTTCTGGTCCTACAAGCAAGAGTTGTTTTCTGGTTAGAAGAGTCACTATTGCGCTCCATTTGCCATACACAATGCAAATAGCCCTCGGGTCTGTTCCCAGCAAATACAGTGTATTGGACTGAAGAGGAGCTACTGTTCTTGTCACTTTCCTAAGCAGAGTTGAACTACATATGGCCCATGTGTGTAGGAAGAACATTTCTTTTGTTCTCAGCAAGCTCACTGTTTTGACCCCATAGGAAACACAGTAGAGTAGAAGAGTGCTCTTTTCTCAAAAGCAGAGTTTGTTTCTTGTAAGGCGAGCTAGCGTTTGTTTCCCAGTTCTAAATGGAGTTGAATCAAATGCAGTTTTTGGTCCTACGAACAAGAGTTTTTTTCTGGTAATATGAGTCACTATTGTGCTCCCTTTGCCATACATAGTGCAAATAGCCCTCTCGTCTGTTCCCAGCAAGTACAGTGTATTGGACTGAAGAGGAGCTACTGTTCTTGTCAGTTTCCTAAGCAAAGTTGAACTAAATAAGGCCCGTGTGTGTAGGAAGAACAGTTCTTTTGTTCTGAGCAAGCTCACTGTTCGAACCCCATAGGAAACACAGTAGAGAGAAGAGTTTTCTTTTCTCAAAAGCAGAGTGTGTTTCTTGTAAGGCGAGTTAGCGTTTGTTTCCCAGTAATAAATGGAGTTGAAATACACATGCAGTTTCTGGTCCTACCAGCAAGAATTGTTTTCTGGTTAGAAGAGTCACTATTGCTCTCCCTTTGCCATACACAATGCAAATAGCCCTCGCGTCTGTTCCCAGCAAGTACAGTGTATGGGACTGAAGAGGAGCTACTGTTCTTGTCAGTTTCCTAAGCAGAATTGAACAAGATATGGCCCATGTGTGTAGGAAGCACAGTTCTTTTGTTCTGAGCAAGCTCACATTTCGAACCCCATAGAAAACACAGTAGAGTAAAAGAGTGCATTTTTCTCAAAAGCAGAGTGTAGTTCTTGTAAGGTGAGCTAGCGTTTGTTTTCCAGTCCTAAATGGAGTTGAAATACACATGCAGTTTCTGGTCCTACGAGCAAGAGTTGTTTTCTTGTAAGAAGAGTCACTATTGCTCTCCCTTTGCCATACACAGTGCAAATAGCCCTCACGTCTGTTCCCAGCAAGTACAGTATATTGGACTGAAGAGGAGCTACTGTTCTTGTCAGTTTCCTAAGCAGAGTTGAACTAGATACGGCCCATGTGTGTAGGAAGCACAATTCATTTGTACTCAGCAAGCTCCATGTTCTGGCCCTGTAGGAAACACAGTAGAGTAGGAGAGTGCTCTTTCCTCCAAAGCAGAGTGTGTTTTTGTAAGGCGAGCTAGCATTTGTTTCGCAGTCCTAAATGGAGTTGAATCACATTCATTTTCCGTTCCTAGGAGCAAGCGTTGTTTTCTGGTAAGGAAAGTCACTATTGCGCTCCCATTGCCATACACAGTGCAAATAGCACTGGCATTTGTACCCAGCATGTACAGTGTATTGGACTGAAGAGGATCTACTGTTCTTGTCAGTTTCCTAAGCAGAATTGAACTAGATATGGCCCGTGTGTGTAGGAAGCACAGTTCTTTTGTTCTGAGCAAGCTCACTGTTCTGGCCCTATAGGAAACACAGTAGAGTAGAAGAGTGCCCTTTTCTCAAAAGCAGAGTGTGTTTCTTGTAAGGCGATCTAGCGTTTGTTTCCCAGTCCTAAATGGAGGTGAATCACATGCAGTTTCTGGTCCTACGAGCAAGAGTTTTTTCTGGTAATAAGAGTCACTATTGCGCTCCCATTGTCATACACAGGGCAAATAGCACTGGCCTCTGTTCTCAGCATGTACAGTGTATTGGACTGAAGAGGATCTACTGTTCTTGTCAGGTTCCTAAGTAGAGTTAAACTAGATATGGCCCATGTGTGTAGGAAGCACAGTTCTTTTGTACTCAACAAGCTCACTGTTCTGGCCCTATAGGAAACACAGTAGAGTAGAAGAGTGCTCTTTGCTCAAAAGCAGAGTATGTTTCTTGTAAGGCGAGCTAGCGTTTGTTTCCCAGTCCTAAATGGAGTTGAATCACATGCAGTTTCCGTTCCCACGAGCAAGAGTAGTTTTCTGGTAAAGAAAGTCACTATTGCGCTCCCATTGCCATACACAGTTCAAATAGCACTCGGTCTGTTCCCAGCAAGTACAGTGTTTTGAACTGAATGGGAGCTACTGTTCTTGTCAGTTTCCTAGCAGAATTGAACTAGATATGGCCCGTGTGTGTAGGAAGCACAGTTCTTTTGTACTCAGCAAGCTCATTGTTTGGACCCCATAGGAAACACAGTAGAGTAGAAGAGTACTCTTTTCTCAAAAGCAGAGTGTGTTTCTTGTAAGACGAGCTAACATTTGTTTCCCAGTCCTAAATTGAGTTGAAATACACATGCAGTTTCTGGTCCTACCAGCAAGAGTTGTTTTCTGGTTAGAAGAGTAACTATTGTGCTCCCTTTGCCATACACAATGCAAATAGCCCTCGCGTCTGTTCCCAACAAGTACAGTGTATTGGGCTGAAGAGGAGCTACTGTTCTTGTCAGTTTCCTAAGCAGAGTTGAACTAGATATGGTCCATGTGTGTAGGAAGCACATTTCTTTTGTTCTCAGCAAGCTCACTGTTCGGACCCCATAGGAAACACAGTATAGTAGAAGAGTGCTCTTTCCTCAAAAGCAGAGTGTGTTTCTTGTAAGGCGAGCTAGCATTTGTTTCCCAGTCCTAAATGGAGTTGAATCACATGCAGTTTCTGGTCCTACGAGCAAGAGTTGTTTTCTGGTAAGAAGAGTCACTATTGCACTCCCATTGCCATACACAGTGCAAATAGCACTGTCGTCTGTACCCAGGATGTACAGTGTATTGGACTGAAGAGGATCTACTGTTCTTGTCAGTTTCCTAAGCAGAATTGAACTAGATATGGCCCGTGTGTGTAGGAAGCACAGTTCTTTTGTTTTGAGCAAGCTCACTGTTCTAGCCCTATAGGAAACACAGTGGAGTAGAAGAGTGCTCTTTTCTCAAAAGCAGAGTGTGTTTCTTGTAAGGCGAGCTAGCGTTTGTTTCCCAGTCCTAAATGGAGTTGAATCACATGCAGTTTCTGGTCCTACGAGCAAGAGTTTTTTCTGGTAATAAGAGTCACTATTGTGCTCCCATTGTCATACACAGGGCAAATAGCACTGGCCTCTGTTCTCAGCATGTACAGTGTATTGGACTGAAGAGGATGTACTGTTCTTGTCAGGTTCCTAAGCAGAGTTGAACTAGACATGGCCCATGTGTGTAGGAAGCACAGTTCTTTTGTACTCAGCAAGCTCACTGTTCTGGCCCTATAGGAAACACAGTAGAGTAGAAGAGTGCTCTTTAATCAAAAGCAGAGTGTGTTTCTTGTAAGGCGAGCTAGCGTTTGTTTCCCAGTCCTAAATGGAGGTGAATCACATGCAGTTTCCGTTCCTACGAGCAAGAGTTGTTTTCTGATAAGGAAAGTCACTATTGCACTCCCATTGCCATACACTGTGCAAATAGCCCTCGCGTCTGTTCCCAGCAAGTACCTTGTATTGGACTGAATGGGAGCTACTGTTCTTGTCAGTTTCCTAAGCAGAATTGAACTAGATATGGCCCGTGTGTGTAGGAAGCACAGTTCTTTTGTACTCAGCAAGCTCACTGTTTGGACCCCATAGGAACACAATAGAGTAGAAGAGTGCTCTTTTCTCAAAAGCAGAGTGTGTTTCTTGTAAGGCGAGCTAGCGTTTGTTTCCCAGTCCTAAATGGAGTTGAAATACACATGCAGTTTCTGGTCCTACCAGCAAGGATTGTTTTCTGGTTAGAAGAGTCACTATTGCGCTCCCTTTGCCATACACAGTGCAAATAGCCCTCGCGTCTGTTCCCAGCAAGTACAGCGTATTGGACTGAAGAGGAGCTACTGTTCTTGTCAGTTTCCTAAGCAGAGTTGAACTAGATATGGCCCGTGTGTGTAGGAAGAACAGTTCTTTTGTTCTGAGCAAGTTCACTGTTCGGACCCCATAGGAAACACAGTAGAGTAGAAGAGTGCTCTTTTCTCAAAAGCAGAGTGTGTTTCTCGTAAGGCGAGTTAGCGTTTGTTTTGCAGTCCTAAATGGATTTGAATCACATGCAGTTTCCGTTCCTACGAGCAATAGTTGTTTTCTGGTAAGGAAAGCCACTATTGTGCTCCCTTTGCCATACACAGTGCAAATAGCACTCGCGTCTGTTCCCAGCAAGTACAGTGTATTGGACTGAAGAGGAGCTACTGTTCTTGTCTGTTTCCTAAGCAGAATTGAACTAGATATGGCCCTTGTGTTTAGGAAGCACAGTTCTTTTGTTCTGAGCAAGCTCACTGTTTGGACCCCATAGAAAACACAGTAGAGTAGAAGAGTGCTCTTTTCTCAAAGCAGAGTGTGTTTCTTGTAAGGCGAGCTAGCGTTTGTTTCCCAGTCCTAAATGGAGTTGAATCACCTGCAGTTTCTGGTCCTACGAGCAAGAGTTTTTTCTGGTAAGAAGAGTCACTATTGCGCTCCCATTGCCATACACAGTGCAAATAGCCCTGGAGTCTGTACCCAGCATGTACAGCGTATTGGACTGAAGAGGATCTACTGTTCTTGTCAGTTTCCTAAGCAGAGTTGAACTAGATATGGCCCGTGTGTGTAGGAAGCACAGTTCTTTTGTTCTGAGCAAGCTCACTGTTTGGACCCCATAGGAAACACAGTAGAGTAGAAGAGTGCTCTTTTCTCAAAAGCAGAGTGTGTTTCTTGTAAGGCGATCTAGCGTTTGTTTCTCAGTCCTAAATGGAGTTGAATCACATGCAGTTTCTGGTCATACGAGCAAGAGTTGTTTTCTGGTAAGAATAGTCACTATTGTGCTCCCATTGTCACACACAGGGCAAATAGCACTGGCGTCTCTTCCCAGCATGTACAGTCTATTGGACTGAAGAGGTTCTACTGTTCTTGTCAGTTTCCTAAGCAGAATTGAACAAGATATGGCCCGTGTGTGTAGGAAGCACAGTTCTTTTGTTCTGAGCAAGCTCACATTTCGAACCCCATAGGAAACACTGTAGAGTAGAAGAGTGCATTTTTCTCAAAAGCAGAGTGTGTTTCTTGTAAGGCGAGCTAGCGTTTGTTTCCCCGTCCTAAATGGAGGTGAAATACACATGCAGTTTCTGGTCCTACGATCAAGAGTTGTTTTCTGGTAAGAAGAGTCACTATTGCGCTCCCTTTGCCATACACAGTGCAAATAGCCCTCGCGTCTGTTCCCAGCAAGTACAGTGTATTGGACTGAAGAGGAGCTACTGTTTTTGTCAGTTTCCTAAGCAGAGTTGAACTAGATATGACCTGTGTGTCTAGGAAGCACAATTCTTTTGTTCTGAGCAAGCTCACTGTTTGGACCCCATAGGAAACACAGTAGAGTAGATGTGTGCCTTATTCTCAAAAGCAGAGCATGTTTCTTGTAAGGCGAGCTAGCGTTTGTTTCCCAGTCCTAAGTGGATTGAATCAAATGCAGTTTCTGGTCCTACGAGCAAGAGTTGTTTTCTGGTAAGAAGAGTCACTATTGCGCTCCCATTGCCATACACTGTGCAAATAGCACTGGCGTCTGTACCCAGCATGTACAGTGTATTGGACTGAAGAGGATCTACTGTACTTGTCAGTTTCCTAAGCAGAATTGATCTAGATATGGCCCGTGTATGTAGGAAGCACAGTTCTTTTGTTCTGAGCAAGCCCACTGTATGGACCCCATAGGAAACACAGTAGAGTAGAAGAGTGCTCTTTTCTCAAAAGCAGAGTGTGTTTCTTGTAAGGCGAGCTAGCATTTGTTTCCCAGTCCTACATGGAGTTGAATCACATGCAGTTTCTGGTCCTACAAGCAAGGGATGTCTTCTGGTAGGAAGAGTCACTATTACGCTCCCATTGCCATACACAGTGCAAATAGCACTGGCGTCTGTACACAGCATGTACAGTGTATTGGACTGAAGAGGATCTACTGTTCCTGTCAGTTTCCTAAGCAGAATTGAACTAGATATGACCCGTGTGTGTAGGAAGCACAGTTCTTTTGTTCTGAGCAAGCTCACTGTTCTGGCCCTTTAGGAAACACAGTAGAGTAGAAGAGTGCTCTTTTCTCAAAAGCAGAGTGTGTTTCTTGTAAGGCGAGCTAGCGTTTGTTTCCCAGTCCTAAATGGAGTTGAATCACATGCAGTTTCTGGTCCTACGAGCAAGAGTTTTTTCTGGTAATAAGAGTCACTATTGCGCTCCCATTGTCATACTCAGGGCAAATAGCACCGGCCTCTGTTCCCAGCATGTACAGTGTATTGGACTGAAGAGGATCTTCTGTTCTTGTCATTTTCCTAAGCAGAGTTGAACTAGATATGGCCCATGTGTGTAGGAAGCACAGTTCTTTTGTACTCAGCAAGCTCACTGTTTGGATCCCATAGGAAACACAGTAGAGTAGAAGCGTACTCTTTTCTCAAAAGCAGAGTGTGTTTCTTGTAAGGTGAGCTAGCATTTGTTTCCCAGTCCGAAATGGAGTTGAATCACATGCAGTGTGTGGTCCTACGAGCAAGAGTTGTTTTCTGGTAAGAAGAGTCACTATTGTGCTCCCATTGTCATACACAGTGCAAATAGCCCTTGCGTCTGTTCTCAGCAAGTACAGTGTATTGGACTGAAGAGGAGCTACTGTGCTCGTCAGTTTCCTAAGCAGAGTTGAACTAGATATGGCCTGTGTGTGTAGGAAGCACAGTTCTTTTGTTCTGAGCAAGCTCACTGTTTGGAACCCATAGGAAACACAGTAGAGTAGAAGAGTGCTCTTTTCTCAAAAGCAGAGTGTGTTTCTTGTAAGGCGAGCTAGCGTTTGTTTCCCAGTCCTAAATGGAGTTGAATCACATGCAGTTTCTGGTCCTACGAGCAAGAGTTGTTTTCTGGTAAAAAGAGTCACTATTGTGCTAGCATTGCATTACGCAGTGCAAATAGCCCTGGCCTCTGTACCCAGCATGTACAGTGTATTGGACTGAAGAGGATCTACTGTTCTTGTCAGTTTCCTAAGCAGAATTGAACTAGATATGGCCCGTGTGTGTAGGAAGCACAGTTCTTTTGTTCTGAGCAAGCTCACTGTTCTGGCCCTATAGGAAACACAGTAGAGTAGAAGAGTGCTCTTTTCTCAAAAGCTGAGTGTTTTTCTTGTAAGGCGAGCTAGAGTTTGTTTCCCAGTCCTAAATGGAGTTGAATCACATGCAGTATCTGGTCCTACGAGCAAGAGTTCTTTTCTGGTAAGAAGAGTCACTATTGTGCTCCCATTGCCATACACAGTGCAAATAGCACTGGCGTCTGTACCCAGCATGTACAGCATATTGGACTGAAGAGGATCTTCTGTTCTTTTCAGTTTCCTATGCAGAGTTGAACTAGATATGGCCCGTGTGTGTAGGAAGCACAGTTCTTTTGTTCTGAGCAAGCTCACATTTCGAAACCCATAGGAAATACAGTAGATTAGAAAAGTGCATTTTTCTCAAAAGCAGAGTGTGTTTCTTGTAAGGCGAGCTAGCCTTTGTTTCCCAGTCCTAAATGGAGTTGAATCACATGCAGTTTCTGGTCCTACAAGCAAGAGTTTTTTCTGGTAATAAGAGTCACTATTGTGCTCCCATTGTCATACTCAGGGCAAATAGCACTGGCCTCTGTTCCCAGCATGTACAGTGTACTGGAATAAAGAGGATCTACTGTTCATGTCAGGTTCCTAAGCAGAGTTGAACTAGATATGGCCCATGTGTGTAGGAAGCACAGTTCTTTTGTACTCAGCAAGCTCACTGTTCTGGCCCTATAGGAAACACAGTAGATTAGAAGAGTGCTCTTTCCTCCAAAGCAGAGTGAGTTTCTTGTAAGGACAGCTAGAGTTTGTTTCCCAGTCCTAAATGTAGTTGAATCACATGCAGGTTCTGTTCCTATGAGCAAGAGTTGTTTTCTGGTAAGGAAAGTCACTATTGTGCTCCCATTGCCAAACACAGTGCAAATAGCCCTCGCGTCTGTTCCCAGCAAGTACAGTGTATTGGACTGAAGAGGAGCTACTGTTCTTGTCAGTTTCCTAAGCAAATTTGAACTAAATATGGCCAGTGTGTGTAGGAAGCACAGTTCTTTTGTTCTGAGCAAGCTCACTGTTTGGATCCCATAGGAAACACAGTAGAGAAGAAGAGTGCTCTTTTCTCAAAAGCAGAGTGTGTTTCTTGTAAGGCAAGCCAGCGTTTGTTTCCCAGTCCTAAATGGAGTTGAATCACATGCAGTTTCTGGTCCTACGAGCAAGAGTTTTTTCTGGTAATAAGAGTCACTATTGCGCTCCCATTGTCATACTCAGGGCAAATACCACTGGCCTCTGTTTCCAGCATGTAAAGTGTATTGGACTAAAGAGGATCTACTGCTCTTGTCAGGTTCCTAAGCAGAGTTGAACTAGATATGGCCCATGTGTGTAGGAAGCACAGTTCTTTTGTACTCAGCAAGCTCAATATTCTGGCCCTATAGGAAACACAGTAGATTAGAAGAGTGCTCTTTCCTCCAAAGCAGAGTGTGTTTCTTGTAAGGCCAGCTAGAGTTTGTTTCCCAGTCCTAAATGGAGTTGAATCACATGCAGTTTCCGTTCCTATGAGTAAGAGTTGTTTTCTGGTAAATAAAGTCACAATTTCGCTTCCATTGCCAAACACAGTGCAAATAGCACTGGGTCTGTTCCCAGCAAGTACAGTGTATTGGACTGAAGAGGAGCTACTGTTCTTGTCAGTTTCCTAAGCAAATTTGAACTAGATATGGCCCGTGTGTGTAGGAAGCACAGTTCTTTTGTTCTGAGCAAGCTCACTGTTTGGATCCCATAGGTAACACAGTAGAGTAGAAGAGTGCTCTTTTCTCAAAAGCAGAGTGTGTTTCTTCTAAGGCGAGCTAGCGTTTGTTTCCCAATCCTAAATGGAGTTGAATCACATCCAGGTTCTGGTCCTTCGAGCAAGAGTTTTTTTCTGGTAAGAAGAGTTGTGCTCCCTTTGCCATACACAGTGCAAATTGCCCTCGCGTCTGTTCCTAGCAAGTACAGTGTATTGGACTGAAGAGGAGCTACTGTTCTTGTCAGTTTCCTAAGCAGAGTTGAACTAGATAAGGCCCATGTGTGTAGGAAGCACAGTTCTTTTGTACTCAAAAAGCTCACTGTTCTGGCCCTATAGGAAACACAGTAGAGTAGAAGATTGCTCTTTCCTCAAAAGCAGAGTGTGTTTTTTGTAAGGCGAGCTAGCATTTGTTTTGCAGTCCTAAATGGAGTTGAATCACATGCAGTTTGCATTCCTACGAACAAGAGTTGTTTTCTGGTAAGGAAAGTCACTATTGCGCTCCCATTGCCATACACAGTGCAATTAGCACTCGCGTCTGTTCCCGGCAAGTACAGTGTATTGGACTGAAGAGGAGCTACTGTTCTTGTCAGTTTCCTAAGCAGAATTGTACTAGATATGGCCCGTGTGTGTAGGAAGCACAGTTCTTTTGTTCTGAGCAAGCTCACTGTTTGGACCCCATAGGAAACACAGTAGAGTAGAAGAGTGCTCTTTTCTGAAAAGCAGAGTGTGTTTCTTGTACGGCGAGCTAGCGTTTGTTTCCCAGTCCTAAATGGAGTTGAATCACATGCAGTTTCTGGTCCTACGAGCAAGAGTTGTTTTCTGGTAAGAAGAGTCACTATTGTGCTCCCATTGCCATACACAGTGCAAATAGCACTGGCGTCTGTACCCAGCATGTACAGTGTATTGGACTGAAGAGGATCTACTGTTCTTGTCATTTTCCTCAGCAGAATTGAACTAGATATGGCCCGTGTGTGTAGGAAGCACAGTTCTTTTGTTCTGAGCAAGCTCACTGTTCTGGCCCTATAGGAAACACAGTAGAGTAGAAGAGTGCTCTTTTCACAAAAGCAGAGTGTGTTTCTTGTAAGGTGACCTAGCGTTTGTTTCCCAGTCCTAAATGGAGTTGAATCACATGCAGTTTCTGGTCCTACGAGCAAGAGTTTTTTCTGGTAATAAGAGTCACTATTGCGCTCCCATTGTCATACTCAGGGCAAATAGCACTGGCCTCTGTTCCCAGTATGTACAGTGTATTGGACTAAAGAGGATCTACAGTTCTTGTCAGGTTCCTAAGCAGAGTTGAACTAGGTATGGCCCATGTGTGTAGGAAGCACAGTTCTTTTGTACTCAGCAAGCTCACTGTTCTGGCCCTATAGGAAACACAGTAGAGTAGAAGAGTGCTCTTTCCTCCAAAGCAGAGTGTGCTTCTTGTAAGGCGAGCTAGAGTTTGTTTCCCAGTCCTAAATGGAGTTGAATCACATGCAGTTTTCGTTCCTAAGAGCAAGAGTTGTTTTCTGGTAAGGAAAGTCACTATTGCGCTCCCATTGCCATACACAGTGCAAATAGCACTCTCGTCTGTTCCCAGCAAGTACAGTGTATTGGACTGAAGAGGAGCTACTGTTCTTGTCAGTGTCCTAAGCAAATTTGAACTAGATATGGCCCGTGTGTGTAGGAAGCACAGTTCTTTTGTTCTGAGCAAGCTCACTCTTTGGATCCCATAGGAAACACAGTAGAGTAGAAGAGTGCTCTTTTCTCAAAAGCAGAGTGTGTTTCTTGGAAGGCGAGCTAGCGTTTGTTTCGCAGTCCTAAATGGAGTTGAATCACATGCAGTTTCTGGTCATACGAGCAAGAGTTGTTTTCTGGTAAGAAGAGTCACTATTGCGCTCCCATTGCCATACACAGTGCAAATAGCACTGGCGTCTGTACCCAGCATGTACAGCGTATGGGACTGAAGAGGATCTACTGTTCTTTTCACTTTCCTAAGCAGAGTTGAACAAGATATGGCCAGTGTGTGTGGGAAGCACAGTTCTTTTGTTCTGAGCAAGCTCACATTTCGAACACCATAGGAAACACAGTAGAGTAGAAGAGTGCATTTTTCTCAAAAGCAGAGTGTGTTTCTTGTAAGGCGAGCTAGCATTTGTTTCCCAGTCCTAAATGGAGTTGAATCACATGCAGTTTCTGGTCCTACGAGCAAGAGTTGTTTTCTGGTAAGAAGAGTCACTATTGTGCTCCCATTGCCATACACTGTGAAAATAGCACTGGTATCTGTACCCAGCATGTACAGTGTATTGGACTGAAGAAGATCTACTGTTCTTTTCAGTTTCCTAAGCAGAATTGAACTAGATATGGCCCGTGTGTGTCGGAAGCACATTTCTTTTGTTCTGAGCAAGCTCACTGTTCTGGCCCTGTAGGAAACACAGTAGAGTAGAAGAGTGCTCTTTTCTCAAAAGCAGAGTGTGTTTCTTGTAAGGCGAGCTAGCGTTTGTTTCCCAGTCCTAAATGGAGTTGAATCACATGCAGTTTCTGGTCCTACAAGCAAGAGTTTTTTCTGGTAATAAGAGTCACTATTGTGCTCCCATTGTCATACTCAGGGCAAATAGCACTGGACTCTGTTCCCAGCATGTACAGTGTATTGGACTGAAGAGGATCTACTGTTCTTGTCAGGTTCCTAAGCAGAGTTGAACTAGATATGGCCTGTGTGTGTAAGAAGCACAGTTCTTTTGTTCTGAGCAAGTTCACTGTTCGGACCCCATAGGAAAAAAAGTAGAGTAGATGAGTGCTCTTTTCTCAAAAGCCGAGTGTGTTTAGTGTAAGGCGACCTAGCGTTTGCTTCACTGTCCTAAATGGAGTTGAATCACATGCAGTTTCTGGTCCTAAGAGCAAGAGTTGTTTTCTGGTAAGAAGAGTCACTATTGCGCTCCCATTGCCATACACAGTGCAAATAGCACTCGCGTCTGCTCTCAGCAAGTACAGTGTATTTGATTGAAGAGGAGCTACTGTTCTTGTCAGTTTCCTAAGCAGACTTGAACTAGATATGGCCCGTGTGTGTAGGAAGCACAGTTCATTTGTTCTGAGCAAGCTCACTGTTCGGACCCCATAGGAAACACAGTAGAGTAGAAGAGTACTCTTTTCTCAAAAGCAGAGTGTGTTTCTTGTAAGGCGAGCTAGCTTTTGTTTCCCAGTCGTAAATGAAGTTGAATCACATGCAGTTTCTGTTCCTACGAGTAGAGTTGTTTTTTGGTGAGAAGAGTCACTATTGTGCTCCCATTGCCATACACAGTGCAAATAGCACTTGCGTCTGTTCCAATCAAGTACAGTGTATTGGACTGAAGAGGAAATACTGTTCTTGTCAGTTTCCTGAGCAGAGTTGAACGAGATATGGCCCGTGTGTATAGGAAGCACAGTTCTTTCGTTCTGAGCAAACTAACTTTCTGGCCCTATAGGAAACAAAGTAGAGTAGATGAGTGCTCTTTTCTCAAAAGCAGAGTGTGTTTCTTGTAAGGTGAGATAGCGTTTGTTTCCCAGTCCTAAATGGAGTTGAATCACATGCAGTTTCTGGACGTACGAGCAAGAGTTGTTTTCTGGTAAGGAAAGTCACAATTGCGCTCCCATTGTCATACACAGGGCAAATAGCACAGGCGTCTGTTCCCAGCATGTACAGTGTATTGGACTGAAGAGGATCTACTGTTCTTGTCAGTTTCCTAAGCACTATTGAACTAGATACGGCCATGTGTGTAAGAAGCACAGTTCTTTTGTTCTGAGCAAGCTCACTGTTCTGGCCCTATAGGAAACACAGTAGAGTAGAAGAGTGCTCTTTTCTCAAAAGCAGAGTGTGTTTCTTGTAAGGCAAGATAGCGTTTGCTTCCCAGACCTAAATGGAGTTGAATCACATGCAGTTTCTTGTCCTACAAGCAAGAGTTGTTTTCTGGTAAGAAGAGTCACTATTGCGCTTGAATTGTCATACACAGGGCAAATAGCACTGGCGTCTGTTCCCAGCCTGTACAGTGTATTGGACTGAAGAGGATCTACTGTTCTTGTCAGTTTCCTCCACAGAGTTGAACTAGATATGGCCCATGTGTGTAGGAAGCACAGTTCTTTTGTTCTGAGCAAGCTCACTGTTCTGGCCCTATAGGAAACACAGAAGAGTACAAGAGTGCTCTTTTCTCAAAAGCAGAGTGTGTTTCTTGTAAGGCGAGCTAGCGTTTGTTTCCCAGTCCTAAATGGAGTTGAATCACATGCAGTTTCTGGTCCTATGAGCAATAGTTTTTTCTGGTAATAAGAGTCACTATTGCCCTCCCATTGTCATACTCAGGGCAAATAGCACTGGCCTCTGTTCCCAGCATGTACAGTGTATTGGACTGAAGAGGATCTACTGTTCTTGTCAGGTTCCTAAGCAGAGTTGAACTAGATATGGCCCATGTGTGTAAAAAGCACAGTTCTTTTGTACTCAGTAAGCTCACTGTTCTGGCCCTATAGGAAACACAGTAGAGTAGAAGCGTGCTCTTTCCTCAAAAGCAGAGTGTGTTTCTTGTAAGGCGAGCTAGAGTTTGTTTCCCAGTCCTAAATGGAGTTGAATCACATGCAGTTTCCGTTCCTACGAGCAAGAGTTTTTTTCTGGTAAGGAAAGTCACTATTGCGCTCCCATTGCCATACACCGTGCAAATAGCACTCGCGTCTGTTCCAAGCAAGTACAGTGTATTGGACTGAAGAGGAGCTACTGTTCTCGTCAGTTTCCTAAGCAGAGTTGAACTAGATATGGCCCGTGTGTGTAAGAAGCACAGTTCTTTTGTTCTGAGCAAGCTCACTGTTCGGACCCCATAGGAAACACAGTAGAGTAGATGAGTGCTCTTTTCTCAAAAGCCGAGTGTGTTTAGTGTAAGGCGACCCAGCATTTGCTTCCCAGTCCTAAATGGAGTTGAATCACATGCAGTTTCTGGTCCTAAGAGCAAGAGTTGTTTTCTGGTAAGAAGAGTCACTATTGCGCTCCCATTGCCATACACAGTGCAAATAGCACTCTCGTCTGCTCTCAGCAAGTACAGTGTATTTGATTGAAGAGGAGCTACGGTTCTTGTCAGTTTCCTGAGCAGACTTGAACTAGATAAGGCCCGTGTGTGTATAAGCACAGTTCATTTGTTCTGAGCAAGCTCACTGTTCGGACCCCATAGGAAACACAGTAGAGTAGAAGAGTACTCTTTTCTCAAAAGCAGAGTGTGTTTCTTGTAAGGCGAGCTAGCTTTTGTTTCCCAGTCATAAATGAAGTTGAATCACATGCAGTTTCTGTTCCTACGAGTAGAGTTGTTTTTTGGTAAGAAGAGTCACTATTGCGCTCCCATTGCCATACACAGTACAAATAGCACTTGCGTCTCTTTAAATCAAGTACAGTGTATTGGACTGAAGAGGAGATACTCTTCTTGTCAGTTTCCTGAGCAGAGTTGAACTAGATATGGCTCGTGTGTGTAGGAAGCACAGTTCTTTTGTTCTGAGCAAACTCACTGTTTGGACCACATAGGAAACACAGTAGAGTAGAAGAGTGCTCTTTTTTCAAAAGCAGAGTGTGTTTCTTGTAAGGCGAGCTAGAGTTTGTTTCCCAGTCCTAAATGGAGTTGAATCACATGAAGTTTCTGGTCCTACGAGCAAGAGTTGTTTTCTGGTAAGAAGAGTCACTATTGCGCTCCCATTGCCATACACTGTGCAAATAGCACTGGCGTCTGTACCCGGCATGTACAGTGTATTGGACTGAAGAGGATCTACTGTTCCTGTCAGTTTCCTAAGCAGAATTGAACTAGATATGGCCCGTGAACGTAGGAAGCACAGTTCTTTTGTTCTGAGCAAACTCACTGTTTGGACCCCATAGGAAACACAGTAGAGTAGAAGAGTGCTCTTTTTTCTAAAGCAGAGTGTGTTTCTTTTAAGGCGAGCTAGCGTTTTTTTCCCAGTCCTAAATGCAGTTGAATCACATGCAGTTTCTGGTCAGACTAGCAAGAGTTGTTTTTTGGTAAGAATAGTCACTATTGCGCTCCCATTGTCACACACAGGGCAAATAGCACTGGCGTCTGTTCCCAGCATGTACAGTCTATTGGACTGAAGAGGTTCTACTGTTCTTGTCAGTTTCTTAAGCAGAATTGAACAAGATATGGCCCGTGTGTGTAGGAAGCACATTTCTTTTGTTCTGAGCAAGCTCACATTTCGAACCCCATAGGAAACACAGTAGAGTAGAAGAGTGCATTTTTCTCAAAAGCAGAGTGTGTTTCTTGTAAGGAGAGCTAGCGTTTGTTTCCCAGTCCTAAATGGAGTTGATATACACATGCAGTTTCTGGTCCTACGAGCAAGAGTTTTTTCTGGTAAGAAGAGTCACTATTGCGCTCCCATTGCCATACATAGCACAAATAACACTCGCGTCTGTTTCCAGCAAGTACAGTGTATTGGTCTGAAGAGGAGCTACTGTTCTTGTCAGTTTCCTAAGCAGAGTTGAACTAGATATGGCCCGTGTGTGTAGGAAGCAAAGTTCTTTTGTTCTCAGCAAGCTCACTGTTCGGACCCCATAGAAAACACAGTAGAGTAGAGGAGTGCTCTTTTCTCAAAAGCAGAGTGTGTTTCTTGTAAGGCCAGCTATCGTTGTTTTCCAGATCTAAATGGAGTTGAATCACATGCAATTTCTGGTACTACGAACAAGAGTAGTATTCTGGTAAGAAGAGTCACTATTTCGCTCCCATTGTCATACACAGGGCAAATAGCACTGACGTCTCTTCCCAGCATGTACAGTGTATTGGACTGAAGAGGAACTACTGTTCTAGTCAGGTTCCTAAGCAGAGTTGAACTAGATATGGCCCGTGTGTGTAGGAAGCACAGTTCTTTTGTTCTCAGCAAGCTCACTGTTCGGACCCCATAAAAAACACAGTAGAGTAGAATAGTGCTCTTTTCTCAAAAGCAAAGTGTGTTTCTTGTAAGGCGAGCTACCGTTTGTTTCCCAGTCCTAAATGGAGTTGAATCACATTCAGTTTCTGGTCCTACGAGCAAGAGTTGTTTTCGGGTAAGAAGAGTCACTATTGTGCTCCCATTGTCATACACAGTGCAAATAGCCCTCGCGTCTGTTCCCAGCAAGTACAGTGTATTGGACTGAAGAGGAGCTACTGTTTTTGTCAGTTTCCTAAGCAGAGTTGAACTAGATATGACCTGTGTGTGCAGGAAGCACAATTCTTTTGTTCTGAGCAAGCTCACTGTTCGGACCCCATAGGAAACACAGTAGAGTAGATGTGTGCCCTATTCTCAAAAGCAGAGCGTGTTTCTTGTAAGGTGAGCTAGCGTTTGTTTCCCAGTCCTAAGTGGATTGAATCAAATGCAGTTTCTGGTCCTACGAGCAAGAGTTGTTTTCTTGTAAGAAGAGTCACTATTGTGCTCCCATTGCCGTACACAGTGCAAATAGCACTCGCGTCTCTTCCCAGTAAGTACAGTGTATTGGACTGAAGAGGAGCTACTGTTCTTGTCAGTTTCCTAAGCAGAATTGAACTAGATATGCCCCGTGTGTGTAGGAAGCACAGTTCTTTGGTTCTGAGCAAGCTCACTGTTTGGACCCCATAGGAAACACAGTAGAGTAGAAGAGTACTCTTTTCTCAAAAGCAGAGTGTGTTTCTTGTAAGGCGAGCTAGCTTTTGTTTCCCAGTCGTAAATGAAGTTGAATCACATGCAGTTTCTGTATCTGCGAGTAGAGTTGTTTTTTGGTGAGAAGAGTCACTATTGTGCTCCCATTGCCATACACAGTGCAAGTAGCACTTGCGTTTGTTCCAATCAAGTACAGTGTTTTGGACTGAAGAGGAAATACTGTTCTTGTCAGTTTCCTGAGCAGAGTTGAACGAGATATGGCCCGTGTGTATAGGAAGCACAGTTCTTTCGTTCTGAGCAAACTAACTTTCTGGCCCTATAGGAAACAAAGTAGAGTAGATGAGTGCTCTTTTCTCAAAAGCAGAGTGTGTTTCTTGTAAGGTGAGATAGCGTTTGTTTCCCAGTCCTAAATGGAGTTGAATCACATGCAGTTTCTGGACGTACGAGCAAAAGTTGTTTTCTGGTAAGGAAAGTCACAATTGCGCTCCCATTGTCATACACAGGGCAAATAGCACTGGCGTCTGTTCCCAGCATGTACAGTGTATTGGACTGAAGAGGATCTACTGTTCTTGTCAGTTTCCTAAGCACTATTGAACTAGATACGGCCATGTGTGTAAGAAGCACAGTTCTTTTGTTCTGAGCAAGCTCACTGTTCTGGCCCTATAGGAAACACAGTAGAGTAGAAGAGTGCTCTTTTCTCAAAAGCAGAGTGTGTTTCTTGTAAGGCAAGATAGCGTTTGCTTCCCAGACCTAAATGGAGTTGAATCACATGCAGTTTCTTGTCCTACAAGCAAGAGTTGTTTTCTGGTAAGAAGAGTCACTATTGCGCTTGAATTGTCATACACAGGGCAAATAGCACTGGCGTCTGTTCCCAGCCTGTACAGTGTATTGGACTGAAGAGGATCTACTGTTCTTGTCAGTTTCCTCCACAGAGTTGAACTAGATATGGCCCATGTGTGTAGGAAGCACAGTTCTTTTGTTCTGAGCAAGCTCACTGTTCTGGCCCTATAGGAAACACAGAAGAGTACAAGAGTGCTCTTTTCTCAAAAGCAGAGTGTGTTTCTTGTAAGGCGAGCTAGCGTTTGTTTCCCAGTCCTAAATGGAGTTGAATCACATGCAGTTTCTGGTCCTATGAGCAATAGTTTTTTCTGGTAATAAGAGTCACTATTGCCCTCCCATTGTCATACTCAGGGCAAATAGCACTGGCCTCTGTTCCCAGCATGTACAGTGTATTGGACTGAAGAGGATCTACTGTTCTTGTCAGGTTCCTAAGCAGAGTTGAACTAGATATGGCCCATGTGTGTAAAAAGCACAGTTCTTTTGTACTCAGTAAGCTCACTGTTCTGGCCCCATAGGAAACACAGTAGAGTAGAAGCGTGCTCTTTCCTCAAAAGCAGAGTGTGTTTCTTGTAAGGCGAGCTAGAGTTTGTTTCCCAGTCCTAAATGGAGTTGAATCACATGCAGTTTCCGTTCCTACGAGCAAGAGTTTTTTTCTGGTAAGGAAAGTCACTATTGCGCTCCCATTGCCATACACCGTGCAAATAGCACTCGCGTCTGTTCCAAGCAAGTACAGTGTATTGGACTGAAGAGGAGCTACTGTTCTCGTCAGTTTCCTAAGCAGAGTTGAACTAGATATGGCCCGTGTGTGTAAGAAGCACAGTTCTTTTGTTCTGAGCAAGCTCACTGTTCGGACCCCATAGGAAACACAGTAGAGTAGATGAGTGCTCTTTTCTCAAAAGCCGAGTGTGTTTAGTGTAAGGCGACCCAGCATTTGCTTCCCAGTCCTAAATGGAGTTGAATCACATGCAGTTTCTGGTCCTAAGAGCAAGAGTTGTTTTCTGGTAAGAAGAGTCACTATTGCGCTCCCATTGCCATACACAGTGCAAATAGCACTCTCGTCTGCTCTCAGCAAGTACAGTGTATTTGATTGAAGAGGAGCTACGGTTCTTGTCAGTTTCCTGAGCAGACTTGAACTAGATAAGGCCCGTGTGTGTATAAGCACAGTTCATTTGTTCTGAGCAAGCTCACTGTTCGGACCCCATAGGAAACACAGTGGAGTAGAAGAGTACTCTTTTCTCAAAAGCAGAGTGTGTTTCTTGTAAGGCGAGCTAGCTTTTGTTTCCCAGTCGTAAATGAAGTTGAATCACATGCAGTTTCTGTTCCTACGAGTAGAGTTGTTTTTTGGTAAGAAGAGTCACTATTGCGCTCCCATTGCCATACACAGTACAAATAGCACTTGCGTCTCTTTAAATCAAGTACAGTGTATTGGACTGAAGAGGA
Organism: Peromyscus eremicus; assembly: GCF_949786415.1. Taxonomy (NCBI): domain Eukaryota; kingdom Metazoa; phylum Chordata; class Mammalia; order Rodentia; family Cricetidae; genus Peromyscus; species Peromyscus eremicus. Next base: position 622,628 of record NW_026734296.1, read on the forward strand.
GATACTCTTCTTGTCAGTTTCCTGAGCAGAGTTGAACTAGATATGGCTCGTGTGTGTAGGAAGCACAGTTCTTTTGTTCTGAGCAAACTCACTGTTTGGACCACATAGGAAACACAGTAGAGTAGAAGAGTGCTCTTTTTTCAAAAGCAGAGTGTGTTTCTTGTAAGGCGAGCTAGAGTTTGTTTCCCAGTCCTAAATGGAGTTGAATCACATGAAGTTTCTGGTCCTACGAGCAAGAGTTGTTTTCTGGTAAGAAGAGTCACTATTGCAATCCCATTGCCATACACTGTGCAAATAGCACTGGCGTCTGTACCCGGCATGTACAGTGTATTGGACTGAAGAGGATCTACTGTTCCTGTCAGTTTCCTAAGCAGAATTGAACTAGATATGGCCCGTGAACGTAGGAAGCACAGTTCTTTTGTTCTGAGCAAACTCACTGTTTGGACCCCATAGGAAACACAGTAGAGTAGACGAGTGCTCTTTTCTCTAAAGCAGAGTGTGTTTCTTTTAAGGCGAGCTAGCGTTTTTTTCCCAGTCCTAAATGCAGTTGAATCACATGCAGTTTCTGGTCATACGAGCAAGAGTTGTTTTTTGGTAAGAATAGTCACTATTGCGCTCCCATTGTCACACACAGGGCAAATAGCACTGGCGTCTGTTCCCAGCATGTACAGTCTATTGGACTGAAGAGGTTCTACTGTTCTTGTCAGTTTCTTAAGCAGAATTGAACAAGATATGGCCCGTGTGTGTAGGAAGCACATTTCTTTTGTTCTGAGCAAGCTCACATTTCGAACCCCATAGGAAACACAGTAGAGTAGAAGAGTGCATTTTTCTCAAAAGCAGAGTGTGTTTCTTGTAAGGCGAGCTAGCGTTTGTTTCCCAGTCCTAAATGGAGTTGATATACACATGCAGTTTCTGGTCCTACGAGCAAGAGTTTTTTCTGGTAAGAAGAGTCACTATTGCGCTCCCATTGCCATACATAGTACAAATAACACTCGCGTCTGTTTCCAGCAAGTACAGTGTATTGGTCTGAAGAGGAGCTACTGTTTTTGTCAGTTTCCTAAGCAGAGTTGAACTAGATATGGCCCGTGTGTGTAGGAAGCAAAGTTCTTTTGTTCTCAGCAAGCTCACTGTTCGGACCCCATAGAAAACACAGTAGAGTAGAGGAGTGCTCTTTTCTCAAAAGCAGAGTGTGTTTCTTGTAAGGCGAGCTATCGTTTGTTTTCCAGATCTAAATGGAGTTGAATCACATGCAATTTCTGGTACTACGAACAAGAGTAGTATTCTGGTAAGAAGAGTCACTATTTCGCTCCCATTGTCATACACAGGGCAAATAGCACTGACGTCTCTTCCCAGCATGTACAGTGTATTGGACTGAAGAGGAACTACTGTTCTAGTCAGGTTCCTAAGCAGAGTTGAACTAGATATGGCCCGTGTGTGTAGGAAGCACAGTTCTTTTGTTCTCAGCAAGCTCACTGTTCGGACCACATAAAAAACACAGTAGAGTAGAATAGTGCTCTTTTCTCAAAAGCAAAGTGTGTTTCTTGTAAGGCGAGCTACCGTTTGTTTCCCAGTCCTAAATGGAGTTGAATCACATTCAGTTTCTGGTCCTACGAGCAAGAGTTGTTTTCGGGTAAGAAGAGTCACTATTGTGCTCCCATTGTCATACACAGTGCAAATAGCCCTCGCGTCTGTTCCCAGCAAGTACAGTGTATTGGACTGAAGAGGAGCTACTGTTTTTGTCAGTTTCCTAAGCAGAGTTGAACTAGATATGACCTGTGTGTGCAGGAAGCACAATTCTTTTGTTCTGAGCAAGCTCACTGTTCGGACCCCATAGGAAACACAGTAGAGTAGATGTGTGCCCTATTCTCAAAAGCAGAGCGTGTTTCTTGTAAGGTGAGCTAGCGTTTGTTTCCCAGTCCTAAGTGGATTGAATCAAATGCAGTTTCTGGTCCTACGAGCAAGAGTTGTTTTCTTGTAAGAAGAGTCACTATTGTGTTCCCATTGCCGTACACAGTGCAAATAGCACTCGCGTCTCTTCCCAGTAAGTACAGTGTATTGGACTGAAGAGGAGCTACTGTTCTTGTCAGTTTCCTAAGCAGAATTGAACTAGATATGCCCCGTGTGTGTAGGAAGCACAGTTCTTTGGTTCTGAGCAAGCTCACTGTTTGGACCCCATAGGAAACACAGTAGAGTAGAAGAGTACTCTTTTCTCAAAAGCAGAGTGTGTTTCTTGTAAGGCGAGCTAGCTTTTGTTTCCCAGTCATAAATGAAGTTGAATCACATGCAGTTTCTGTATCTGCGAGTAGAGTTGTTTTTTGGTGAGAAGAGTCACTATTGTGCTCCCATTGCCATACACAGTGCAAGTAGCACTTGCGTTTGTTCCAATCAAGTACAGTGTATTGGACTGATGAGGAGCTATTGTTCTTGTCAGTTTCCTAAACAAATATGAACAAGATATGGCCCGTGTGTGTAGGAATCACAGTTCTTTTGTTCTGAGCAAGCTCACATTTCGAACCCCATAGGAAACACAGTAGAGAGAAGAGTGCTCTTTTCTCAAAAGCAGAGTGTGTTTCTAGTAAGGCGAGCTAGCGTTTGTTTCCCAGTCCTAAATGGAGTTGAAATACACATGCAGTTCCTGGTCCTACGAGCAAGAGTTGTTTTCTGGTTAGAAGTGTCACTATTGCGCTCCCTTTGAAATACACAATGCAAATAGCCCTCGCGTCTGTTCCCAGCAAGTACAGTGTATTGGAATGAAGAGGAGCTACTGTTCTTGTCAGTTTCCTAAGGATAGTTGAACTAGATACGGCCATGTGTGTAGGAAGCACAGTTCTTTTGTTCTGAGCAAGCTCACTGTTCTGGCCCTATAGGAAACACAGTAGAGTAGAAGAGTGCTCTTTTCTCAAAAGCAGAGTGTGTTTCTTGTAAGGTGAGCTAGCGTTTGTTTCCTACCCCTAAATGGAGTTTAATCACATGCAGTTTTTGGTCATACGAGCAAGAATCATTTTCTGGTAAGGAAAGTCACTATTGTGCTCCCTTTGCCATTCACAGCACAAATAGCACTCATGTCTGTTCCCAGCAAGTACAGTGTATTGGACTGAAGAGGAGCTACTGTTCTTGTCAGTTTCCTAAGCAGAGTTGAACTAGATATGGCCCGTATGAATAGGGACAACAGCTCTTTTGTTCTGAGCAAGCTCACTGTGCGGACCCCATAGGAAACTCTGTGCTCTTTTCTCAAAAGCAGAGTGTGTTTCTTGTAAGGCTAGATAGCGTTTGCTTCCCAGACCTAAATGGAGTTGAATCACATGCAGTTTCTGGTCCTACAAGCAAGAGTGGTTTTCTGGTAAGAAGAGTCACTATTGTGCTCGCATTGTCATACACAGGGCAAATAGCACTGGCATCCTTTCTCAGCATGTACAGTGTATTGGACTGAAGAGGATCTACTGTTCTTGTCAGTTTCCTATGCAGAGTTGAACTAGATATAGCCCGTGTGTGTAGGAAGCACAGTTCTTTTGTTCTGAGCAAGCTCACTGTTCTGGCCCTATAGGAAACACAGTAGAGTAGCAGAGTGCTCTTTTCTCAAAAGCAGAGTGTGTTTCTTGTAAGGCGAGCTAGTGTTTGTTTCCAAGTACTAAACGGAGTTGAATCACATGCAGTTTTTGGTCCTACGCGCAAGAGCTGTTTTCTGGTAAGGAAAGTCACTATTGCGCTCCCATTGCCAAACACAGTGCAAATAGCACTCGCATCTGTTCCCAGCAAGTACAGTGTATTGGACTGAAGAGGAGCTACTGTTCTTGTCAGTTTCCTAAGCAGAATTGAACTGGATATAGCCATTTGTGTAGGAAGTACAGTTCTTTTGTTCTGAGCAAGCTCACTGCACTGGCCCAATAGGAAACACAGTAGAGTAGAAGACAGCTCTTTTCTCAAAAGCAGAGTGTGTTTCTTGTAAGGCGAGCTAGCGTTTGTTTCCCTGTCCTAAATGGATTTGAATCACATGCAGTTTCTGGTCCAACGAGCAAGAGTTTTTTCAGGTAAGAAGAGTCACTATTGCGCTCCCATTGTCATACACAGGGCAAATAGCACTGGCATTTCTTCCCAGCATGTACAGTGTACTGGACTGAAGAGGATCTACTGTTCTTGTCAGGTTCCTAAGCAGAGTTGAACTAGATATGGCCCGTGTGTGTAGGAAGCACATTTCTTTTGTTCTGAACAAGCTCACTCTTCTGGCCCTATAGGAAACACAGTAGAGTAGATGTGTGCCCTATTCTCTAAAGCAGAGTGTGTTTCTTTTAAGGCGAGCTGGCGTTTGTTTCCCAATCCTAAATGGAGTTGAATCACATGCAGTTTCTGGTCCTATGAGCAAGAGTTGTTTTCTGGTAAGAAGAGTCACTATTGTGCTCCCATTGCTGTACACAGTGCAAAAAGCACTCGCGTCTATTACCAGCAAGTACAGTGTATTAGACTGAAGGGGATCTACTGTTCTTGTCAGTTTCCTAAGCAGAGTTGAACTAGACATGGCCCGTGTGTATAGGAAGCACAGCTCTTTTGTTCTGAGCATGCTCACTGTTCGGACCCCATAGGAAACACAGTAGAGTAGAAGAGTGCTCTTTTCTCAAAAGCAGAGTGTGTTTCTTGTATGGCGAGCTAGCGTTTGCTTCCCAGTCCTAAATGGATTTGAATCACATACAGTTTCTGTTCCTAGAAGCAAGAGTTTTTTCTGGTAAGAAAAGTCACTATTGGGCTCCCATTGTCATACAAAGTGCAAATAGCACTTGCGTCTGTTCCCAGCAAGTACAGTGTATTGGACTGAAGAGATCTACAGTTCTTGTCAGTTTCCTAAGCAGAATTGAACTAGAGATGGCCCGTGTGTGTAGGAAGCACAGTTCTTTTGTTCTCAGCAAGCTCACTCTTCGGACCACATAGAAAAAACAGTAGAGTAGTAGAGTGCTCTTTTCTCAAAAGCAGAGTGTGTTTCTTGTAAGGCGAGCTAGCGTTTGCTTCCCAGTCCTAAATGGATTTGAATCACATGCAGTTTCTGGTCCTACAAGCAAAAGTTTTTTTTCTGGTAAGAAAAGTGACTATTGCGCTCCCATTGTCATACACAGTGCAAATAGCACTTGTGTCTGTTCCCAGCAAGTATAGTGTATTGGACTGAAGAGGAGCTACTGTTCTTGTCAGTTTCCTAATCAGAGTTTAACTAGATATGACCCGTGTGTGTAGGAAGCACATTTCATTTGTTCTGAGCAAGCTCACTGTTTGGACCCCATAGGAAACACAGTAGAGTAGGTGTGTGCCCTATTCTCAAAAGCAGAGTGTGTTTCTTGTAAGGCGAGCTGGCATTTGTTTCCCAATTTTAATTGGAGTTGAATCACATGCAGTTTCTGGTCCTACGAGCAAGAGTTGTTTTCTGGTAAGAAGAGTCACTATTGTGCTCCCATTGCCATACACAGTACAATTAGCACTCGCGTCTGTTTCCAGCAAGTACAGTATATTGGTCTGAAGAGGAGCTACTGTTCTTGTCAGTTTCCTAAGCAGAGTTGAACTAGATATGACCCATGTGTAGGAAGCACAGTTCTTTTGTTCTGAGCAAGCTCACTGTTTGGAACCCACAGGAAACACAGTAGAGGAGATGTGTGCCCTATTCTCAAAAGCAGAGTGTGTTCCTTGTAAGGCGAGCTGGCGTTTGTTTCCCAGTCCTAAATGGAGTTGAATCACATGCAGTTTCTGGTCCTATGAGCATGAGTTGTTTTCTGATAAGAAGAGTCACTATTGTGCTCCCATTGCCATACACAGTACAAATAGCACTCGCGTATGTTTCCAGCAAGTACAGTGTATTGGTCTGAAGAGGAGCTATAGTTCTTGTCAGTTTCCTAAGCAGAGTTGAACTAGATATGGCCCGTGTGTGTAGGAAGCACAGTTCTTTTGTTCTCAGCAAGCTCACTGTTCGGACCACATAGAAAATACAGTAGAGTAGTGGAGTGCTCTTTTCTCAAAAGCATAGTGTGTTTCTTGTAAGGCAAGCTAGCATTTTTTCCCAATCCTAAATGGAGTTGAATCACATGCAGATTCTGGTCCTACGAGCAAGAGTTGTTTTCTGGTAAGAAGAGTCACTATTGTGCTCCCATTGCCATACACAGAGCAAATAGCTCTCGCGTCTGTTGCCAGTAAGTACAGTGTATTGGACTGAAGAGGAGTTACTTTTCTTGTCAGTTTCCTAAGCAGAGTTGAACTAAATATGACCCGTGTGTGTAGGAAGCACAGTTCTTTTGTTCTGAGCAAGCTCACTGTTTGGACCCCATAGGAAACACAGTAGAGTAGATGTGTGCCCTATTCTCAAAAGCAGAGTGTGTTTCTTGTAAGGCGAGCTAGCGTTTGTTTCTCAATCCTAAATGGAGTTGAATCACATGCAGTTTCTGTTCCTACGGGCAAGAGTTGTTTTGTGGTAAGAAGAGTCACTATTGCGCTCCCATTGTCTTACACAGGGCAAATGGCACTGGCGTCTGTTCCCAGTAAGCACAGTGTATTGGGCTGAAGAGGAGCTAATGTTCTTGTCATTTTCCTAAGAAGAGTTGAATTAGATATGGCGCGAGTGTGTAGGAAGCACAGTTCTTTTGTTCTCAGCAACCTCACAGTTCGGACCCCATAGAAATCACAGTAGAGTTGAAGAGTGTACTTTACTCAAGAAGAAGAGTGTGTTTCTTGTAAGGTGAGCTAGCCTTTGTTTCCCAGTCCTAAATGGAGTTGAATGACATTCACTTTCTGGTCCTAAGAACAAGAGTTGTTTTCTGGTAAGAAGAGTAACTATTGTGCTCCCATTGCTGTACACAGTGCAAATAGCACTCGTGTATGTGCCCAGCAAGTGTAGTGTATTGGACTGAAGAGGAGCTACGGTTCTCGTCAGTTTCCTAAGCAAAACTGAACTAGATATGGCCATGTGTAGGAAGCACAGTTCTTTTGTTCTGAGCAAGCTCACTGTTCTGGCGCTATAGGAAAAACAGTAGAGTAGAAGAGTGCTGTTTTCTCAAAAGCAGAGTGTGTTTCTTGTAAGGCAAGCTAGCGTTTGTTTCCAAGTTCTAAATGGAGTTGAATCACATGCAGTTTTTGGTCCTACACGCAAGAGTTGTTTTCTGGTAAGGAAAGTCACTATTGCGCTCCCATTGCCATACACAGTGCAAATAGCCCTCGCATCTGTTCCCATCAAGTACAGTGTATTGGGCTGAAGAGGAGCTAATGTTCTTGTCATTTTCCTAAGCAGAGTTGAATTAGATATGGCGCGAGTGTGTAGGAAGCACAGTTCTTTTGTTCTCAGCAACCTCACAATTCGGACCCCATAGTAATCAAAGTAGAGTTGAAGAGTGTACTTTACTCAAGAAGAAGAGTGTGTTTCTTGTAAGGTGAGCTAGCGTTTGTTTCCCAGTCCTAAATGGAGTTGAATGACATTCACTTTCTGGTCCTACGAACAAGAGTTGTTTTCTAGTAAGAAGAGTAACTATTGCGCTCCCATTGCTGTACACAGTGCAAAGAGCACTCGCGTATGTGCCCAGCAAGTGCAGTGTATTGGAGTGAAGAGGAGCTACTGTTCTTGTTAGTTTCCTAAGCAGAGTTTAACTAGATATGACCCGTGTGTGTAGGAAGCACAGTTCTTTTGTTCTGAGCAAGCTCACTGTTTGAACCCCATAGGAAACACAGTAGAGTAGATGTGTGCCCTATACTCAAAAGCAGATTGTGTTTCTTGTAAGGCGAGCTAGTGTTTTTACCAATCCTAAATGGAGTTGAATCACATGCAGTTTCTGGTCCTACGAGCAAGATTTGTTTTGTGGTAAGAAGAGTCACTATTGTGCTCCCATTGTCATACACAGGGCAAATAGCACTGGCGTCTGTTCCCAGTAAGTACAGTGTATTGGACTGTAGAGGATCTACTGTTCTTGTCAGTTTCCTAAGGAGAATTGAACTAGATATGGCCCGTGTGTGTAGGAAGCACAGTTCTTTTGTTCTGAGCAAGCTCACTGTTCTGGCCCTATGAAAAACATGGTAGAGTAGAAAAGGGCTCTTTTCTCAAAAGCAGAGTGTGTTTCTTCTAAGGCGAGCTAGCATTTGTTTCCCAGTCCTAAATGGAGTTGAAATACACATGCAGTTTCTGGTCCTACGAGCAAGATTTGTTTTCTGGTAAGAAGAGTCACTATTGTGCTCCCATTTTCATACACAATGCAAATAGCACTGGCGTCTGTTCCCAGCAAGTACAGTGTATTGGACTGAAGAGGATCTGCTGTTCTTGTCAGTTTCCTGAGCAGAATTGAACTAGATATGGCCATGTGTAGGAAGCACAGTTCTTTTGTTCTGAGCAAGCTCACTGTTCTGGTCCTATAGGAAACACATTAGAGTAGAAGAGTGCTCTTTTCTCAAAAGCAGAGTGTGTTTCTTGTAAGGCGAGCTAGCATTTGTTTCCCAGTCCTAAATGGAGTTGAAATACACATGCAGTTTCTGGTCCTACGAACAAGAGTTGTTTTCTCGTAAGAAGAGTCACTATTGCGCTCCCTTTGCCATACACAGTGCAAATAGCACTCGCGTCTGTTACCAACAAGTACAGTGTATTGGACTGAAGAGGAGCTACTGTTCTTGTCAGTTTCCTAAGCAGAATTGAACTAGATATGGCCCGTGTGTGTAGGAAGCACAGTTCTTTTGTTCTGAGCAAGCTCACTGTTCTGGCCTACAGGAAACACAGTAGAGTAGAAGAGTGGTCTTTCCTCAAAAGCAGAGTGTGTTTCTAGTAAGGCGAGCTAGTGTTTGTTTCCCAGTCCTAAATGGAGTTGAATCACATGCAGTTTCTGGTCCTAGGAGCAAGAGTTGTTTTCTGGTAAGAAGAGTCACTCCCATTGCTGTTCACAGTGCAAATAGCACTCTTGTCTGTTCCCAGCAAGTACAGTGTATTGTACTGAAAAGGAGCTACTGTTCTTGTTAGTTCCCTAAGCAGAGTTGAACTAGATATGGCCCGTGTGTGTAGGACGCACAGTTCTTTTGTTCTGAGCAAGCTCACTGTTCTGGCGCTATAGGAAACACAGTAGAGTAGAAGAGTGCTGTTTTCTCAAAAGCAGAGTGTGTTTCTTTTAAGGCGAGCTAGCATTTGTTTCCCAGTCCTAAATGGAGTTGAATTACATGCAGTTTCTGCTCCTACACGCAAGAGTTGTTTTCTGGTAAGGAAAGTCACTATTGCGCTCCCATTGCTATACACAGTGCAAATAGCACTCGCATCTGTTCCCAGCAAGTACAGTGTATTGGACTGAAGAGGAGCTACTGTTCATGTCATTTTCCTAAGCAGAGTTGAATTGGATATGGCGTGAGTGTGTAGGAAGCACAGTTCTTTTGTTCTGAGAAAGCTCACTGTTCTGGCCCTATAGGAAACACTGTAGAGTAGAAGAGTGCTCTTTACTCAAAAAGAACACTGTGTTTCTTGTAAGGCGAGCCAGTGTTTGTTTCCCAGTCCTAAATGGAGTTGAATCACATGCAGTTTTTGGTCCTACAAGCAAGAGTTGTTTTTTGGTAAGGAAAGTCACTATTGTGCTCCATTTCCATACACAGTGCAAATAGCACTCGCGTCTGTTCGAAGCAAGTACAGTGTATTGGACTGAAGAGGAGCTACTGTTCTCGTCAGTTTCCAAAGCAGAGTTGAACTAGATATGGCCCGTGTGTGTAGGAAGCACAGTTCTTTTGTTCTGAGAAAGCTCACTGTTCTGGCCCTATAGGAAACACTGTAGAGTAGAAGAGTGCTCTTTTCTAAAAAACTGAGTGTGTTTCATGTCAGGCGAGCTAGCGTTTGTTTCCCAGTCCAAAATAGAGCTGAATCACATTCAGTTTCTGGTCCTAGGAGCAAGAGTTGTTTTCTGGTAAGAAGAGTCACTATTGTGCTCCCATTGCCGTACACAGTGCAAATAGCACTCGCGTCTGTTCCCAGCATGTACAGTGTATTGGACTGAAGTGGAGCTACTCTTCTTGTCAGTTTCCTAAGCAGAGTTGAACTAGATATGGCCCGTGTGTGTAGGAAGCAAAGTTCTTTTGTTCTGAGCAAGCTCACTGTTCTGGCCCTATAGGAAACACAGTAGAGTAGAAGAGTGCTTTTTTCTCAAAAGAAGAAAGTGTTTTTTGTAAGGCAAGCTAGTGTTTGTTTCCCAGTTCTAAATGGAGTAAATCAATGCAGTTTCTAGTCCTACGAGCAAGAGTTTTTTTCTGGTAAGAAGAGTCACTATTGTGCTCCCATTTCCGTACACAGTGCAAACTGCCCTCGCGTCTGTTCCCAGCAAGTACAGTGTATTGGACTGAAGAGGAGCTACTGTTCTTGTGATTTTCCTAAGCAGAGTGGAACTACATATGGCCCGTGTGTGTAGGAAACACAGTTCTTTTTTTCTCAGCAAGCTCAATGTTCGGACCCCATAGGAAACACAGTAAAGTAGAAGAGTGCTCTTTTCTCAAAAGCAGAGTGTGTTTCTTGTAAGGCAAGCTAGGGTTTGTTTCCCAGTCCTAAATGGAGTTGAATCAAATGCAGTTTTTGGTCTTACGAGCAAGAGTTGTTTTCTGGTAAGAAGAGTCACTATTGCACTCCAATTGCCATACACAGTACAAATAGCACTCGCGTCTGTTCGCAGCAAGTACAGTGTATTGGACTGAAGAGGAGCTACTGTTCTTCTCAGTTTCCTAAGCAGAGTTGAACTAGATATGGCCCGTGTGTGTAGGAAGCATGGTTCTTTTGTTCTGAGCAAGCTCACTGTTCTGGCCCTACAGGAAACACAGTAGAGTAGAAGAGTGCTCTTTTCTCAAGAGCCGAGTGTGTTTCTTGAAAGGCGAGCTAGCGTTTGTTTCCCAGTCCTAAATCGAGTTGAATCACATGCAGTTTCTGGTCCTACGAGCAACAGTTGTTTTTGCTAAGAAGAGTCACTATTGTGCTCCCTTTGTCATTCACAGTGCAAATAGCACTGGCGTCTGTTCCCAGCAAGTACAGTGTATTGGACTGAATAGGATCTAATGTTCTTGTCAGTTTCCTCAGCAGAGTTGAACTAGATATGGCCCGTGTGTGTAGGAAGCATGGTTCTTTTGTTCTGAGCAAGCTCACTGTTCGGACCCTATAGGAAACACAGTAGAGTAGAAGTGTAACCTTTTCTCAAAGTGGAGCGTGATTCTTGTAAGGCGAGCTAGCGTTTGTTTCCTAGTCCTAAGTGGAGTTGAATAACATGCAATTTTGGTCTTATGAGCAAGAGTTGTTTTCTGGTAAGAAGAGTCACTATTGTGCTCCCATTGCTGTACACAGTGCAAATAGCACTCGCGTCTGTTCCCAGCAAGTACAGTGTATTGGACTTAAGAGGAGCTACTGTTCTTGTCAGTTTCCTAAGCAGAGTTGAACTAGATATGGCCCGTGTGTGGAGGAAGCACAGTTCTTTTGTTCTCAGCAAGCTCAATGTTCTGGCACTATAGGAAACACAGTAGAGTAGAAGAGTGCTCTTTTCTCAAAAGCAGAGTGTGTTTCTTGTAAGGCGAGCTAGCGTTTGTTTCCCATCCCTAAGTGGATTGAAACAAATGCAGTTTCAGGTCCTAAGAGCAAGAGTTGTTTTCTGGTAAGAAGAGTCACTATTGTGCATCCATTGTCGTACACAGAGCAAATAGCACTGGCGTCTGTTCCCAGCAAGTACAGTGTACTGGACTGAAGAGGATCTACTCTTCTCGTCAGTTTCCTAAGCAGAGCTGAACTAGATATGGCCCGTGTGTGTAGGAAGCACAGTTCTTTTGTTCTGAGCATGCTCACTGTTCTGGTCCTATAGGAAACACAGTAGAGTAGAAGAGTGCTCTTTTCTCAAAAGCAGAGTGTGTTTCTTGTAAGGCGAGCTTGCGTTTGTTTCCCAGTCCTAAATGGAGTTGAATCTCATGCAGTTTCTGGTCCTATGAGCAAGAGTTGTTTTGTGGTATGAAGTGTCACAGTTGCGCTCCCATTGCCATACACAGTGCAAATAGCACGCGCATCTGTTCCCAGCAAGTACAGTGTATTGGACTGAAGAGGATCTACTGTTCTTGTCAGTTTCCTAAGGAGAATTGAACTAGATATGGCCGTGTGTGTAGGAAGCACAGTTCTTTTGTTCTGAGCAAGCTCACTGTTCTCGCGCTAAAGGAAACACAGTAGAATAGAAGAGTGCTCCTTCCTCAAAAGCAGAGTGTGTTACTTGTAAGGCGAGGTAGCATTTGTTTCCCAGTCCTAAGTGGAGTTGAATCACATGCAGTTTTTCGTCCTACGAGCAAGAGTTGCTTTCTGGTAAGGAAAGTCACTATTGCGCTCCCATTGCCATACACAGTGCAAATAGCACTGGCATCTGTTGCCAGCAAGTACAGTGTATTGGACTGAAGAGGAGCTACTTCTCTTGTCAGTTTCCTCAGCAGAGATGAACTAGATATGGCCCGAGTGTAGGAAGCACAGTTCGTTTGTTCTGAGCAAGTTCTCTGTTTGGACCCCATAGGAAAAACAGTAGAGTAGAAGAGTGCTCTTTTCTCAAAAGCAGAGTGTGTTTCTTGTAAGGCGAGCTAGCGTTTGTTTCCCAGTCCTAAATGGAGTTGAAATACATATGCAGTTTCTGGTCCTACGAGCAAGAGTTGTTTTCTGGTAAGAAGAGTCACTATTGCGCTCCCATTTTCATACACAATGCAAATAGCACTGGCGTCTGTTCCCAGCAAGTACAGTGTATTGGACTGAAGAGGATCTACTGTTCTTGTCAGTTTCCTGAGCAGAATTGAACTAGATATGGCCATGTGTAGGAAGCACAGTTCTTTTGTTCTGAGCAAGCTCACTGTTCTGGCCCTATAGGAAACACATTAGAGTAGAAGAGTGCTGTTTTCTCAAAAGCAGAGTGTGTTTCTTGTAAGGCGAGCTAGCATTTGTTTCCCAGTCCTAAATGGAGTTGAAATACACATGCAGTTTCTGGTCCTATGAGCAAGAGTTGTTTTCTCGTAAGAAGAGTCACTATTGCGCTCCCTTTGCCATACACAGTGCAAATAGCTATCGCGTCTGTTCCCAACAAGTACAGTGTATTGGAATGAAGAGGAGCTACTGTTCTTGTCAGTTTCCTAAGCAGAATTGAACTAGATATGGCCCGTGTGTGTAGGAAGCACAGGTCTTTTGTTCTGAGAAAGCTCACTGTTCTGGCCCTATAGGAAACACTGTAGAGTAGAAGAGTGCTCTTTTCTAAAAAACTGAGTGTGTTTCATGTCAGGTGAGCTAGCGTTTGTTTCCCAGTACAAAATAGAGCTGAATCACATGCAGTTTCTGGTCCTAGGAGCAAGAGTTGTTTTCTGGTAAGGAAAGTCACTATTGTGCATCCATTGCCGTACACAGAGCAAATAGCTCTCACGTCTGTTCCCAGCAAGTACAGTGTATTGGACTGAAGAGGATCTACTGTTCTCGTCAGTTTCCTAAGCAGAGTTGAACTAGATATGGCCCCTGTGTGTAGGAAGCACAGTTCTTTTGTTCTGAGCAAGCTCACTGTTCTGGTCCTATAGGAAACACAGTAGAGTAGAAGAGTGCTCTTTTATCAAAAGCAGAGTGTGTTTCTTGTAAGGCGAGCTTGCGTTTGTTTCCCAGTCCTAAATGGAGTTGAATCTCATGCAGTTTCTGGTCCTATGAGCAAGAGTTGTTTTGTGGTATGAAGAGTCACTATTGCTCTCCCATTGCCATACACAGTGCAAATAGCACTCGCATCTGTTCCCAGCAAGTACAGTGTATTGGACTGAAGAGGATCTACTGTTCTTTTCAGTTTCCTAAGGAGAATTGAACTAGATATGGCTGTGTGTGTAGGAAGCACAGTTCTTTTGTTCTGAGCAAGCTCACTGTTCTGGCGCTAAAGAAAACACAGTAGAGTAGAAGAGTGCTCCTTCCTCAAAAGCAGAGTGTGTTACTTGTAAGGCGAGGTAGCATTTGTTTCCCAGTCCTAAATGGAGTTGAATCACATGCAGTTTTTGGTCCTACGAGCAAGAGTTGCTTTCTGGTAAGGAAAGTCACTATTGCGCTCCCATTGCCATACACAGTGCAAATAGCACTGGCATCTGTTGCCAGCAAGTACAGTGCATTGGACTGAAGAGGAGCTACTTCTCTTGTCAGTTTCCTCAGCAGAGATGAACTAGATATGGCCCGAGTGTAGGAAGCACAGTTCGTATGTTCTGAGCAAGTTCTCTGTTTGGACCCCATAGGAAACACAGTAGAGTAGAAGAGTGCTCTTTTGTCAAAAGCAGAGTGTGTTTCTTGTAAGGCGAGCTAGCGTTTGTTTCCCAGTCCTAAATGGAGTTGAAATACACATGCAGTTTCTGGTCCTACGAGCAAGAGTTGTTTTCTGGTAATGAGAGTCCATTTTGTGCTCCCTTTGCCATACACAGTACAAATAGCACTCGCGTCTGTTCCCAGCAAGTACAGTGTATTGGACTGAACAGAGGCTACAGTTCTAGTCAGTTTTGTAAGCAGAATTGAACTAGATATGGCCCGTGTGTGTAAGAAGCACAGTTCTTTTGTTCTGAGCAAGCTCACTGTTCTGGCCCTATAGGAAACACAGTAGAGTACAGGTGTGCTCTTTTCTCAAAAGCAGAGTGTGTTTCTTGTAAGTCTAGCTAGCGTTTGTTTCCCAGTCCTAAATGGAGGTGAATAAAATGCAGTTTTTGGTCCTACGAGCAAGAGTTGTTTTCTGGTAAGAAGACTCACTATTGCGCTCCCATTGCCATACACACTAAAAATAGCACTCGCGTCTGTTCCCAGCAAGTACAGTGTATTGGACTGAAGAGGAGCTACTGTTCTTCTCAGTTTCCTAAGCAGAGTTGAACTAGATATGGCACATATGTGTAGGAAGCACAGTTCTATTGTTCTCAGCAAGCTCACTGTTCTGGCCCTATAGGAAACACAGTAGAGTAGAAGAGTAATCTTTTCTCAAAAGCAGAAAGTGTTTCTTGTAAGGCGAGCTAGTGTTTGTTTCCCAGTTCTAAATGGAGTTGAATCACATGCAGCTTCTGGTCCTACGAGCAAGAGTTTTTTTCTGGTAAGAAGAGTCACTATTGCGCTCCCATTGCCATACACAGCGCAAATCGCACTGGCGTTTGTTCCCAGCATGTACAGTGTATTGGATGAAGAGGATCTACTGTTCTTGTCAGTTTACTAAGCAGAATTGAACGAAATATGTCCGTGTGTAGGAAGCACAGTTCTTTTGTTCTGAGGAAGCTCACTGTTCTGGCGCTATTGGAAACACAGTAGAGTAGAAGAGTGCTGTTTTCTCAAAAGCAGAGTGGGTTTCTTGTAAGGCGAGGTAGCATTTGTTTCCCAGTCCTAAATGGAGTTGAATCACATGCAGTTTCTGGTCCTACGCGCAAGAGTTGTTTTCTGGTAAGGAAAGTCACTATTGTGCTCCCATTGCCATACACAGTGCAAATAGCACTCGCATCTGTTCCCAGCAAGTACAGTGTATTGGACTGAAGAGGAGCTACTGTTCATGTCATTTTCCTAAGCAGAGTTGAATTACATATGGCGTGAGTGTGAAGGAAGCACAGTTCTTTTGTTCTCAGCAAGCTCACTGTTCGGACCCCACAGAAAACACAGTAGAGTAGAAGAGTGCTATTTACTCAAAAAGAAGACTGTGTTTCTTGTAAGGCGAGCTAGTGTTAGTTTCCCAGTCCTAAATGAAGTTGAATCACATGCAGTTTTTGGTCCTATGAGCAAGAGTTGTTTTTTGGTAAGGAAAGTCACTATTGCGCTCTATTTCCATACACAGTGCAAACAGCACTCACGTCTGTTCGAAGCAAGTACAGTGTATTGGACTGAAGAGGAGCTACTGTTCTCGTCAGTCCAAAGCAGAGTTGAACAAGATATGGACCGTGTGTGTAGGAAGCACAGTTCTTTTGTTCTGAGAAAGCTCACTGTTCTGGCCCTGTAGGAAACACAGTAGAGTAGAAGAGTGCTCTTTTCTAAAAAACAGAGTGTGTTTCATGTCAGGCGAGCTAGCGTTTGTTTCCCAGTCCTAAATGGAGCTGAATCACATGCAGTTTCTGGTCCTAGGAGCAAGAGTTGTTTTCTGGTAAGAAGAGTCACTATTATGCTCCCATTTCCGTACACAGTACAAATAGCCCTCGCGTCTGTTCCCAGCAAGTACAGTGTATTGGACTGAAGAGGAGCTACTGTTCTTGTGAGTTTCCTAAGCAGAATTGAACTAGATATGGCCCGTGTGTGTAGGAAGCACAGTTCTTTTTTTCTCAGCAAGCTCACTGTTCGGACCCCATAGGAAACATAGTAGAGTAGAAGAGTGCTCTTTTCTCAAAAGCAGAGTGTGTTTATTTTAAGGCAAGCTAGAGTTTGTTTCTCAGTCCTAAATGGAGTTGAATCAAATGAAGTTTTTGGTCTTACGAGCAAGAGTTGTTTTCTGGTAAGAAGAGTCACTATTGCACTCCAATTGTCATACACAGTGCAAATAGACTCGCGTCTGTTTTCAGCAAGTACAGTGTATTGGACTGAAAAGGAGCTACTGTTTTTGTCAGTTTCCTATGCAGAATTGAACTAGATCTGGCCCGTGTCTAGGAAGCACAGTTCTTTTGTTCTGAGCAAGCTCACTGTTCTGGCACTACAGGAAACACAGTAGAGTAGAAGAGTGCTCTTTTCTCAAAAGCAGAGTGTGTTTCTTGAAAGGCGAGCTAGCGTTTGCTTCCCAGTCCTAAATGGAGTTGAATCCCATGCAGTTTCTTGTCCTACGAGCAAGAGTTGTTTTCTGGTAAGAAGAGTCACTATTGGGCTTCCATTGTCATACACAGGGAAAATAGCACTGGCGTCTGTTCCCAGCATGTACAGTGTATTAGACTGAAGAGGATCTACTGTTCTTGTCAGGTTCCTAAGCAGAGTTGAACTAAATATGGCCCGTGTGTGTAGTAAGCACAGTTCTTTTTTTCTGAGCAAGCTCACTGTTTTGGCCCTACAGGAAGCACAGTCGAATAAAAGAGTGCTCTTTTCTCAAAAGCAGAGTGTGTTTCTTGTAAGGCGAGCTAGCGTTTGTTTCCCAGTGCTAAATGGAGTTGAATACCATGCAGTTTCTGGTCCTATGAGCAAGAGTTGTTTTCTGGTAAGAAGAGTCACTATTGCGCTCCCATATTCATACACAGTGCAAATAGCACTGGCGTCTGTTCCCAGCATGTACAGTGTATTGGACTAAGAGGATCTACTGTTCCTGTCAGTTTCCTAAGCAGAGTTGAACTAGATATGGCCCGTGTGTGTAGGAAGCACAGTTCTTTTGTTCTGAGCAAGCTCACTGTTCGGACCCCATAGGAAACACAGTAGAGTAGATGTGTGCCCTATTCTCAAAAGCAGAGCGTGTTTCTTGTAAGGCAAGCTAGCGTTTGTTTCCCATCCCTAAGTGGATTGAATCAAATGCAGTTTCAGGTCCTAAGAGCAAGAGTTGTTTTCTGGTAAGAAGAGTCACTATTGTGCATCCAATGCCGTACACAGAGCAAATAGCACTCGCGTCAGTTCCCAGCAAGTACAGTGTATTGGACTGAAGAGGATCTACTGTTCTCATCAGTTTCCTAAGCAGAGTTGTACTAGATATGGCCCGTGTGTGTAGGAAGCACAGTTCTTTTGTTCTGAGCAAGCTCACTGTTCTGGTCCTATAGGAAACACAGTAGAGTAGAAGAGTGCTCTTTTCTCAAAAGCAGAGTGTGTTTCTTGTAAGGCGAGCTTGCATTTGTTTCCCAGTCCTAAATGGAGGTGAATCAAATGCAGTTTTTGGTCCTACGAGCAAGAGTTGTTTTCTGGTAAGAAGAGTCACTATTGCGCTCCCATTGCCATACACAGTGAAAATCGCACTGGCGTTTGTTCCCAGCATGTACAGTGTATTGCACTGAGGAGGATCTACTGTTCTTGTCAGTTTACTAAGCAGAATTGAACGAAATATGGCCGTGTGTAAGAAGCACAGTTCATTTGTTCTGAGCAAGCTCACTGTTCTGGCGCTATAGGAAACACAGTAGAGTAGAAGAGTGCTGTTTTCTCAAAAGCAGAGTGTGTTTCTTTTAAGGTGAGCTAGCATTTGTTTCCAAGTCCTAAATGGAGTTGAATCACATGCAGTTTCTTGTCCTACACGCAAGAATTGTTTTCGGGTAAGGAAAGTCACTATTGTGCTCCCATTGCCATACACAGTGCAAATAGCCCTCGCATCTGCTCCCAGCAAGTACAGTGTATTGGACTGAAGAGAGGCTACTGTTCTTTTCAGTTTCGTAAGCAGAATTGAACTACATATGGCCCGTGTGTGTAGGAAGCACAGTCCTTTTGTTCTGAGCAAGCACACTGTTCTGGCCATAGAGGAAACACTGTAGAGTAGAAGAGTGCTCTTTTCTCAAAAACAGAGTGTGTTTCTTGTGAGCAGAGCTAGCGTTTGTTTCCCAGTCCTACATGGAGTTGAGTCACATGCAGTTTTTGGTACTAAGAGCAAGAGTTGTTTTCTGGTAAGAAGAGTCACTATTGCGCTCCCATTGTCATACACAGTACAAATAGCACTCGTGTCTGTTCCCAGCAAGTACAGTGTATTGTACTGAAGAGGAATTACTGTTCTTGTCAGTTTCCTAACCAGGGTTGAATTAGATATGGCCCATGTGTGTAGGAAGCACAGTTCTTTTGTTCTGAGCAAGCTCACTGTTCGGACCCCATAGGAAACACAGTAGAGTAGAAGAGTGCACTTTTCACAAAATCAGAGTGTGTTTCTTGAAAGGCGAGCTAGTGTTTGTTTCCCAGTCAGAAATGGAGTTAAATCCCATGCAGTTTCTGGTCCTACGAGCAAGAGTTTTTTCTGGTAAGAAGAGTCACTATTGCGCTCCCATTGCCATACACACTGCAAATTGCATTGGCGTCTGTTCCCAGCAAGTACAGTGTATTCGCCTGAAGAGGAGCTACTGTTCTTGTCAGTTTCCTAAGCAGAGTTGAACTAGATATGTCCCGGGTGTAGGAAGCACAGTTCTTTTGTTCTGAGCAAGTTCTCTGTTTGGACCCCATAGGACTCACAGTAGAGTATAAGAGTGCTCTTTTGTCAAAAGCAGAGTGTGTTTCTTGTAAGGCAAGCTAGCGTTTGTTTCCCAGTCCTAAATGGAGTTGAAATACACATGAAGTTTCTGGTCCTACGAGCGAGACTTGTTTTCTGGTAAGAATAGTCCATTTTGCGCACCCTTTGCCATACACAGTGCAAAAAGCACTCGCGTCTGTTCCCAACAAGTACAGTGTATTGGACTGAAGAGAGGCTACTGTTCTTCTCAGTTTCGTAAGCAGAATTGAACTAGATATGGCCCGCGTGTGTAGGAAGCACAGTTCTTTTGTTCTGAGCAAGCTCACTGTTCTGGCCCTATAGGAAACACAGTAGAGTAGAGGAGTGCTCTTTTCTCATACGCAGAGTGTGTTTCTTGTAAGGCTAGCTAGCGTTTGTTTCCCAGTCCTAAATGGAGGTGAATCAAATGCAGTTTTTGGTCCTACGAGCAAGAGTTGTTCTCTGGTAAGAAGAGTCACTATTGCGCTCCCTTTGACATTCACAGTAAAAATAGCACTCACGTCTGTTCCCAACAAGTACAGTGTATTGGACTGAAGAGGAGCTACTGTTCTTGTCAGTTTCGTAAGCAGAGTTGAACTAGATATGGCCCGTGTGTGTAGGAAGCACAGTTCTTTTGTTCTGAGCAAGCTCACTGTTCGAACCCCAGAGGAAACACAGTAGAGTAGAAGAGTGCTCTTTTCTCAAAAGCAGAGTGTGTTTCTTGTAAGGCAAGCTAGCATTTGTTTCCCAGTCCTAAATGGACTTGAAGTACACATGTAGTTTCTGCTCCTACGAGCAAGAGTGGTTTTCTGGTTAGAAGAGTCACTATTGCGCTCCCTTTGCCATACACAGTGCAAATAGCACTGGCGTCTGTTCCCAGCATGTACAGTGTATTCAACTGAAGAGGATCTACTGTTCTTGTCAGGTTCCTAAGCAGAGTTGAACTAGATATGGCCCGTGTGGGTAGGAAGCACAGTTTTTTTATTCTCAGCAAGCTCACTGTTCTGGCCCAATAGGAAACACAGTAGAGTAGAAGAGTGCTCTTTCCTCAAAAGCAGAGTGTGTTTCTTGTAAGGCGAGCTAGCGTTTGTTTCCCAGTCCTAAATGGAGTTGAATCACATGCAGTTTCTGGTTCTACGAGCAAGAGTTTTTTCTGGTAAGGAAAGTCACTATTGTGCTCCCATTGCCATACACAGGGCAAATAGCACTCGCGTCTGTTCCCAGCAATTAGAGTGTATTGGGCTGAAGAGGAGCTATTGTTCTTGTCAGTTTCCTAAGCAGAGTTGAACTAGATATGACCAGTGTGTGTAGGAAGCACAGTTCTTTTGTTCTGAGCAAGCTCACTGTTCGGACCCCTTAGAAAACACAGTAGAGTAGATGAGTGCTCTTTTCTCAAAAGCAGAGTGTGTTTTTTGTAAGGTTAGCTAGCGTTTGTTTCCCAGTCCTAAATGGAGTTGAATCACATGAAGTTTCTGGTCCTACGAGCAAGAGCTGTTTTCTGGTAAGAAGAGTCACTATTGCGCTCCCAATGTCATACACAGGGCAAATAGCTTTGGCGTCGGTTCCCAGCATGTACAGTGTATTGGACTGAAGAGGATCTACTGTTCTTGTCAGGTTCCTAAGCAGAATTAAACTAGATATGGCCGTGTTTGTAGGAAGCACAGTTCTTTTGTTCTGAGCAAGCTCACTGTTCGGACCCCATAGGAAACACAGTAGAGTAGAAGAGTGCCCTTTTCACAAAAGCAGAGTGTGTTTCTTGAAAGGCGAGCTAGTGTTTGTTTTCCAGTCAGAAATGGAGTTGAATCCCATGCAGTTTCTGGTCCTACGAGCAAGAGTTTTTTCTGGTAAGAAGAGTCACTATTGCGCTCCCATTGCCATACACACTGCAAATAGCACTGGTGTCTGTTCCCAGCAAGTACAGTGTATTGGCCTGAAGAGGAGCTACTGTTCTTGTCAGTTTCCTAAGCAGAGTTGAACTAGATATGGCCTGTGTGTGTAGGAAGGACAGTTCTTTTGTTCTGAGCAAGCTCACTGTTTGGACACCATAGGAAACACAGTAGAGTAGAAGAGTGCTCTTTTCTCAAAAGCAGAGTGTGTTTCTTGTAAGGCGAGCTAGCGTTTTTTTCCCAGTCCTAAATGGAGTTGAATCACATGCAGTTTCTGGTCCTACGAGCAAGAGATGTTTTCTGGTAAGAAGAGTCACTATTGTGCTCCCATTGTCATACACAGGGCAAATATCACTGGCGTCGTCTCTCAGCATGTACAGTGTATTGGACTGAAGAGGATCTACTGTTCTTGTCAGTTTCCTAAGCAGAATTGAACCAGATATGGCCGTGTGTGTAGGAAACACAGTCCTTTTCTTCTGAGCAAGCTCACTGTTGTGGCTCTTTTGAAAACACAGTAGAGTAGAAGAATGCTCTTTTCTCAAAAGCAGAGTGTGTTTCTTGTAAGGCGAGCTAGCTTTTTTTTCCAGTCCTATATGGTGTTGAATCACATGCAGTTTCTGGTCCTACGAGCAAGAGATGTTTTCTGGTAAGAAGAGTCACTATTGTGCTCCCATTGTCATACACAGGGCAAATATCACTGGCGTCGTTTCCCAGCATGTACAGTGTATTGGACTGAAGAGGATCTACTGTTCTTGTTAGTTTCCTAATAAGAATTAAACGAGTTATGGCCGTGTTTGTAGGAAGCACAGTTCTCTTGTTCTGATCAAGCTCACTGTTCTGGCCCTATAGGAAACACAGTAGAGTAGAAGAGTGCTCTTTTCTCAAAGCAGAGTGTGTTTCTTGTAAGGCAAGCTAGCATTTGTTTCCCAGTCCTAAATGGAGTTCAAATACACATGCAGTTTCTGGTCCTACAAGCAAGAGATGTTTTCTGGTAAGAAGAGTCACTTTTCTGCTCCCTTTGACATACACAGTGCAAATAGCACTCGCGTCTGTTCCCGGCAATTACAGTGTATTGGACTGAAGAGGAGCTACTGTTCTTGTCAGTATCCTAAGCAGAATTGAACTAGATATGGCCCGTGTGTGTAGGAAGCACAGTTCTTTTGTTCTGAGCAAGCTCACTGTTCTGGCCCTATAGGAAACACACTAGAATAGAAGAGTGCTCTTTTCTCAAATGCAGAGTGTGTTTCTTGAAAGGCGAGCTAGCGTTTGTTTCTCAGTCCCAAATGGAGTTGAATCAAATGCAGTTTTTGGTCCTACGAGCAAGAGTTGTTTTCTGGTAAGAAGAGTCACTATTGTGCTCCCATTGCCATACACAGTACAAATAGCACTCGCTTCTGTTTCCAGCAAGTACAGTGTATTGGACTGAAGAGGAGCTACTGTTCTTGTCAGTTTACTAAGCAGAGTTGAACTAGATATGGCCCATGTGTTTAGGAAGCACAGTTCTTTTGTTCTGAGCAAGCTCACTGTTTGAACCCCATAGGAAACACAGTAGAGTAGACAGGTGCTCTTTTCTCAAAAGCAGATTGTGTTTCTTGTAAGGCGAGCTAGCATTTGTTTCCCAGTCCTAAATGGAGTTCAAATACACATGCAGTTTCTGGTCCTACGAACAAGTGTTGTTTTCTGGTTAGAAGAGTCACTATTGCGCTCCCTTTGCCATACACAGTGCAAACAGCCCTTGCGTCTGTTCCCAGCAAGTACAGTGTATTGGACTGAAGAGGAGCTACTGTTCTTGTCAGTTTCCTAAGCAGAGTTGAACTAGATATGGCCCGTGTGTGTAGGAAGCACAGTTCTTTTGTTCTCAGCAAGCTCACTGTTCGGACCCCATAGAAAACACAGTAGAGTAGAAGAGTGCTCTTTTCTCAAAAGCAGAGTGTGTTTCTTGTAAGGCGAGCTAGCGTTTGTTTCCCAGTCCTAAATGGAGTTAAATAACATGCAGTTTCTGGTCCTACGAGCAAAGTTTTTTCTGGTAGTAAGAGTAACTGTTGCGCTCCCATTGTCATACACAGGGCAAATAGCATTGGCGTCTGTTCCCAGCAAGTACAGTGTATTGGGCTGAAGAGGAGCTACTGTTCTTGTCATTTTCCTAAGTGGAGTTGAATTGGATATGGCGCGAGTGTGTAGGAAGCACAGTTCTTTTGTTCTCAGCAAGCTCACAATTCGGACACCATAGAAAACACAGTAGAGTTGAAGAGTGCACTTTACTCAAAAAGAAGAGTATGTTTCTTGTAAGGCGAGCTAGCGTTTGTTTCCCAGTCCTAAATGGAGTTGAATGACATTCAGTTTCTGGTCTGCGAGCAAGAGATGTTTTGTGGTAAGAAGAGTAACTATTGCGCTCCCATTGCTGTACACAGTGCAAATAGCACTCGCGTATGTTCCCAGCAAGTACAGGGTTTTGGACTGAAGAGGAGCTACTGTTCTCGTCAGTTTCCTAAGCAGAGTTGAACTAGACATGGCCCGTGTGTGTAGGAAGCACAGTTCTTTTCTTCTGAGCAAGCTCACTGTTCTGGCCCTATAGGTAACACAGTAGAGTAGAAGAGTGCTCTTTTCTCAAAAGCAGAGTGTGTTTCTCGTAAGGTGAGCTAGCATTTGTTTCCCAGTCCTAATTGGAGTTGAATCACATGCAGTTTCTGGTCCTACAAGCAAGAGTTGTTTTCTGGTAAGAAGAGTCACTATTGCGCTCCCATTGTCATACACAGGGCAAATAGCACTGGCTTCTGTTCCCAGCATGTACAGTGTATTGGACTGAAGAGGATCTACCGTTCTTGTCAGGTTCCTAAGCAGAGTTGAACTAGATATGGCCCATGTGTGTAGGAAGCACAGTTCTTTGTACTCAGAAAACTCACTGTTCGGGCCGTATAGGAAACACAGTAGAGTAGAAGCGTGCTCTTTCCTCAAAAGTAGAGTGTGTTTCTTGTAAGGCGAGCTAGCGTTTGTTTCCCAGTGCTAAATGGAGTTGAAACCCATCAGTTTCAGGTCCTACGAGCAAGAGTTGTTTTCTGGTAAGGAAAGTCACTATTGTGCTCCCATTGCCATACACAGTGCAAATAGCACTCGCGTCTGTTCCCAGAAAGTACAGTGTATTGGACTGAAGAGGAGGTACTCTTCTTGTCAGTTTCCTAAGCAGAGTTGAACTAGATATGACCCGTGTGTGTAGGAAGCACAGTTCTTCTGTTCTGAGCAAGCTCACTGTTTGGACACCATAGGAAACACAGTAGAGTAGATGTGTGCCCTATTCTCAAAAGCAGAATGTGTTTCTTGTAAGGCGAGGTAGCGTTTGTTTCCCAATCCTAAATGGAGTTTAATCACATGCAGTTTCTGGTCCTACGATCAAGAGTTGTTTTGTGGTAAGAAGAGTCACTATTGTGCTCCCATTGTCATATACAGGGCAAATAGCACTGGCGTCTGTTCCCAGCAAGTACAGTGTATTGGTCTGAAGAGGAGCTACTGTTCTTGTCAGTTTCCTAAGGAGAATTGAACTAGATATGGCCCGTGTGTGTAGGAAGCACAGTTCTTTTGTTCTGAGCAAGCTCAATGTTCGGACCCCATATGAATCACAGTAGAATAGAAGACTGCTCTTTTCTCAAAAGCAGAGTGTGTTTCTTGTAAGGCAAGCTAGCGTTTGTTTCTCAGTCCTAAATGGTGTTGAATTAAATGCAGTTTTGGTCCTTCGAGCAAGAGTTGTTTTCTGGTAAAAAGAGTCACTATTGCGCTCCAATTGCCATACACAGTACAAATAGCACTCGCGTTTTTTTAACGCAAGTACAGTGTATTGGTCTGAAGAGGAGCTACTCTTCTTGTCAGTTTCCTAAGCAGAGTTGAACTAGATATGGCCCGTGTGTGTATTAAGCACAGTCCTTTTGTTCTGAGCAAGCTCACTGTTTGAACCCCATAGGAAACACAGTAGAGTAGAAGAGTGCTCTTTTCTCAAAAGCAGAGTGTGTTTCTTGTAAGGCAAGCTAGCATTTGTTTCCCAGTCCTAAATGGAGTTGAAATACACATGCAGTTTCTGGTCTTAAGAGCAAGAATTGTTTTCTGGTAAGAAGAGTCACTATTGCGCTCCCTTTGCCATACACAGTGCAAACAGCCCTTGCGTCTGTTCCCAGCAAGTACAGTGTATTGGACTGAAGAGGAGCTACGGTTCTTGTCAGTTTCCTAAGCAGAGTTGAACTAGATATGGCCCGTGTGTGTAGGAAGCACAGTTCTTTTGTTCTCAGCAAGCTCACTGTTCGGACCCCATAGAAAACACAGTAGAGTAGAAGAGTGCTCTTTTCTCAAAAGCAGAGTGTGTTTCTTGTAAGGCGAGCTAGCGTTTGTTTCCCAGTCCTAAATGGAGTTAAATAACATGCAGTTTCTGGTCCTACGAGCAAAGTTTTTTCTGGTAGTAAGAGTAACTGTTGCGCTCCCATTGTCATACACAGGGCAAATAGCACTGGCGTCTGTTCCCAGCAAGTACAGTGTATTGGGCTGAAGAGGAGCTACTGTTCTTGTCATTTTCCTAAGTGGAGTTGAATTGGATATGGCGCGAGTGTGTAGGAAGCACAGTTCTTTTGTTCTCAGCAAGCTCACAATTCGGACCCCATAGAAAACACAGTAGAGTTGAAGAGTACACTTTACTCAAAAAGAAGAGTATGTTTCTTGTAAGGCGAGCTAGCGTTTGTTTCCCAGTCCTAAATGGAGTTGAATGACATTCAGTTTCTGGTCCTACGAGCAAGAGTTGTTTTCTGGTAAGAAGAGTAACTATTGCGCTCCCATTGCTGTACACAGTGCAAATAGCACTCGCATATGTTCCCAGCAAGTACAGTGTATTGGACTGAAGAGGAGCTACTGTTCTCATCAGTTTCCTAAGCAGAGTTGAACTAGATATGGCCCGTGTGTGTAGGAAGCACAGTTCTTTTCTTCTGAGCAAGCTCGCTGTACTGGCCCTATAGGTAACACAGTAGAGTAGAAGAGTGCTCTTTTCTCAAAAGCAGAGTGTGTTTCTTGTAAGGCGAGCTAGCGTTTGTTTCCCAGTCCTAATTGGAGTTGAATCACATGCAGTTTCTGGTCCTACAAGCAAGAGTTGTTTTCTGGTAAGAAGAGTCACTATTGCGCTCCCATTGCCTTACACAGGGCAAATAGCACTGGCTTCTGTTCCCAGCATGTACAGTGTATTGGACTGAAGAGGATCTACTGTTCTTGTCAGGTTCCTAAGCAGAGTTGAACTAGATATGGCCCATGTGTGTAGGAAGCACAGTTCTTTGTACTCAGAAAACTCACTGTTCTGGCCCTATAGGAAACACAGTAGAGTAGAAGCGTGCTCTTTCCTCAAAAGCAGAGTGTGTTTCTTGTAAGGCGAGCTAGCGTTTGTTTCCCAGTGCTAAATGGAGTTGAAACCCATCAGTTTCAGGTCATATGAGCAAGAGTTGTTTTCTGGTAAGGAAAGTCACTATTGTGCTCCCATTGCCATACACAGTGCAAATAGCACTCGCGTCTGTTCCCAGCAAGTACAGTGTATTGGACTGAAGAGGAGTTACTGTTCTTGTCAGTTTCCTAAGCAGAGTTGAACTAGATATGACCTGTGTGTGCAGGAAGCACAGTTCTTCTGTTCTGAGCAAGCTCACTGTTTGGACCCCATAGGAAACACAGTAGAGTAGATGTGTGCCCTATTCTCAAAAGCAGAATGTGTTTCTTGTAAGGCGAGCTAGCGTTTGTTTCCCAATCCTAAATGGAGTTGAATCACATGCAGGTTCTGGTCCTACGAGCAAGAATTGTTTTGTGGTAAGAAGAGTCACTATTGCGCTCCCATTGTCATACATTGTGCAAATAGCACTGGCGTCTGTTCCAGCAAGTACAGTGTATTGGACTGAAGAGGATCTACTGTTCTTGTCTGTTTCCTAAGCAGAATTGAACTAGATATGGCCGTGTGTAGGAAGCACAGTTCTTTTGTTCTGCGCAAGCTCACTATTCTGGCGCTATAGGAAACACAGTAGAGTAGAAGAGTGCTGTTTTCTCAAAAGCAGAGTGTGTTTCTTGTAAGGCGAGCTAGCGTTTGTTTCCAAGTTCTAAATGGAGTTGAATCACATGCAGTTTTTGGTCCTACACGCAAGAGTTGTTTTCTCGTAAGGAAAATCACTATTTTCCTCCCATTGCCATACACAGTGCAAATAGCACTTGCATCTTTTCCCAGCAAGTAGAGTGTATTGGGCTGAAGAGGCCCTACTGTTCTTGTCATTTTCCTAAGCAGAGTTGAATTAGATATGGCGTGAGTGTGTAGGAAGCACAGTTCTTTTGTTCTCAGCAAGCTCACTGTTCGGACCCCATAGAAAACACAGTAGAGTTGAAGAGTGCACTTTCCTCAAAAAGAAGAGTATGTCTCTTGTAAGGCGAGCTAGCGTTTTTTTCCCAGTCCTAAATGGAGTTGAATGACATTCAGTTTCTGGTCCTGCGAGCAAGAGTTGTTTTGTGGTAAGAAGAGTAACTATTGCGCTCCCATTGCTGTACACAGTGCAAATAGCACTCGCGTATGTTCCCAGCAAGTACAGGGTATTGGACTGAAGAGGAGCTACTGTTCTCGTCAGTTTCCTAAGCAGAGTTGAACTAGACATGGCCCGTGTGTGTAGGAAGCACAGTTCTTTTCTTCTGAGCAAGCTC
Organism: Peromyscus eremicus; assembly: GCF_949786415.1. Taxonomy (NCBI): domain Eukaryota; kingdom Metazoa; phylum Chordata; class Mammalia; order Rodentia; family Cricetidae; genus Peromyscus; species Peromyscus eremicus. The sequence continues at coordinate 650,253 of NW_026734296.1, forward strand.
ACTGTTCTGGCCCTATAGGTAACACAGTAGAGTAGAAGAGTGCTCTTTTCTCAAAAGCAGAGTGTGTTTCTTGTAAGGCGAGCTAGCGTTTGTTTCCCAGTCCTAATTGGAGTTGAATCACATGCAGTTTCTGGTCCTACAAGCAAGAGTTGTTTTCTGGTAAGAAGAGTCACTATTGCGCTCCCATTGTCATACACAGGGCAAATAGCACTGGCTTCTGTTCCCACCATGTACAGTGTATTGGAGTGAAGAGGATCTACTGTTCTTGTCAGGTTCCTAAGCAGAGTTGAACTAGATATGGCCCGTGTGTGTAGGAAGCACAGTTCTCTTGTTCTGATCAAGCTCACTGTTCTGGCACTATAGGAAACACAGTAGAGTAGAAGAGTGCTCTTTTCTCAAAAGCAGAGTGTGTTTCTTGTAAGGCGAGCTAGCATTTTTTTCCCAGTCCTATATGGTGTTGAATCACATGCAGTTTCTGGTGCTACGAGCAAGAGATGTTTTCTGGTAAGAAGAGTCACTATTGTGCTCCCATTGTCATACACAGGGCAAATATCACTGGCGTCGTTTCCCAGCATGTACAGTGTATTGGACTGAAGAGGATCTACTGTTCTTGTCAGTTTCCTAATAAGAATTGAACGAGATATGGCCGTGTTTGTAGGAAGCACAGTTCTCTTGTTCTGATCAAGCTCACTGTTCTGGCCCTATAGGAAACACAGTAGAGTAGAAGAGTGCTCTTTTCTCAAAAGCAGAGTGTGTTTCTTGTAAGGTGAGCTAGCATTTGTTTCCCAGTCCTAAATGGAGTTCAAATACACATGCAGTTTCTGGTCCTATGAGATAGAGTTGTTTTCTGGTAAGAAGAGTCACTTTTGTGCTCCCTTTGACATACACAGTGCAAATAGCACTCGCGTCTGTTCCCAGCAATTACAGTGTATTGGACTGAAGAGGAGCTACTGTTCTTGTCAGTATCCTAAGCAGAATTGAACTAGATATGGCCCGTGTGTGTAGGAAGCACAGTTCTTTTGTTCTGAGCAAGCTCACTGTTCTGGCCCTATAGGAAACACACTAGAATAGAAGAGTGCTCTTTTCTCAAAAGCAGAGTGTGTTTCTTGTAAGGCGAGCTAGCGTTTGTTTCCCAGTCCCAAATGGAGTTGAATCAAATGCAGTTTTTGGTCCTACGAGCAAGAGTTGTTTTCTGGTAAGAAGAGTCACTATTGCGCTCCTATTGCCATACACAGTGCAAACAGCCCTTGCGTCTGTTCCCAGCAAGTACAGTGTATTGGACTGAAGAGGAGCTACTGTTCTTGTCAGTTTCCTAAGCAGAGTTGAACTAGATATGGCCCGTGTGTGTAGGAAGCACAGTTCTTTTGTTCTCAGCAAGCTCACTGTTCGGACCCCATAGAAAACACAGTAGAGTAGAAGAGTGCTCTTTTCTCAAAAGCAGAGTGTGTTTCTTGTAAGGCGAGCTAGCGTTTGTTTCCCAGTCCTAAATGGAGTTAAATAACATGCAGTTTCTGGTCCTACGAGCAAAGTTTTTTCTGGTAGTAAGAGTAACTGTTGCGCTCCCATTGTCATACACAGGGCAAATAGCACTGGCGTCTGTTCCCAGCATGTACAGTGTATTGGACTGAAGAGGATCTACTGTTCTTGTCAGGTTCCTAAGCAGAGTTGAACTAGATATGGCCCATGTGTGTAGGAAGCACAGTTCTTTGTACTCAGAAAACTCACTGTTCTGGCCCTATAGGAAACACAGTAGAGTAGAAGAGTGCTCTTTCCTCAAAAGCAGAATGTGTTTATTGTAAGGCGAGCTAGCGTTTGTTTCCCAGTGCTAAATGGAGTTGAAACCCATCAGTTTCAGGTCCTATGAGCAAGAGTTGTTTTCTGGTAAGGAAAGTCACTATTGTGCTCCCATTGCCATACACAGTGCAAATAGCACTCGCGTCTGTTCCCGGCAAGTATAGTGTATTGGACTGAAGAGGAGGTACTGTTCTTGTCAGTTTCCTAAGCAGAGTTGAACTAGATATGACCCGTGTGTGTAGGAAGCACAGTTCTTCTGTTCTGAGCAAGCTCACTGTTTGGACACCATAGGAAACACAGTAGAGTAGATGTGTGCCCTATTCTCAAAAGCAGAATGTGTTTCTTGTAAGGCGAGGTAGCGTTTGTTTCCCAATCCTAAATGGAGTTTAATCACATGCAGTTTCTGGTCCTACGATCAAGAGTTGTTTTGTGGTAAGAAGAGTCACTATTGTGCTCCCATTGTCATATACAGGGCAAATAGCACTGGCGTCTGTTCCCAGCAAGTACAGTGTATTGGTCTGAAGAGGAGCTACTGTTCTTGTCAGTTTCCTAAGGAGAATTGAACTAGATATGGCCCGTGTGTGTAGGAAGCACAGTTCTTTTGTTCTGAGCAAGCTCAATGTTCGGACCCCATATGAATCACAGTAGAATAGAAGACTGCTCTTTTCTCAAAAGCAGAGTGTGTTTCTTGTAAGGCAAGCTAGCGTTTGTTTCTCAGTCCTAAATGGTGTTGAATTAAATGCAGTTTTGGTCCTTCGAGCAAGAGTTGTTTTCTGGTAAAAAGAGTCACTATTGCGCTCCCATTGCCATACACAGTACAAATAGCACTCGCGTTTTTTTAACGCAAGTACAGTGTATTGGTCTGAAGAGGAGCTACTCTTCTTGTCAGTTTCCTAAGCAGAGTTGAACTAGATATGGCCCGTGTGTGTATTAAGCACAGTCCTTTTGTTCTGAGCAAGCTCACTGTTTGAACCCCATAGGAAACACAGTAGAGTAGAAGAGTGCTCTTTTCTCAAAAGCAGAGTGTGTTTCTTGTAAGGCAAGCTAGCATTTGTTTCCCAGTCCTAAATGGAGTTGAAATACACATGCAGTTTCTGGTCTTAAGAGCAAGAATTGTTTTCTGGTAAGAAGAGTCACTATTGCGCTCCCTTTGCCATACACAGTGCAAACAGCCCTTGCGTCTGTTCCCAGCAAGTACAGTGTATTGGACTGAAGAGGAGCTACGGTTCTTGTCAGTTTCCTAAGCAGAGTTGAACTAGATATGGCCCGTGTGTGTAGGAAGCACAGTTCTTTTGTTCTCAGCAAGCTCACTGTTCGGACCCCATAGAAAACACAGTAGAGTAGAAGAGTGCTCTTTTCTCAAAAGCAGAGTGTGTTTCTTGTAAGGCGAGCTAGCGTTTGTTTCCCAGTCCTAAATGGAGTTAAATAACATGCAGTTTCTGGTCCTACGAGCAAAGTTTTTTCTGGTAGTAAGAGTAACTGTTGCGCTCCCATTGTCATACACAGGGCAAATAGCACTGGCGTCTGTTCCCAGCAAGTACAGTGTATTGGGCTGAAGAGGAGCTACTGTTCTTGTCATTTTCCTAAGTGGAGTTGAATTGGATATGGCGCGAGTGTGTAGGAAGCACAGTTCTTTTGTTCTCAGCAAGCTCACAATTCGGACCCCATAGAAAACACAGTAGAGTTGAAGAGTACACTTTACTCAAAAAGAAGAGTATGTTTCTTGTAAGGCGAGCTAGCGTTTGTTTCCCAGTCCTAAATGGAGTTGAATGACATTCAGTTTCTGGTCCTACGAGCAAGAGTTGTTTTCTGGTAAGAAGAGTAACTATTGCGCTCCCATTGCTGTACACAGTGCAAATAGCACTCGCATATGTTCCCAGCAAGTACAGTGTATTGGACTGAAGAGGAGCTACTGTTCTCATCAGTTTCCTAAGCAGAGTTGAACTAGATATGGCCCGTGTGTGTAGGAAGCACAGTTCTTTTCTTCTGAGCAAGCTCGCTGTACTGGCCCTATAGGTAACACAGTAGAGTAGAAGAGTGCTCTTTTCTCAAAAGCAGAGTGTGTTTCTTGTAAGGCGAGCTAGCGTTTGTTTCCCAGTCCTAATTGGAGTTGAATCACATGCAGTTTCTGGTCCTACAAGCAAGAGTTGTTTTCTGGTAAGAAGAGTCACTATTGCGCTCCCATTGCCTTACACAGGGCAAATAGCACTGGCTTCTGTTCCCAGCATGTACAGTGTATTGGACTGAAGAGGATCTACTGTTCTTGTCAGGTTCCTAAGCAGAGTTGAACTAGATATGGCCCATGTGTGTAGGAAGCACAGTTCTTTGTACTCAGAAAACTCACTGTTCTGGCCCTATAGGAAACACAGTAGAGTAGAAGCGTGCTCTTTCCTCAAAAGCAGAGTGTGTTTCTTGTAAGGCGAGCTAGCGTTTGTTTCCCAGTGCTAAATGGAGTTGAAACCCATCAGTTTCAGGTCATATGAGCAAGAGTTGTTTTCTGGTAAGGAAAGTCACTATTGTGCTCCCATTGCCATACACAGTGCAAATAGCACTCGCGTCTGTTCCCAGCAAGTACAGTGTATTGGACTGAAGAGGAGTTACTGTTCTTGTCAGTTTCCTAAGCAGAGTTGAACTAGATATGACCTGTGTGTGCAGGAAGCACAGTTCTTCTGTTCTGAGCAAGCTCACTGTTTGGACCCCATAGGAAACACAGTAGAGTAGATGTGTGCCCTATTCTCAAAAGCAGAATGTGTTTCTTGTAAGGCGAGCTAGCGTTTGTTTCCCAATCCTAAATGGAGTTGAATCACATGCAGGTTCTGGTCCTACGAGCAAGAATTGTTTTGTGGTAAGAAGAGTCACTATTGCGCTCCCATTGTCATACATTGTGCAAATAGCACTGGCGTCTGTTCCAGCAAGTACAGTGTATTGGACTGAAGAGGATCTACTGTTCTTGTCTGTTTCCTAAGCAGAATTGAACTAGATATGGCCGTGTGTAGGAAGCACAGTTCTTTTGTTCTGCGCAAGCTCACTATTCTGGCGCTATAGGAAACACAGTAGAGTAGAAGAGTGCTGTTTTCTCAAAAGCAGAGTGTGTTTCTTGTAAGGCGAGCTAGCGTTTGTTTCCAAGTTCTAAATGGAGTTGAATCACATGCAGTTTTTGGTCCTACACGCAAGAGTTGTTTTCTCGTAAGGAAAATCACTATTTTCCTCCCATTGCCATACACAGTGCAAATAGCACTTGCATCTTTTCCCAGCAAGTAGAGTGTATTGGGCTGAAGAGGCCCTACTGTTCTTGTCATTTTCCTAAGCAGAGTTGAATTAGATATGGCGTGAGTGTGTAGGAAGCACAGTTCTTTTGTTCTCAGCAAGCTCACTGTTCGGACCCCATAGAAAACACAGTAGAGTTGAAGAGTGCACTTTCCTCAAAAAGAAGAGTATGTCTCTTGTAAGGCGAGCTAGCGTTTTTTTCCCAGTCCTAAATGGAGTTGAATGACATTCAGTTTCTGGTCCTGCGAGCAAGAGTTGTTTTGTGGTAAGAAGAGTAACTATTGCGCTCCCATTGCTGTACACAGTGCAAATAGCACTCGCGTATGTTCCCAGCAAGTACAGGGTATTGGACTGAAGAGGAGCTACTGTTCTCGTCAGTTTCCTAAGCAGAGTTGAACTAGACATGGCCCGTGTGTGTAGGAAGCACAGTTCTTTTCTTCTGAGCAAGCTCACTGTTCTGGCCCTATAGGTAACACAGTAGAGTAGAAGAGTGCTCTTTTCTCAAAAGCAGAGTGTGTTTCTTGTAAGGCGAGCTAGCGTTTGTTTCCCAGTCCTAATTGGAGTTGAATCACATGCAGTTTCTGGTCCTACAAGCAAGAGTTGTTTTCTGGTAAGAAGAGTCACTATTGCGCTCCCATTGTCATACACAGGGCAAATAGCACTGGCTTCTGTTCCCACCATGTACAGTGTATTGGAGTGAAGAGGATCTACTGTTCTTGTCAGGTTCCTAAGCAGAGTTGAACTAGATATGGCCCGTGTGTGTAGGAAGCACAGTTCTCTTGTTCTGATCAAGCTCACTGTTCTGGCCCTATAGGAAACACAGTAGAGTAGAAGAGTGCTCTTTTCTCAAAAGCAGAGTGTGTTTCTTGTAAGGCGAGCTAGCATTTTTTTCCCAGTCCTATATGGTGTTGAATCACATGCAGTTTCTGGTGCTACGAGCAAGAGATGTTTTCTGGTAAGAAGAGTCACTATTGTGCTCCCATTGTCATACACAGGGCAAATATCACTGGCGTCGTTTCCCAGCATGTACAGTGTATTGGACTGAAGAGGATCTACTGTTCTTGTCAGTTTCCTAATAAGAATTGAACGAGATATGGCCGTGTTTGTAGGAAGCACAGTTCTCTTGTTCTGATCAAGCTCACTGTTCTGGCCCTATAGGAAACACAGTAGAGTAGAAGAGTGCTCTTTTCTCAAAAGCAGAGTGTGTTTCTTGTAAGGTGAGCTAGCATTTGTTTCCCAGTCCTAAATGGAGTTCAAATACACATGCAGTTTCTGGTCCTATGAGATAGAGTTGTTTTCTGGTAAGAAGAGTCACTTTTGTGCTCCCTTTGACATACACAGTGCAAATAGCACTCGCGTCTGTTCCCAGCAATTACAGTGTATTGGACTGAAGAGGAGCTACTGTTCTTGTCAGTATCCTAAGCAGAATTGAACTAGATATGGCCCGTGTGTGTAGGAAGCACAGTTCTTTTGTTCTGAGCAAGCTCACTGTTCTGGCCCTATAGGAAACACACTAGAATAGAAGAGTGCTCTTTTCTCAAAAGCAGAGTGTGTTTCTTGTAAGGCGAGCTAGCGTTTGTTTCCCAGTCCCAAATGGAGTTGAATCAAATGCAGTTTTTGGTCCTACGAGCAAGAGTTGTTTTCTGGTAAGAAGAGTCACTATTGCGCTCCTATTGCCATACACAGTGCAAACAGCCCTTGCGTCTGTTCCCAGCAAGTACAGTGTATTGGACTCAAGAGGAGCTACTGTTCTTGTCAGTTTCCTAAGCAGAGTTGAACTAGATATGGCCCGTGTGTGTAGGAAGCACAGTTCTTTTGTTCTCAGCAAGCTCACTGTTCGGACCCCATAGAAAACACAGTAGAGTAGAAGAGTGCTCTTTTCTCAAAAGCAGAGTGTGTTTCTTGTAAGGCGAGCTAGCGTTTGTTTCCCAGTCCTAAATGGAGTTAAATAACATGCAGTTTCTGGTCCTACGAGCAGAGTTTTTTCTGGTAGTAAGAGTAACTGTTGCGCTCCCATTGTCATACACAGGGCAAATAGCACTGGCGTCTGTTCCCAGCATGTACAGTGTATTGGACTGAAGAGGATCTACTGTTCTTGTCAGGTTCCTAAGCAGAGTTGAACTAGATATGGCCCATGTGTGTAGGAAGCACAGTTCTTTGTACTCAGAAAACTCACTGTTCTGGCCCTATAGGAAACACAGTAGAGTAGAAGAGTGCTCTTTCCTCAAAAGCAGAATGTGTTTATTGTAAGGCGAGCTAGCGTTTGTTTCCCAGTGCTAAATGGAGTTGAAACCCATCAGTTTCAGGTCCTATGAGCAAGAGTTGTTTTCTGGTAAGGAAAGTCACTATTGTGCTCCCATTGCCATACACAGTGCAAATAGCACTCGCGTCTGTTCCCGGCAAGTATAGTGTATTGGACTGAAGAGGAGGTACTGTTCTTGTCAGTTTCCTAAGCAGAGTTGAACTAGATATGACCCGTGTGTGTAGGAAGCACAGTTCTTCTGTTCTGAGCAAGCTCACTGTTTGGACACCATAGGAAACACAGTAGAGTAGATGTGTGCTCTATTCTCAAAAGCAGAATGTGTTTCTTGTAAGGCGAGCTAGCGTTTGTTTCCCAATCCTAAATGGAGTTGAATCACATGCAGTTTCTGGTCCTACGATCAAGAGTTGTTTTGTGGTAAGAAGAGTCACTATTGCGCTCCCATTGTCATATACAGGGCAAATAGCACTGGCGTCTGTTCCCAGCAAGTACAGTGTATTGGTCTGAAGAGGAGCTACTGTTCTTGTCAGTTTCCTAAGGAGAATTGAACTAGATATGGCCCGTGTGTGTAGGAAGCACAGTTCTTTTGTTCTGAGCAAGCTCAATGTTCGGACCCCATATGAATCACAGTAGAATAGAAGACTGCTCTTTTCTTAAAAGCAGAGTGTGTTTCTTGTAAGGCAAGCTAGCGTTTGTTTCTCAGTCCTAAATGGAGTTGAATAAAATGCAGTTTTGGTCCTTCGAGCAAGAGTTGTTTTCTGGTAAAAAGAGTCACTATTGCGCTCCCATTGCCATACACAGTACAAATAGCACTCGCGTTTGTTTAACGCAAGTACAGTGTATTGGTCTGAAGAGGAGCTACTGTTCTTGTCAGTTTCCTAAGCAGAGTTGAACTAGATATGGCCCGTGTGTGTATTAAGCACAGTCCTTTTGTTCTGAGCAAGCTCACTGTTTCAACCCCATAGGAAACACAGTAGAGTAGAAGAGTGCTCTTTTCTCAAAAGCAGAGTGTGTTTCTTGTAAGGCAAGCTAGCATTTGTTTCCCAGTCCTAAATGGAGTTGAAATACACATGCAGTTTCTGGTCTTAAGAGCAAGAATTGTTTTCTGGTAAGAAGAGTCACTATTGCGCTCCCTTTGCCATACACAATGCAAATAGCACTCGCGTCTGTTCCCAACAAGTACAGTGTATTGGACTGAAGAGGAGCTACTGTTCTTGTCAGTTTCCTAAGCAGAATTGAACTAGATATGGCCCATGTGTGTAGGAAGCACAGTTCTTTTGTTCTGAGAAAGCTCACTGTTCTGGCCCTATAGGAAACACAGTAGTGTAGAAGAGTGCTCTTTTCTCAAAAGCAGAATGTGTTTCTTGTAAGGCGAGCTAGTGTTTGTTTCCCAGTCCTAAATGGAGTTGAATCAAATGCAGTTTTTGGTCCTACGAGCAAGAGTTGTTTTCTGGTAAGAAGAGTCAGTATTGTGCTCCCATTGCCATACACAGTACATATAGCACTCGCGTTTGTTTAACGCAAGTACAGTGTATTGGACTGAAGAGGAGCTACTGTTCTTGTCAGTTTCCTAAGCAGAGTTGAACTAGATATGGCCCGTGTGTGTAGGAAGCACAGTTCTTTTGTTCTGAGCAAGCTCACTCTTCAAACCACATAGGAAACACAGTAGAGTAGAAGAGTGCTCTTTTCTCAAAAGCAGAGTGTGTTTCTTGTAAGGCGAGCTAGCGTTTTTTTCCCAGTCCTAAATGGAGTTCAAATACACATGCAGTTTCTGGTCCTACGAGCAAGACTTGTGTTCTGGTTAGAAGAGTCACTATTGTGCTCCCTTTACCATACACAGTGCAAATAGCGCTGGCATCTGTTCCGAGCAAGTACAGTGTATTGGACTGAAGAGGAGCTACTGTTCTTGTCAGTTTCCTAAGCAGAGTTGAACTAGATATGGCCCGTGTGTAGGAAGCACAGTTCTTTTGTTCTGAGCAAGCTCACTATTCTGGCACTACAGGAAACACAGTATAGTAGAAGAGTGCTCTTTTCTCAAAAGCAGAATGTGTTTCTTGTAAGGCAAGCTAGTGTTTGTTTCCCAGTCCTAAATGGAGTTGAATCACATGGAGTTTCTGGTCCTACGAGCAAGAGTTGTTTTCTGGTAAGAAGAGTCACTATTGGGGTCCCATTGCCGTAAACAGTGCAAATAGCACTCGTGTCTGTTCCCAGCAAGTACAGTGTATTGGACTGAAGAGGAGCTACTGTTCTCGTCAGTTTCCAAAGCAGAGTTGAACTAGATATCGCCCGTGGGTGTAGGAAGCACAGTTCTTTTGTTCTGAGCAAGCTCACTGTTCTGGCCCTATAGGAAACACAGTAGAGTAGAAGAGTGCTCTTTTCTAAAAAGCAGAGTGTGTTTCTTGTAAGGCGAGCTAGCCTTTGTTTCCCAGGCCTAAATGGAGCTGAATCATATGCAGTTTCTGGTCCTAAGAGCAAGAGTTGTTTTCTGGTAAGAAGAGTCACTATTGCGCTTCCTTTGCCATTCACAGTGCAAATAGCCCTGGTGTCTGTTCCCAGCAAGTACAGTGTATTGGACTGAAGAGGAGCTACTGTTCTTCTGAGTTTTCTAAGCAGAGTTGAACTAGATATGGCCCGTGTGTGTAGGAAGCACAATTCTTTAGTTCTCAGCAAGCTCACTGTTCGGACCCCATAGGAAACACAGTAGAGTAGAAGAGTGCTCTTTTCTCAAAAGCAGAGTGTGTTTCTTGTAAGGCGAGCTTCGGTTTGTTTCCCTGTCTTAAATGGAGTTGAACCAAATGCAGTTTTTCGTCCTACGAGCAAGAGTTGTTTTCTGGTAAGAAGAGTCACTATTGCGCTCCCTTTGCCATACACAGTGCAAATAGCCCTCGCATCTGTTCCCAGCAAGTACAGTGTATTGGACTGAAGTGTAGCTACTGTTCTTGTCAGTTTCCTAAGCAGAGTTGAACTAGATATGGCCCATGTGTGTACGAAGCACAGTTCTTTTGTTCTCAGCAAGCTCACTGTTCGGACACCATAGAAAACACAGTAGAGTAGAAGAGTGAACTTTACTCAAAAAAGAGTATGTTTCTTGTAAGGCGAGCTAGCGTTTGTTTCCCAGTCCTAAATGGTGTTCAATGACATTCAGTTTCTGGTCCTACGAGCAAGAGTTGTTTTCTGGTAAGAAGAGTAACTATTGCGCTCCCATTGCTGTACACAGTACAAATAGCACTCGCGTATGTTCCCAGCAAGTACAGTGTATTGGACTGAAGAGGAGCTACTGTTCTTATCAGTTTCCTAAGCAGAGTTGAACTAGATATGGCCCGTGTGTGTAGGAAGCACAGTTCTTTTCTTCTGAGCAAGCTCGCTGTACTGGCCCTATAGGAAACACATTAGAGTAGAAGAGTGCTCTTTTCTCAAAAAAAGAGTGTGTTTCTTGTAAGGCGAGCTAGCGTTTGTTTCCCAGTCCTAAATGGAGTTGAATCACATGCAGTTTCTGGTCCTACAAGCAAGAGTTGTTTTCTGGTAAGGAAAGTCACTATTGCGCTCACATTGCCATACACAGTGCAAATAGCACTCGCGTCTGTTCCCAGCAATTACAGTGTATTGGACTGAAGAGGAGCTACTGTTCTTGTCAGTATCCTAAGCAGAATTGAACTAGATATGGCCCGTGTGTGTAGGAAGCACAGTTCTTTTGTTCTGAGCAAGCTCACTGTTCTGGCCCTATAGGAAACACACTAGAATAGAAGAGTGCTCTTTTCTCAAAAGCAGAGTGTGTTTCTTGTAAGGCGAGCTAGCGTTTGTTTCCCAGTCCCAAATGGAGTTGAATCAAATGCAGTTTTTGGTCCTACGAGCAAGAGTTGTTTTCTGGTAAGAAGAGTCACTATTGCGCTCCTATTGCCATACACAGTGCAAACAGCCCTTGCGTCTGTTCCCAGCAAGTACAGTGTATTGGACTGAAGAGGAGCTACTGTTCTTGTCAGTTTCCTAAGCAGAGTTGAACTAGATATGGCCCGTGTGTGTAGGAAGCACAGTTCTTTTGTTCTCAGCAAGCTCACTGTTCGGACCCCATAGAAAACACAGTAGAGTAGAAGAGTGCTCTTTTCTCAAAAGCAGAGTGTGTTTCTTGTAAGGCGAGCTAGCGTTTGTTTCCCAGTCCTAAATGGAGTTAAATAACATGCAGTTTCTGGTCCTACGAGCAAAGTTTTTTCTGGTAGTAAGAGTAACTGTTGCGCTCCCATTGTCATACACAGGGCAAATAGCACTGGCGTCTGTTCCCAGCATGTACAGTGTATTGGACTGAAGAGGATCTACTGTTCTTGTCAGGTTCCTAAGCAGAGTTGAACTAGATATGGCCCATGTGTGTAGGAAGCACAGTTCTTTGTACTCAGAAAACTCACTGTTCTGGCCCTATAGGAAACACAGTAGAGTAGAAGAGTGCTCTTTCCTCAAAAGCAGAGTGTGTTTCTTGTAAGGCGAGCTAGAGTTTGTTTCCCAGTGCTAAATGGAGTTGAAACCCATCAGTTTCAGGTCCTACGAGCAAGAGTTGTTTTCTGGTAAGGAAAGTCACTATTGTGCTCCCATTGCCATACACAGTGCAAATAGCACTCGCGTCTGTTCCCGGCAAGTATAGTGTATTGGACTGAAGAGGAGGTACTGTTCTTGTCAGTTTCCTAAGCAGAGTTGAACTAGATATGACCCGTGTGTGTAGGAAGCACAGTTCTTCTGTTCTGAGCAAGCTCACTGTTTGGACACCATAGGAAACACAGTAGAGTAGATGTGTGCTCTATTCTCAAAAGCAGAATGTGTTTCTTGTAAGGCGAGCTAGCGTTTGTTTCCCAATCCTAAATGGAGTTGAATCACATGCAGTTTCTGGTCCTACGATCAAGAGTTGTTTTGTGGTAAGAAGAGTCACTATTGCGCTCCCATTGTCATATACAGGGCAAATAGCACTGGCGTCTGTTCCCAGCAAGTACAGTGTATTGTTCTGAAGAGGAGCTACTGTTCTTGTCAGTTTCCTAAGGAGAATTGAACTAGATATGGCCCGTGTGTGTAGGAAGCACAGTTCTTTTGTTCTGAGCAAGCTCAATGTTCGGACCCCATATGAATCACAGTAGAATAGAAGACTGCTCTTTTCTTAAAAGCAGAGTGTGTTTCTTGTAAGGCAAGCTAGCGTTTGTTTCTCAGTCCTAAATGGAGTTGAATAAAATGCAGTTTTGGTCCTTCGAGCAAGAGTTGTTTTCTGGTAAAAAGAGTCACTATTGCGCTCCCATTGCCATACACAGTACAAATAGCACTCGCGTTTGTTTAACGCAAGTACAGTGTATTGGTCTGAAGAGGAGCTACTGTTCTTGTCAGTTTCCTAAGCAGAGTTGAACTAGATATGGCCCGTGTGTGTATTAAGCACAGTCCTTTTGTTCTGAGCAAGCTCACTGTTTCAACCCCATAGGAAACACAGTAGAGTAGAAGAGTGCTCTTTTCTCAAAAGCAGAGTGTGTTTCTTGTAAGGCAAGCTAGCATTTGTTTCCCAGTCCTAAATGGAGTTGAAATACACATGCAGTTTCTGGTCTTAAGAGCAAGAATTGTTTTCTGGTAAGAAGAGTCACTATTGCGCTCCCTTTGCCATACACAATGCAAATAGCACTCGCGTCTGTTCCCAACAAGTACAGTGTATTGGACTGAAGAGGAGCTACTGTTCTCCTCAGTTTCCTAAGCAGAGTTGAACTAGATATGGCCCGTGTGTGTAGGAAGCACAGTTCTTTTGTTCTGAGCATGCTCACTGTTCTCGCCCTATAGGAAACACAGTAGAGAAGATGTGTGCCCTATTCTCAAAAGCAGAGCGTGTTTCTTGTAAGGCGAGCTTGCGTTTGTTTCCCAGTCCTAAGTGGATTGAATCAATGCAGTTTCTGGTCCTACGATCAAGAGTTGTTTTCTGGCAAGAAGAGTCACTATTGTGCCCCCTTGCTGTACACAGTGCAAATAGCACTCGCGTCTGTTCCCAGTAAGTACAGTGTATTGGACTGAAGAGGAGCTACTCTTCTCATCAGTTTCCTAAGCAGAGTTGAACTAGATATGGACCGTGTGTGTAGGAAGCACATTTCTTTTGTTCTGAGCAAGCTCACTGTTCAAGCCCTATTGGAAACACAGTAAATTAGAAGAGTGCTCTTTTCTCAAAAGCAGAGTGTGTTTCTTGTAAGGCGAGCTAGCGTTTGTTTCCCAGTCCTAAATGGCGTTGAATCAAATGCAGTTTTTGGTCCTACGAGCAAGAGTTGTTTTCTGGTAAGAAGAGTCACTGTTGCGCTCCCATTGCCATACACAGTACAAATAGCACTCGTGTCTTTTCCCAGCAAGTACAGTGTATTGGACTGAAGAGGAGCTACTGTTCTTGTCAGTTTCCTAAGCAGAGTTGAACTAGATATGACCCGTGTGTGTAGGAAGCACAGTTCTTTTGTTCTGAGCAAGCTCACTATTCGGACCCCATAGGAAACACAGTAGAGTAGAAAAGTGCTCTTTTCTCAAAAGCAGAGTGTGTTTCTCGTAAGGCGAGCTAGCATTTGTTTCCCAGTCTTAAATGGAGTTCAAATACACATGCAGTTTCTGGTCCTATGAGCTCGAGTTGTTTTCTGGTAAGAAGAGTCACTATTGTGCTCCCTTTGACATACACAGTGCAAATAGCACTCGCGTCTGTTCCCAGCAATTACATGTATTGGACTGAAGAGGAGCTACTGTTCTTGTCAGTATCCTAAGCAGAATTGAACTAGATATGGCCCGTGTGTGTAGGAAGCACAGTTCTTTTGTTCTGAGCAAGCTCACTGTTCTGGCCCTATAGGAAACACAGTAGAATAGAAGAGTGCTCTTTTCTCAAAAGCAGAGTGTGTTTCTTGTAAGGTGAGCTAGCGTTTGTTTCCCAGTCCTAAATGGAGTTGAATCAAATGCAGTTTTTGGTCCTACGAGCAAGAGTTGTTTTCTGGTAAGAAGAGTCACTATTGCGCTCCCATTGCCATACACAGTACAAATAGCACTCGCTTCTGTTTCCAGCAAGTACAGTGTATTGGACTGAAGAGGAGCTACTGTTCTTGTCAGTTTCCTAAGCAGAGTTGAACTAGATATGGCCCATTTGTGTAGGAAGCACAGTTCTTTTCTTCTGAGCAAGCTCGCTGTACTGGCCCAACAGGTAACACAGTAGAGTAGAAGAGTGCTCTTTTCTCAAAAGCAGAGTGTGTTCCTTGTAAGGCGAGCTAGCGTTTGTTTCCCAGTCCTAATTGGAGTTGAATCACATGCAGTTTCTGGTCCTACAAGCAAGAGTTGTTTTCTGGTAAGAAGAGTCACTATTGCGCTCCCATTGCCTTACACAGGGCAAATAGCACTGGCTTCTGTTACCAGCATGTACAGTGTATTGGACTGAAGAGGATCTACTGTTCTTGTCAGGTTCCTAAGCAGAGTTGAACTAGATATGCCCCATGTGTGTAGGAAGCACAGTTCTTTGTACTCAGAAAACTCACTGTTCTGGCCCTATAGGAAACACAGTAGAGTAGAAGCGTGCTCTTTCCTGAAAAGCAGAGTGTGTTTCTTGTAAGGCGAGCTAGCGTTTGTTTCCCAGTGCTAAATGGAGTTGAAACCCATCAGTTTCAGGTCATACGAGCAAGAGTTGTTTTCTGGTAAGGAAAGTCACTATTGTGCTCCCATTGCCATACACAGTGCAAATAGCACTCGCGTCTGTTCCCAGCAAGTACAGTGTATTGGACTGAAGAGGAGTTACTGTTCTTGTCAGTTTCCTAAGCAGAGTTGAACTAGATATAACCCGTGTGTGTAGGAAGCACAGTTCTTCTGTTCTGAGCAAGCTCACTGTTTGGACCCCATAGGAAACACAGTAGAGTAGATGTGTCCCCTATTCTCAAAAGCAGAATGTGTTTCTTGTAAGGCGAGCTAGCATTTGTTTTCCAATCCTAAATGGAGTTGAATCACATGCAGTTTCTGGTCCTACGAGCAAAAGTTTTTTTGTGGTAAGAAGAGTCACTATTGCGCTCCCATTATCATACACAGGGCAAATAGCACTGGCGTCTGTTCCCAGCAAGTACAGTGTATTGGACTGAAGAGGATCTACTGTTCTTGTCAGTTTCCTAAGGAGAATTGAACTAGATATGGCCCGTGTGTGTAGGAAGCACAGTTCTTTTGTACTCAGCAAGCTCACTGTTCTGGCCCTATAGGAAACACAGTAGAGTAGAAGAGTGCTCTTTCCACAAAAGCAGAGTGTGTTTCTTGTAAGTCGAGCTAGCGATTGTTTCCCAGTCCTAAACGTAGTTGAATCACATGCAGGTTCTGGTCCTACGAGCAAGAATTGTTTTGTGGTAAGAAGAGTCACTATTGCGCTTCCATTGTCATACATTGTGCAAATAGCACTGGCGTCTGTTCCAGCAAGTACAGTGTATTGGACTGAAGAGGATCTACTGTTCTTGTCAGTTTCCTAAGCAGAATTGAACTAGATATGGCCGTGTGTAGGAAGCACAGTTCTTTTGTTCTGAGCAAGCTCACTGTTCTGGCGCTATAGGAAACACAGTAGAGTAGAAGAGTGCTGTTTTCTCAAAAGCAGAGTGTGTTTCTTGTAAGGCGAGCTAGCGTTTGTTTCCAAGTTCTAAATGGAGTTGAATCACATGAAGTTTTTGGTCCTACACGCAAGAGTTGTTTTCTCGTAAGGAAAATCACTATTTTCCTCCCATTGCCATAAACAGTGCAAATAGCACTCGCATCTTTTCCCAGCAAGTAGAGTGTATTGGGCTGAAGAGGCCCTACTGTTCTTGTCATTTTCCTAAGCAGAGTTGAATTAGATATGGCGCGAGTGTGTAGGAAGCACAGTTCTTTTGTTCTCAGCAAGCTCACTGTTCGGACCCCATAGAAAACACAGTAGAGTTGAAGAGTGCACTTTCCTCAAAAAGAAGAGTATGTTTTTGTAAGGCGACCTAACGTTTTTTTCCCAGTCCTAAATGGAGTTGAATGACATTCAGTTTCTGGTCCTACGAGCAAGAGTTGTTTTGTGGTAAGAAGAGTAACTTTTGCGCTCCCGTTGCTGTACACAGTGCAAATAGCACTCAGGTATGTTCCCAGGAAGTACAGGGTATTGGACTGAAGAGGAGCTACTGTTCTCGTCAGTTTCCTAAGCAGAGTTGAACTAGACATGGCCCGTATGTGTAGGAAGCACAGTTCTTTTCTTCTGAGCAAGCTCACTGTTCTGGCCCTATAGGTAACACAGTAGAGTAGAAGAGTGCTCTTTTCTCAAAAGCAGAGTGTGTTTCTTGTAAGGCGAGCTAGTGTTTGTTTCCCAGTCCTAATTGGAGTTGAATCACATGCAGTTTCTGGTCCTACAAGGAAGAGTTGTTTTCTGGTAAGAAGAGTCACTATTGCCCTCCCATTGTCATACACAGGGCAAATAGCACTGGCTTCTGTTCCCAGCATGTACAGTGTATTGGATTGAAGAGGATCTACTGTTCTTGTCAGGTTCCTAAGCAGAGTTGAACTAGATATGGCCCATGTGTGTACGAAGCACAGTTCTTTGTACTCAGAAAACTCACTGTTCTGGCCCTATAGGAAACACAGTAGAGTAGAAGCGTGCTCTTTCCTCAAAAGCAGAGTGTGTTTCTTGTAAGGCGAGCTAGCGTTTGTTTCCCAGTGCTAAATGGAGTTGAAACCCATCAGTTTCAGGTCCTATGAGCAAGAGTAGTTTTCTGGTAAGGAAAGTCACTATTGTGCTCCCATTGCCATACACAGTGCAAATAGCACTCGCGTCTGTTCCCAGCAAGTACAGTGTATTGGACTGAAGAGGAGCTACTGTTCTTGTCAGTTTCCTAAGCAGAGTTGAACTAGATAAGACCCGTGTGTGTAGGAAGCACAGTTCTTCTGTTCTGAGCAAGCTCACTGTTTGGACACCATAGGAAACACAGTAGAGTAGATGTGTGCCCTATTCTCAAAAGCAGAATGTGTTTCTTGTAAGGCGAGGTAGCGTTTGTTTCCCAATCCTAAATGGAGTTGAATCACATGCAGTTTCTGGTCCTACGATCAAGAGTTGTTTTGTGGTAAGAAGAGTCACTATTGCGCTCCCATTGTCATATACAGGGCAAATAGCACTGGCGTCTGTTCCCAGCAAGTACAGTGTATTGGTCTGAAGAGGAGCTACTGTTCTGTCAGTTTCCTAAGGAGAATTGATCTAGATATGGCCCGTGTGTGTAGGAAGCACAGTTTTTTTGTTCTGAGCAAGCTCAATGTTCGGACCCCATATGAAAAACAGTAGAATAGAACACTGCTCTTTTCTCAAAAGCAGAGTGTGTTTCTTGTAAGGCAAGCTAGCCTTTGTTTCCCAGTCCTAAATGGAGCTGAATCATATGCAGTTTCTGGTCCTAAGAGCAAGAGTTGTTTTCTGGTAAGAAGAGTCACTATTGCGCTTCCTTTGCCATTCACAGTGCAAATAGCCCTGGTGTCTGTTCCCAGCAAGTACAGTGTATTGGACTGAAGAGGAGCTACTGTTCTTCTGAGTTTCCTAAGCAGAGTTGAACTAGATATGGCCCGTGTGTGTAGGAAGCACAATTCTTTAGTTCTCAGCAAGCTCACTGTTCGGACCCCATAGGAAACACAGTAGAGTAGAAGAGTGCTCTTTTCTCAAAAGCAGAGTGTGTTTCTTGTAAGGCGAGCTAGCATTTGTTTCCCAGTCCGAAATGGAGTTGAAATACACATGCAGTTTCTGGTCTTAAGAGCAAGAGTTGTTTTCTGGTAAGAAGAGTCACTATTGCGCTCCCTTTGCCATACACAATGCAAATAGCACTCGCGTCTGTTCCCAACAAGTACAGTGTATTGGACTGAAGAGGAGCTACTGTTCTTGTCAGTTTCCTAAGCAGAATTGAACTAGATATGGCCCATGTGTGTAGGAAGCACAGTTCTTTTGTTCTGAGAAAGCTCACTATTCTGGCCCTATAGGAAACACAGTAGAGTAGAAGAGTGCTCTTTTCTCAAAAGCAGAGTGTGTTTCTTGTAAGGCGAGCTAGCGTTTGTTTCCCAGTCCTAAATGGAGTTGAATCACATGCAGTTTCTGGTCCTACCAGCAAGAGTTGTTTTCTGGTAAGGAAAGTCACTATTGCGCTCCCATTGCCGTACACAGTGCAAATAGCACTCGCGTCTTTTCCCAGCAAGTACAGTGTATTGGACTGAAGGGGAGCTACTGTTCTTGTCAGTTTCCTAAGCAGAGTTGAACTAGATATGGCCCGTGTGTGTAGGAAGCACAGTTCTTTTGTTCTGTGCAAGCTCAATGAACGGACTCCATAGGAACCACAGTAGAGTAGAAGACTGCTCTTTTCTCAAAAGCAGAGTGTGTTTCTTGTAAGGCAAGCTACCGTTTGTTTCCAAGTTTTAAATGGAGTTGAATCACATGCAGTTTTTGGTCCTACGCGCAAGAGTTGTTTTCTGGTAAGGAAAGTCACTATTGCGCTCCCATTGCCATACACAGTGCAAATAGCACTCGCGTCTGTTCCCAACAAGTACAGTGTATTGGACTGAAGCGGAGCTACTGTTCTTGTCAGTTTCCTAAGCAGAGTTGAACTAGATATGGCCCCTGTGTGTAGAAAGCACAGTTCTTTTGTTCTGAGCAAGCTCACTGTTCGGACCACATAGGAAATACAGTAGAGTAGAAGAGTGCTCTTTTCTCAAAAACAGAGTGTGTTTCTTGTAAGGCGAGCTAGTGTTTGTTTCCCAGTCAGAAATGGAGTTGAATCCCATGCAGTTTCTGGTCCTACGAGCAAGAGGTGTTTTCTAATAAGAAGAGTCACTATTGCGCTCCCATTGTCATACAGAGGACAAATAGCACTGGCGTCTGTTCCCTGTATGTACAGTTTATTGGACTGAAAAGAATCTACTGTTCTTGTCAGTTTCCTAAGCAGAATTGGACTAGATATGGCCGTATTTGTAGGAATCACAGTTCTTTTGTTCTGAGCAAACTCACTGTTCTGGCCCTATAGGAAAAACAGTAGAGTAGAAGTGTGCTCATTTCTCAAAAGCAGAGTGTGTTTCTTGTAAGGCGAGCTAGCGTTTGTTTCCCAGTCCTAAATGGAGTTGAATCACATGCAGTTTTTGGTCCTTTGAGCAAGAGTTGTTTTCTGGTAAGGAAAGTCATTATTGCGCTCGCATTGCCATACACAGTGCAAATAGCACTGGCGTCTGTTCCCAGCAAGTACAGTGTATTGGACTGAAGCGGAGCCACTGTTCTTGTCAGTTTCCTAAGCAGAGTTGAACTAGATATTGCCCCTGTGTGTAGGAAGCACAGTTCTTTTGTTCTGAGCAAGCTCACTGTTCAGACCACATAGGAAACACAGTTGAGTAGAAGAGTGCTCTTTTCTCAAAAGCAGAGTGTGTTTCTTGTAAAGCGAGCTAGCATTTGTTTCCCAGTCCTAAATGGAGTTGAATCACATGCAGTTTCTTGTCCTACGAGCAAGAGTTGTTTTCTGGTAAGAAGAGTCACTATTGTGCTCCCATTGTCATTCACAGGGCAAATAACCCTGGAGTCTGTTCCCAGCATGTACACTGTATTGGACTGAAGAGGATCTACTGTTCTTTTCAGTTTCCTAAGCATAATTGTACTAGATATGGCCGTATTTGTATGAAGCACAGTTCTTTTGTTCTGAGCAAGCTCACTGTTCTGGCCCTATGGGAAACACAGTAGAGTAGAAGAGTGCTCTTTTCTCAAAAGCAGAGTGTGTTTCTTGTAAGGCGAGCAAGCGTTTGTTTCCCAGTCCTAAATGGAGTTGAATCACATGCAGTTTTTGGTCCTACGAGCAAGAGTTGTTTTCTGGTAAGGAAAGTCATTCTTGTGCTCCCATTGCCATACACAGTGCAAATAGCACTCACGTCTGTTCCCAGCAAGTACAGTGTATTGGACTGAATTGGAGCTACTCTTCTTGTCAGTTTCCTAAGCCGAGTTGAACTAGATATGGCCCCTGTGTGTAGGAAGCACAGTTCTTTTGTTCTGAGCAAGCTCACTGTTCGGACCACATAGGAAATACAGTAGAGTAGAAGAGTGCTCTTTTCTCAAAAGCAGAGTGTGTTTCTTGTAAGGCGAGCTAGTGTTTGTTTCCCAGTCAGAAATGGAGTTGAATCCCATGCAGTTTCTGGTCCTATGAGCCAGAGGTGTTTTCTGATAAGAAGAGTCACTATTGCTCTCCCATTGTCATAAAGAGGACAAATAGCACTGGCGTCTGTTCCCTGCACGTACAGTGTATTTGACTGAAGCGGAGCTAATGTTTTTGTCAGTTCCCTAAGCAGAGTTGAACTAGATATGGCCCGTGTGTGGAGGAAGCACAGTTCTGTTGCTCTGAGCAAGCTCACTGTTCGGACCCCATAGGATACACAGCAGAGTAGAAGAGTGCTCTTTTCTCAAAAGCAGAGTGTGTTTCTTGTAAGGCGAGCTAGCGTTTGTTTCCCAGTCCTAAATGGAGTTGAATCACATGCAGTTTCTTGTCCTATGAGCAAGAGTTGTTTTCTGGTAAGAAGAGTCACTATTGTGCTCCCATTGTCATACACAGGGCAAATAGCACTGGCGTCTGTTCCCAGCATGTACAGTGTATTGTACTGAAGAGGATCTACTGTTCTTGTCAGTTTCCTAAGCAGAATTGAACTAGATATGGCCGTATTTGTAGGAATCACAGTTCTTTTGTTCTGAGCAAACTCACTGTTCTGGCACTATAGGAAAAACAGTAGAGTAGAAGAGTGCTCTTTTCTCAAAAGCAGAGTGTGTTTCTTGTAAGGCGAGCTAGCGTTTGTTTCCCAGTCCTAAATGGAGTTGAATCACATGCAGTTTTTGGTCCTATGAGCAAGAGTTGTTTTCTGGTAAGGAAAGTCATTATAGTGCTCGCATTTCCATACACAGTGCAAATAGCACTCGCGTCTGTTCCCAGCAAGTACAGTGTATTGGACTGAAGTGGAGCTACTGTTCTTGTCAGTTTCCTAAGCAGAGTTGAACTAGATATTGCCCCTGTGTGTAGGAAGCACAGTTCTTTTGTTCTGAGCAAGCTCACTGTTCAGACCCCATAGGAAACAGAGTAGAGTAGAAGAGTGCTCTTTTCTCAAAAGCAAAGGGTGTTTCTTGTAAAGCGAGCTAACATTTGTTTCCCAGTCCTAAATGGAGTTGAATCACATGCAGTTTCTTGTCCTAAGAGCAAGAGTTGTTTTCTGGTAAGAAGAGTCACTATTGTGCTCCCATTGTCATTCACAGGGCAAACAACACTGGCGTCTGTTCCCAGCATGTACACTGTATTGGACTGAAGAGGATCTACTGTTCTTTTCAGTTTCCTAAGCATAATTGAACTAGATATGGCCGTATTTGTATGAAGCACAGTTTTTTTTTCTGAGCAAGCTCACTGTTCTGACCCTATAGGAAACACAGCAGAGTAGAAGAGTGCTCTTTTCTCAAAAGCAGAGTGTGTTTCTTGTAAGGCGAGCTAGCATTTGTTTCCCAGTCCTAAATGGAGTTGAATCACATGCAGTTTTTGGTCCTATGAGCAAGAGTTGTTTTCTGGTAAGAAAAGTCACTCTTGTGCTCCCATTGCCATACACAGTGCAAATAGCACTCGCGTCTGTTCCCAGCAAGTACAGTGTATTGGAATGAAGCAGAGCTACTGTTCTTGTCAGTTTCCTAAGCATAGTTGAACTAGATATCGCCCCTGTGTGTAGGAAGCACAGTTCTTTTGTTTTGAGCAAGCTCACTGTTCGGACCACATAGGAAATACAGTAGAGTAGAAGAGTGCTCTTTTCTCAAAAGCAGAGTGTGTTTTTTGAAAGGCGAGCTGGCATTTGTTTCCCAGTCCTAAATGGAGTTGAATCACATGCAGTTTCTTGTCCTACAAGCAAGAGTTGTTTTCTGGTAAGAAGAGTCACTATTGTGCTCCCATTGTCATACACAGGGCAAATAGCACTGGCTTCTGTTCCCAGCATGTACAGTGTATTGGACTGAAGAGGATCTACTGTTCTTGTCAGTTTCCTAAGCAGAATTGAACTAGATATGGCCGTATTTGTATGAAGCACAGTTCTTTTGTTCTGAGCAAGCTCACTGTTCTGACCCTATAGGAAACACAGCAGAGTAGAAGAGTGCTCTTTTCTCAAAAGCAGAGTGTGTTTCTTGTAAGGCGAGCTAGCATTTGTTTCCCATTCCTAAATGGAGTTGAATCACATGCAGTTTTTGGTCCTACGAGCAAGAGTTGTTTTCTGGTAAGAAGAGTCACTATTGTGCTCCCATTGTCATACACAGGGCAAATCACACTGGCATCTGTTCCCAGAATGTACAGTGTATTGGACTGAAGAGGATCTACTGTTCTTGTCAGTTTCCTAAGCAGAGTTTAACTAGATATGGACCGTATGTGTAGGAATCACAGTTCTTTTGTTCTGAGAATGCTCACTGTTCTGGCCCTATAGGAAACACATTAGAGTAGAAGAGTGCTCCTTTCTCAATCCAGAGTTTGTTTCTTGTAAGTCGAGCTATCGTTTGTTTCCCAGTCCTAAATAGAGTTGAATCCCCTGCAGTATCTGGTCCTGCCATCAAGAGTTGTTTTCTGATAAGAAGAGTCACTATTGCGCTCCTATTGCCAGACACAGTACAAATAGCACTCGCGTCTGTTCCCAGCTACGACAGTGTATTGGACTGAGGAGGAGCTACCGTTCTTGTCAGTTTCCTAAGCAGAGTTGAACTAGATATGGCCCCTGTGTGTAGGAAGCACAGTTCTTCTGTTCTGAGCAAGCTCACTTTTCGGACCCCATAGAAAACACATTAGAGTAAAAGAGTGCTCTTTTCTCAAAAGCAGAGTGTGTTTCTTATAAGGCGAGCTAGTGTTTGTTTCCCAGTCAGAAATGGAGTTGAATCCCATGCAGTTTCTGGTCCTACCAGCAAGACGTGTTTTCCGATAAGAAGAGTCACTATTGTGCTCCTATTGCCATACACAGTGCAAATAGCACTCGCGTCTGTTCCCAGCTATTACAGTGTATTGGACTGAAGAGGAGCTTCCGTTCTCGTCAGTTTTCTAAGCAGAGTTGAACTAGATATGGCCCGTGTGTGTAGGAAGCAGAGTTCTTTTGTTCTGAGCAAGCTCACTGTTCGGACCCCATAGGAAATTCAGTAGAGTAGAAGAGTGCTCTTTTCTCAAAAGCAGAGTGTGTTTCTTGTAAGGCAAGCTAGCGTTTGTTTCCCAGTCCTAAATGGAGTTGAATCACATGCAGTTTTTGGTCCTATGAGCAAGAGTTGTTTTCTGGTTAGGAAAGTCATTATTGCGCTCGCATTGCCATACACAGTGCAAATAGCACTGGTGTCTGTTCCCAGCAAGTACAGTGTATTGGACTGAAGCGGAGCTACTGTTCTTGTCAGGTTCCTAAGCAGAGTTGAACTAGATATTGCCCCTGTGTGTAGGTTCCACAGTTCTTTTGTTCTGAGCAAGCTCACTGTTCAGACCCCATAGGAAACACAGTAGAGTAGAAGAGTGCTCTTTTCTCAAAAGCAGAGTGTGTTTCTTGTAAAGTGACCTAGCATTTGTTTCCCAGTCCTAAATGGCGTTGAATCACATGCAGTTTCTTGTCCTACAAGCAAGAGTTGTTTTCTAGTAAGAAGAGTCACTATTGTGCTCCCATTGTCATTCAGAGGGCAAATAACACTGAGGTCTGTTCCCAGCATGTACACTGTATTGGACTGAAGAAGATCTACTGTTCTTTTCAGTTTCCTAAGCATAATTGAACTAGATATGGCCGTATTTATATGAAGCACATTTCTTTTGTTCTGAGCAAGCTCATTGTTCTGGCCTTATAGGAAACACAGAATAGTAGAAGACTGCTCTTTTCTCAAAAGCAGAGTGTGTTTCTTGTAAGGCGAGCTAGCGTTTGTTTCCCAGTCCTAAATGGAGTTGAATCACATGCAGTTTTTGGTCCTATGAGCAAGAGATGTTTTATGGTAATGAAAGTCACTCTTGTGCTCCCATTTCCATACACAGTGCAAATAGCACTCGCGTCTGTTCCCAGCAAGTACAGTGTATTGGACTGAAGCAGAGCTACTGTTCTTGTCAGTTTGCTAAGCAGAGTTGAACTAGATATGGCCCCTGTGTGTAGGAAGCACTGTTCTTTTGTTCTGAGCAAGCTCACTGTTCGGACCCCCTAGGAAACACATTAGAGAAGAAGAGTGCTCTTTTCTCAAAAGCAGAGTGTGTTTCTTGTAAGGCGAGCTAGTGTTTGTTTCCCAGTCAGAAATGGAGTTGAATCACATGCAGTTTCTGGTCCTACGAGCAAGAGGTGTTTTCTCATAAGAAGAGTCACTATTGCGCTCCCATTGTCATACAGAGGACAAATAGCACTGGTGTCTGTTCCCTGCATGTACAGTGTATTGGACTGAAGTGGAGCTACTGTTCTTGTCAGTTTCCTAAGCAGAGTTGAACTAGATATGGCCCGTGTGTGGAGGAAGCACAGTTCTTTTGTTCTGAGAATGCTCACTGTTCTGGCCCTATAGGAAACACATTAGAGAAGAAGAGTGCTCCTTTCTCAATCCAGAGTGTGTTTCTTGTAAGTCGAGCTATCGTTTGTTTCCCAGTCCTAAATAGAGTTGAATCCCATGCAGTTTCTGGTCCTATCAGCAAGAGTTGTTTTCTTATAAGAAGAGTCACTATTGCGCTCCTATTGCCATACACAGTACAAATAGCACTCGCGTCTGTTCCCAGCTAGGACAGTGTATTGGACTGAGGAGGAGCTACCGTTCTTGTCAGTTTCCTAAGCAGAGTTGAACTAGATATGGCACGTGTGTGTAGGAAGCACAGTTCTTTTGTTCTGAGCAAGCTCAATTTTCGGACCCCATAGGAAACACAGTAGAGTAGAAGAGTGCTCTTTTCTCAAAAGCAGAGTGTGTTTCTTGTAAGGCAAGCTAGCGTTTGTTTCCCAGTACTAAATGGAGTTGAATCACATCCTGTTTTTGGTCCTAAGAGCATGAGTTGTTTTCTGGTAAGGAAAGTCACTATTGCGCTCCCATTGTCAGACACAGTGCAAACAGCACTCGCGTCTGTTCCCAGCAAGTACAGTGTATTGGACTGAAGAGGATCTACAGTTCTTGTCAGTTTCCTAAGCAGAATTGAACTAGATATGGCCGTATTTGTAGGAAGCACAGTTCTTTTGTTCTGAGCAAACTCACTGTTCTGGCCCTATAGGAAACACAGTAGAGTAGAAGAGTGCTCTTTTCTCAAAAGCAGAGTGTGTTTCTTGTAAGGCGAGCTAGCGTTTGTTTCCCATTCCTATATGGATTTGAAATACATGCAGTTTCTGGTCCTACGAGCAAGTGATGTTTTCTGGTAAAAGAGTCACTATTGCGCTCCCATTGTCATAAACAGGGCAAATAGCACTGGCATCTGTTCCCAGCAAGTACAGTGTATTGGACTGAAGCGGAGCTACTGTTCTTGTCAGTTTCCTAAGCAGAGTTGAACTAGATATGGCCCCTGAGTGTAGGAAGCACAGTTCTTTTGTTCTGAGCAAGCTCACTTTTCGGACCCCATAGAAAACACATTAGAGTAGAAGAGTGCTCTTTTCTCAAAAGCAGAGTGTGTTTCTTATAACGCGAGCTAGTGTTTGTTTCCCATTCAGAAATGGAGTTGAATCCCATGCAGTTTCTGGTCCTACCAGCAAGACGTGTTTCCGATAAGAAGAGTCACTATTGTGCTCCTATTGCCATACACAGTGCAAATAGCACTCGCGTCTGTTCCCAGCTATTACAGTGTATTGGACTGAAGAGGAGCTACCGTTCTTGTCAGTTTCCTAAGCAGAGTTTTTCTAGATATGGCCCGTGTGTGTAGGAAGCACAGTTCTTTTGTTCTGAGCAAGCTCACTATTCGGACCTCACAGGAAATACAGTAGAGTAGAAGAGTGCTCTTTTCTCAAAAGCAGAGTGTGTTTCTTGTAAGGCGAGCTAGCGTTTTTTCCCAGTCCTAAATGGAGTTGAATCACATGCAGTTTTTGGTCCTACGAGCAAGAGTTGTTTTCTGGCAAGGAAAGTCATTATTGCGCTCGCATTGCCATACACAGTGCAAATAGCACTGGTGTCTGTTCCCAGCAAGTACAGTGTATTGTACTGAAGCGGAGCTACTGTTCTTGTCAGTTTCCTAAGCAGAGTTGAACTAGATATTGCCCCTGTGTGTAGGAAGCACAGTTCTTTTGTTCTAAGCAAGCTCACTGTTCAGACCCCATAGGAAACACAGTAGAGTAGAAGAGTGCTCTTTTCTCAAAATCAGAGTGTGTTTCTTGTAAAGTGAGCTAACATTTGTTTCCCAGTCCTAAATGGAGTTGAATCACATGCAGTTTCTTGTCCTACGAGCAAGAGTTGTTTTCTGGTAAGAAGAGTCACTATTGTGCTCCCATTGTCATTCACAGGGCTAATAACACTGGCGTCTGTTCCCAGCATGTACACTGTATTGGACTGAAGAGGATCTACTGTTCTTTTCAGTTTCCTAAGCATAATTGAACTAGATATGGCCGTATTTGTATGAAGCACAGTTCTTTTGTTCTGAGCAAGCTCACATTTCGAACCCCATAGGAAACACAGTAGAGTAGAAGAGTGCTCTTGTCTCAAAAGCAAAGTGTGTTTCTTGTAAGGCGAGCTAGCGTTTGTTTCCCAGTCCTAAATGGAGTTGAATCACATGCAGTTTTTGGTCCTATGAGCAAGAGTTGTTTTCTGGTAAGGAAAGTCACTCTTGCGCTCCCATTGAAATTCAAAGTGCAAATAGCACTCGCGTCTGTTCCCAGCAAGTACAGTGTATTGGACGGCAGCGGAGCTACTGTTCTTGTCAGTTTCCTAAGCAGAGTTGAACTAGATATGGCCCCTGTGTGTAGGAAGCACAGTTCTTTTGTTCTGAGCAAGCTCACTGTTCGGACCACATAGGAAATACAGTAGAGTAGAAGAGTGCTCTTTTCTCAAAAGCAGAGTGTGTTTCTTGTAAGGCGAGCTAGTGTTTGTTTCCCAGTCAAAAATGGAGTTGAATCCCATGCAGTTTCTGGTCCTACGAGCAAGAGGTGTTTTCTGATAAGAAGAGTCACTATTGTGCACCCATTGTCATACAGAGGACAAATAACACTGGTGTCTCTTCCCTGCATGTACAGTGTATTGGACTGAAGTGGAGCTACTGTTCTTGTCAGTTTCCTAAGCAGAGTTGAACTAGATATGGCCCGTGTGTGGAGGAAGCACAGTTCTCTTGTTCTGAGCAAGCTCACTGTTCGGAACCCATAGGAAACACAGTAGAGTAGAAGAGTGCTCTTTTCTCAAAAGCAGAGTATGTTTCTTGTAAGGCGAGCTAGTGTTTGTTTCCCAGTCCTAAATGTAGTTGAATCACATGCAGTTTCTTGTCCTACGAGCAAGAGTTTTTGTCTGGTAAGAAGAGTCACTATTGGGCTCCCATTGTCATACACAGTGCAAACAGCACTGGAGTCTGTTCCCAGCAAGTACAGTGTATTGGACTGAAGAGAATCTACTGTTCTTGTCAGTTTCCTAAGCAGAATTGAACTAGATATGGCCGTATTTGTAGGAATCACAGTTCTTTTGTTCTGAGCAAACTCACTGTTCTGGCCCTATAGGAAAAACAGTAGAGTAGAAGAGTGCTCTTTTCTCAAAAGCAGAGTGTGTTTCTTATAAGGCTAGCTAGCGTTTGTTTCCCAGTCTTAAATGGAGTTGAATCACATGCAGTTTTTGGTCCTACGAGCAAGAGTTGTTTTCTGGTAAGGAAAGTCATTATTGCGCTCGCATTGCCATACACAGTGCAAATAGCACTGGCGTCTGTTCCCAGCAAGTACAGTGCATTGGACTGAAGCGGAGCTACTGTTCCTGTCAGTTTCCTAAGCAGAGTTGAACTAGATATTGCCCCTGTGTGTAGGCAGCACAGTTCTTTTGTTCTGAGCAAGCTCACTGTTCAGACCCAATAGGAAACACAGTAGAGTAGAAGAGTGCTCTTTTCTCAAAAGCAGAGGGTGTTTCTTGTAAAGCGAGCTAGCATTTGTTTCCCAGTCCTAAATGGAGTTGAATCACATGCAGTTTCTTGTCCTAAGAGCAAGAGTTGTTTTCTGGTAAGAAGAGTCACTATTGCGCTCCCATTGTCATCCACAGGGCAAATCACACTGGCGTCTGTTCCCAGCATGTACACTGTATTGGACTGAAGAGGATCTACTGTTCTTTTCAGTTTCCTAAGCACAATTGAACTAGATATGGCCGTATTTGTATGAAGCACAGTTCTTTTGTTCTGAGCAAGCTCACTGTTCTGGCCCTATAAGAAACACAGTAGAGTAGAAGAATGCTCTTTTCTCAAAAGCAGAGTGTGTTTCCTGTAAGGCGAGCTAGCGTTTGTTTCCCAGTCCTAAATGGAGTTGAATCACATGTAGTTTTTGGTCCTATGAGCAAGAGTTGTTTTCTGGTAAAGAAAGTCACTCTTGCGCTCCCATTGCCATACACAGTGCAAATAGCACTCGCGTCTGTTCCCAGCAAGTACAGTGTATTGGACTGAAGCGGAGCTACTGTTCTTTTCAGTTTGCTAAGCAGAGTTGAACTAGATATGGCCCCTGTGTGTAGGAAGCACAGTTCTTTTGTTCTGAGCAAGCTCAATTTTTGGACCCCATAGGAAACACAGTAGAGTAGAAGTGTGCTCTTTTCTCAAAAGCAGAGTATGTTTCTTGTAAGGCGAGCTAGCGTTTGTTTCCCAATCCGAAATGGAGTTGAATCACATGCAGTTTTTGGTCCTACGAGCAAGAGTTGTTTTCTGGTAAGAAGAGTCACTATTGCGCTCCCATTGTCATCCACAGGGCAAATCACACTGGCATCTGTTCCCAGCATGTACAGTGTATTGGACTGAAGAGGATCTACTGTTCTTGTCAGTTTCCTAAGCAGAGTTTAACTAGATATGGACCGTGTGTGTATGAAGCACAGTTCTGTTGTTCTGAGAATGCTCACTGTTCTGGCCCTATAGGAAACACATTAGAGTAGAAGAGTGCTCCTTTCTCAATCCAGAGTGTGTTTCTTGTAAGTCGAGCTATCGTTTGTTTCCCAGTCCTAAATAGAGTTGAATCCCATGCAGTTTCTCGTCGTATCAGCAAGAGTTGTTTTCTGATAAGAAGAGTCACTATTGCGCTCCTATTGCCATACACAGTACAAATAGCACTTGCGTCTGTTCCCAGCTAGGACAGTGTATTAGACTGAGGAGGAGCTACCGTTCTTGTCAGTTTTCTAAGCAGAGTTGAACTAGATATGGCCCCTGTGTGTAGGAAGCACAGTTCTTTGTTCTGAGCAAGCTCACTGTTCGGACCCCATAGGAAACACAGTAGAGTAGAAGAGTGCTCTTTTCTCAAAAGCAGAGTGTGTTTCTTGTAAGGCAAGCTAGCGTTTGTTTCCCAGTACTAAATGGAGTTGAATCACATCCTGATTTTTGTACTACGAGCAAGAGTTGTTTTCTGGTAAGGAAAGTCACTATTGCGCTCCCATTGTCAGACACAGTGCAAATAGCACTCGCGTCTGTTCCCAGCAAGTACAGTGTATTGGACTGAAGAGGATCTACTGTTCTTGTCAGTTTCCTAAGCAGAATTGAACTGGATATGGCCGTATTTGTAGGAAGCACAGTTCTTTTGTTCTGAGCAAACTCACTGTTCTGGCCCTATAGGAAACACAGTAGAGTAGAAGAGTGCTCTTTTCTCAAAAGCAGAGTGTGTTTATTGTAAGGCGAGCTCCCGTTTGTTTCCCATTCCTAAATGGATTTGAAATACATGCAGTTTCTGGTCCTAGGAGCAAGAGATGTTTTCTGGTAAGAAGAGTCACTATTGTGCTCCCATTGTCATAAACAGGGCAAATAGCACTGGCATCTGTTCCCAGCAAGTACAGTGTATTGGACTGAAGCGGAGCTACTGTTCTTGTCAGTTTCCTAAGCAGAGTTGAACTAGATATGGCCCCTGTGTGTAGGAAGCACAGTTCTTTTGTTCTGAGCAAGCTCACTTTTCGGACCCCATAGAAAACACATTAGAGTAGAAGAGTGCTCTTTTCTCAAAAGCAGAGTGTGTTTCTTGTAAGGCGAGCTAGTGTTTGTTTCCCAGTCCTAAATGGAGTTGAATCACATGCAGTTTTTGGTCCTATGAGCAAGAGTTTTTTTCTGGTAAGAAAAGTCATTATTGCACTCGCATTGCCATACACAGTGCAAATACCACTGGTGTCTGTTCCCAGCAAGTACAGTGTATTGGACTGAAGCGGAGCTACTGTTCTTTTCAGTTTCCTAAGCATAATTGAACTAGATATGTCCGTATTTGTATGAAGCACATTTCTTTTGTTCTGAGCAAGCTCACTGTTCTGGCCCTATAGGAAACACAGTAGAGTACAAGAGTGCTCTTTTCTCAAAAGCAGAGTGGGTTTCTTTTAAGGCGAGCTATCGTTTGTTTTCCAGTCCTAAATGGAGTTGAATCACATGCAGTTTTTGGTCCTATGAGCAAGAGATGTTTTCTGGTAAGGAAAGTCACTCTTGCGCTCCTATTGCCATACACAGTGCAAATAGCACTCGCGTCTGTTCCCAGCAAGTACAGTGTTTTGGACTGAAGCGGGGCTACTGTTCTTGTCAGTTTGCTAAGCAGAGTTGAACTAGATATGGCCCCTGTGTGTAGGAAGCACTGTTCTTTTGTTCTGAGCAAGCTCACTGTTCGGACCACATAGGAAATTCAGTACAGTAGAAGAGTGCTCTTTTCTCAAAAGCAGAGTGTGTTTCCTGTAAGGCGAGCTAGTGTTTGTTTCCCAGTCAGAAATTGAGTTGAATCCCATGCAGTTTCTGGTCCTACGAGCAAGAGGTGTTTTCTGATAAGAAGAGTCACTATTGCGCTCCCATTGTCATACAGAGGACAAATAGCACTGGTGTCTGTTCCCTGCATGTGCAGTGTATTAGACTGAATTGGAGCTACTGTTCTTGTCAGTTTCCTAAGCAGAGTTGAACTAGATATGGCCCGTGTGTGGAGGAAACACAGTTCTGTTGTTCTGAGCAAGCTCACTGTTCGGACCCCATAGGATACACAGTAGAGTAGAAGAGTGCTCTTTTCTCAAAAGCAGAGTGTGTTTCTTGTAAGGCGAGCTAGTGTTTGTTTCCCAGTCCTAAATGGAGTTGAATCACATGCAGTTTCTTGTCCTACGAGCAAGAGTTGTTTTCTGGTAAGAAGAGTCACTATTGTGCTCCCATTGTCATACACAGGGCAAACAGCACTGGAGTCTGTTCCCAGCAAGTACAGTGTATTGGACTGAAGAGAATCTACTGTTCTTGTCAGTTTCCTAAGCAGAATTGAACTAGATATGGCCGTATTTGTAGGAATCACAGTTCTTTTGTTCTGAGCAAACTCACTGTTCTGGCCCTATAGGAAAAACAGTAGAGTAGAAGAGTACTCTTTTCTCAAAAGCAGAGTGTGTTTCTTGTAAGGCTAGCTAGCGTTTGTTTCCCAGTCCTAAATGGAGTTGAATCACATGCAGTTTTTGGTCCTACGAGCAAGAGTTGTTTTCTGGTAAGGAAAGTCATTATTGCGCTCGCATTGCCATACACAGTGCAAATAGCACTGGCGTCTGTTCCCAGCAAGTACAGTGCATTGGACTGAAGCGGAGCTACTGTTCCTGTCAGTTTCCTAAGCAGAGTTGAACTAGATATTGCCCCTGTGTCTAGGCAGGACAGTTCTTTTGTTCTGAGCAAGCTCACTGTTCAGACCCAATAGGAAACACAGTAGAGTAGAAGAGTGCTCTTTTCTCAAAAGCAGAGGGTGTTTCTTGTAAAGCGAGCTAGCATTTGTTTCCCAGTCCTAAATGGAGTTGAATCACATGCAGTTTCTTGTCCTAAGAGCAAGAGTTGTTTTCTGGTAAGAAGAGTCACTATTGTGCTCCCATTGTCATTAACAGTGCAAATAACACTGGCGTCTGTTCCCAGCATGTACACTGTATTGGACTGAAGAGGATCTACTGTTCTTTTCAGTTTCCTAAGCACAATTGAACTAGATATGGCCGTATTTGTATGAAGCACAGTTCTTTTGTTCTGAGCAAGCTCACTGTTCTGGCCCTATAAGAAACACAGTAGAGTAGAAGAATGTTCTTTTCTCAAAAGCAGAGTGTGTTTCTTGTAAGGCGAGCTAGCGTTTGTTTCCCAGTCCTAAATGGAGTTGAATCACATGTAGTTTTTGGTCCTATGAGCAAGAGTTGTTTTCTGGTAAAGAAAGTCACTCTTGCGCTCCCATTGCCATACACAGTGCAAATAGCACTCGCGTCTGTTCCCAGCAAGTACAGTGTATTGGACTGAAGCGGAGCTACTGTTCTTTTCAGTTTGCTAAGCAGAGTTGAACTAGATATGGCCCCTGTGTGTAGGAAGCACTGTTCTTTTGTTCTGAGCAAGCTCACTGTTCGGACCCCCTAGGAAACACAGTAGAGTAGAAGAGTGCTCTTTTCTCAAAAGCAGAGTGTGTTTCTTGTAAGGCGAGCTAGTGTTTGTTTCCCAGTCCTAAATGGAGTTGAATCACATGCAGTTTTTGGTCCTACGAGCAAGAGTTGTTTTCTCGTAAGGAGGGTCACTATTGCGCTCCCAATGCCATACACAGAGCAAATAGCACTCGCGTCTGTTCCCAGCAAGTACAGTGTATTGCACTGAAGAGGAGCTACTGTTCTTGTCAGTTTCCTAAGCAGAGTTGAACTAGATATGGCCCCTGTGTGTAGGAAGCACAGTTCTTTTGTTCTGAGCAAGCTCAAACACAGTAGAGTAGAAGTGTGCTCTTTTCTCAAAAGCAGAGTATGTTTCTTGTAAGGCGAGCTAGCGTTTGTTTCCCAATCTGAAATGGAGTTGAATCACATGCAGTTTTTGGTCCTACGAGCAAGAGTTGTTTTCTGGTAAGAAGAGTCACTATTGCGCTCCCATTGTCATCCACAGGGCAAATCACACTGGCATCTGTTCCCAGCATGTACAGTGTATTGGACTGAAGAGGATCTACTGTTCTTGTCAGTTTCCTAAGCAGAGTTTAACTAGATATGGACCGTGTGTGTATGAAGCACAGTTTGTTGTTCTGAGAATGCTCACTGTTCTGGCCCTATAGGAAACACATTAGAGTAGAAGAGTGCTCCTTTCTCAATCCAGAGTGTGTTTCTTGTAAGTCGAGCTATCGTTTGTTTCCCAGTCCTAAATAGAGTTGAATCCCATGCAGTTTCTCGTCGTATCAGCAAGAGTTGTTATCTGATAAGAAGAGTCACTATTGCGCGCCTATTGCCATACACAGTACAAATAGCACTCGCGTCTGTTCCCAGCTAGGACAGTGTATTAGACTGAGGAGGAGCTACCGTTCTTGTCAGTTTTCTAAGCAGAGTTGAACTAGATATGGCCCCTGTGTGTAGGAAGCACAGTTCTTTTGTTCTGAGCAAGCTCACTTTTCGGAACCCATAGAAAACACATTAGAGTAGAAGAGTGCTCTTTTCTCAAAAGCAGAGTGTGTTTCTTGTAAGGCGAGCTAGTGTTTGTTTCCCAGTACTAAATGGAGTTGAATCACATCCTGTTTTTGGTACTATGAGCAAGAGTTGTTTTCTGGTAAGGAAAGTCACTATTGCGCTCCCATTGTCAGACACAGTGCAAATAGCACTCGCGTCTGTTCCCAGCAAGTACAGTGTATTGGACTGAAGAGGATCTACTGTTCTTGTCAGTTTCCTAAGCAGAATTGAACTAGATATGGCCGTATTTGTAGGAAGCAAAGTTCTTTTGTTCTGAGCAAACTCACTGTTCTGGCTCTATAGGAAACACAGTAGAGTAGAAGAGTGCTCTTTTCTCAAAAGCAGAGTGTGTTTATTGTAAGGCGAGCTCCCGTTTGTTTCCCATTCCTAAATGGATTTGAAATACATGCAGTTTCTGGTCCTAGGAGCAAGAGATGTTTTCTGGTAAGAAGAGTCACTATTGTGCTCCCATTGTCATAAACAGGGCAAATAGCACTGGCATCTGTTCCCAGCAAGTACAGTGTATTGGACTGAAGCGGAGCTACTGTTCTTGTCAGTTTCCTAAGCAGAGTTGAACTAGATATGGCCCCTGTGTGTAGGAAGCACAGTTCTTTTGTTCTGAGCAAGCTCACTTTTCGGACCCCATAGAAAACACATTAGAGTAGAAGAGTGCTCTTTTCTGAAAAGCAGAGTGTGTTTCTTGTAAGGCGAGCTAGTGTTTGTTTCCCAGTCCTAAATGGAGTTGAATCACATGCAGTTTTTGGTCCTATGAGCTAGAGTTTTTTTCTGGTAAGAAAAGTCATTATTGCGCTCGCATTGCCATACACAGTGCAAATACCACTGGTGTCTGTTCCCAGCAAGTACAGTGTATTGGACAGAAGCGGAGCTACTGTTCTTTTCAGTTTCCTAAGCATAATTGAACTAGATATGTCCGTATTTGTATGAAGCACAGTTCTTTTGTTCTGAGCAAGCTCACTGTTCTGGCCCTATAGGAAACACAGTAGAGTACAAGAGTGCTCTTTTCTCAAAAGCAGAGTGGGTTTCTTTTAAGGCGAGCTATCGTTTGTTTTCCAGTCCTAAATGGAGTTGAATCACATGCAGTTTTTGGTCCTATGAGCAAGAGATGTTTTCTGGTAAGGAAAGTCACTCTTGCGCTCCCATTGCCATACACAGTGCAAATAGCACTCGCGTCTGTTCCCAGCAAGTACAGTGTTTTGGACTGAAGCGGAGCTACTGTTCTTGTCAGTTTGCTAAGCAGAGTTGAACTAGATATGGCCCCTGTGTGTAGGAAGCACTGTTCTTTTGTTCTGAGCAAGCTCACTGTTCGGACCACATAGGAAATTCAGTACAGTAGAAGAGTGCTCTTTTCTCAAAAGCAGAGTGTGTTTCTTGTAAGGCGAGCTAGTGTTTGTTTCCCAGTCAGAAATTGAGTTGAATCCCATGCAGTTTCTGGTCCTACGAGCAAGAGGTGTTTTCTGATAAGAAGAGTCACTATTGCGCTCCCATTGTCATACAGAGGACAAATAGCACTGGTGTCTGTTCCCTGCATGTGCAGTGTATTAGACTGAATTGGAGCTACTGTTCTTGTCAGTTTCCTAAGCAGAGTTGAACTAGATATGGCCCGTGTGTGGAGGAAACACAGTTCTGTTGTTCTGAGCAAGCTCACTGTTCGGACCCCATAGGATACACAGTAGAGTAGAAGAGTGCTCTTTTCTCAAAAGCAGAGTGTGTTTCTTGTAAGGCGAGATAGTGTTTGTTTCCCAGTCCTAAATGGAGTTGAATCACATGCAGTTTCTTGTCCTACGAGCAAGAGTTGTTTTCTGGTAAGAAGAGTCACTATTGTGCTCCCATTGTCATACACAGGGCAAACAGCACTGGAGTCTGTTCCCAGCAAGTACAGTGTATTGGACTGAAGAGAATCTACTGTTCTTGTCAGTTTCCTAAGCAGAATTGAACTAGATATGGCCGTATTTGTAGGAATCACAGTTCTTTTGTTCTGAGCAAACTCACTGTTCTGGCCCTATAGGAAAAACAGTAGAGTAGAAGAGTGCTCTTTTCTCAAAAGCAGAGTGTGTTTCTTGTAAGGCTAGCTAGCGTTTGTTTCCCAGTCCTAAATGGAGTTGAATCACATGCAGTTTTTGGTCCTACGAGCAAGAGTTGTTTTCTGGTAAGGAAAGTCATTATTGCCCTCGCATTGCCATACACAGTGCAAATAGCACTGGCGTCTGTTCCCAGCAAGTACAGTGCATTGGACTGAAGCGGAGCTACTGTTCCTGTCAGTTTCCTAAGCAGAGTTGAACTAGATATTGCCCCTGTGTCTAGGCAGGACAGTTCTTTTGTTCTGAGCAAGCTCACTGTTCAGACCCAATAGGAAACACAGTAGAGAAGAAGAGTGCTCTTTTCTCAAAAGCAGAGGGTGTTTCTTGTAAAGCGAGCTAGCATTTGTTTCCCAGTCCTAAATGGAGTTGAATCACATGCAGTTTCTTGTCCTAAGAGCAAGAGTTGTTTTCTGGTAAGAAGAGTCACTATTGTGCTCCCATTGTCATTAACAGTGCAAATAACACTGGCGTCTGTTCCCAGCATGTACACTGTATTGGACTGAAGAGGATCTACTGTTCTTTTCAGTTTCCTAAGCACAATTGAACTAGATATGGCCGTATTTGTATGAAGCACAGTTCTTTTGTTCTGAGCAAGCTCACTGTTCTGGCCCTATAAGAAACACAGTAGAGTAGAAGAATGTTCTTTTCTCAAAAGCAGAGTGTGTTTCTTGTAAGGCGAGCTAGCGTTTGTTTCCCAGTCCTAAATGGAGTTGAATCACATGTAGTTTTTGGTCCTATGAGCAAGAGTTGTTTTCTGGTAAAGAAAGTCACTCTTGCGCTCCCATTGCCATACACAGTGCAAATAGCACTCGCGTCTGTTCCCAGCAAGTACAGTGTATTGGACTGAAGCGGAGCTACTGTTCTTTTCAGTTTGCTAAGCAGAGTTGAACTAGATATGGCCCCTGTGTGTAGGAAGCACTGTTCTTTTGTTCTGAGCAAGCTCACTGTTCGGACCCCCTAGGAAACACAGTAGAGTAGAAGAGTGCTCTTTTCTCAAAAGCAGAGTGTGTTTCTTGTAAGGCGAGCTAGTGTTTGTTTCCCAGTCCTAAATGGAGTTGAATCACATGCAGTTTTTGGTCCTACGAGCAAGAGTTGTTTTCTCGTAAGGAGGGTCACTATTGCGCTCCCAATGCCATACACAGAGCAAATAGCACTCGCGTCTGTTCCCAGCAAGTACAGTGTATTGCACTGAAGAGGAGCTACTGTTCTTGTCAGTTTCCTAAGCAGAGTTGAACTAGATATGGCCCCTGTGTGTAGGAAGCACAGTTCTTTTGTTCTGAGCAAGCTCAAACACAGTAGAGTAGAAGTGTGCTCTTTTCTCAAAAGCAGAGTATGTTTCTTGTAAGGCGAGCTAGCGTTTGTTTCCCAATCTGAAATGGAGTTGAATCACATGCAGTTTTTGGTCCTACGAGCAAGAGTTGTTTTCTGGTAAGAAGAGTCACTATTGCGCTCCCATTGTCATCCACAGGGCAAATCACACTGGCATCTGTTCCCAGCATGTACAGTGTATTGGACTGAAGAGGATCTACTGTTCTTGTCAGTTTCCTAAGCAGAGTTTAACTAGATATGGACCGTGTGTGTATGAAGCACAGTTTGTTGTTCTGAGAATGCTCACTGTTCTGGCCCTATAGGAAACACATTAGAGTAGAAGAGTGCTCCTTTCTCAATCCAGAGTGTGTTTCTTGTAAGTCGAGCTATCGTTTGTTTCCCAGTCCTAAATAGAGTTGAATCCCATGCAGTTTCTCGTCGTATCAGCAAGAGTTGTTATCTGATAAGAAGAGTCACTATTGCGCGCCTATTGCCATACACAGTACAAATAGCACTCGCGTCTGTTCCCAGCTAGGACAGTGTATTAGACTGAGGAGGAGCTACCGTTCTTGTCAGTTTTCTAAGCAGAGTTGAACTAGATATGGCCCCTGTGTGTAGGAAGCACAGTTCTTTTGTTCTGAGCAAGCTCACTTTTCGGAACCCATAGAAAACACATTAGAGTAGAAGAGTGCTCTTTTCTCAAAAGCAGAGTGTGTTTCTTGTAAGGCGAGCTAGTGTTTGTTTCCCAGTACTAAATGGAGTTGAATCACATCCTGTTTTTGGTACTACGAGCAAGAGTTGTTTTCTGGTAAGGAAAGTCACTATTGCGCTCCCATTGTCAGACACAGTGCAAATAGCACTCGCGTCTGTTCCCAGCAAGTACAGTGTATTGGACTGAAGAGGATCTACTGTTCTTGTCAGTTTCCTAAGCAGAATTGAACTAGATATGGCCGTATTTGTAGGAAGCAAAGTTCTTTTGTTCTGAGCAAACTCACTGTTCTGGCCCTATAGGAAACACAGTAGAGTAGAAGAGTGCTCTTTTCTCAAAAGCAGAGTGTGTTTATTGTAAGGCGAGCTCCCGTTTGTTTCCCATTCCTAAATGGATTTGAAATACATGCAGTTTCTGGTCCTAGGAGCAAGAGATGTTTTCTGGTAAGAAGAGTCACTATTGTGCTCCCATTGTCATAAACAGGGCAAATAGCACTGGCATCTGTTCCCAGCAAGTACAGTGTATTGGACTGAAGCGGAGCTACTGTTCTTGTCAGTTTCCTAAGCAGAGTTGAACTAGATATGGCCCCTGTGTGTAGGAAGCACAGTTCTTTTGTTCTGAGCAAGCTCACTTTTCGGACCCCATAGAAAACACATTAGAGTAGAAGAGTGCTCTTTTCTGAAAAGCAGAGTGTGTTTCTTGTAAGGCGAGCTAGTGTTTGTTTCCCAGTCCTAAATGGAGTTGAATCACATGCAGTTTTTGGTCCTATGAGCTAGAGTTTTTTTCTGGTAAGAAAAGTCATTATTGCGCTCGCATTGCCATACACAGTGCAAATACCACTGGTGTCTGTTCCCAGCAAGTACAGTGTATTGGACAGAAGCGGAGCTACTGTTCTTTTCAGTTTCCTAAGCATAATTGAACTAGATATGTCCGTATTTGTATGAAGCACAGTTCTTTTGTTCTGAGCAAGCTCACTGTTCTGGCCCTATAGGAAACACAGTAGAGTACAAGAGTGCTCTTTTCTCAAAAGCAGAGTGGGTTTCTTTTAAGGCGAGCTATCGTTTGTTTTCCAGTCCTAAATGGAGTTGAATCACATGCAGTTTTTGGTCCTATGAGCAAGAGATGTTTTCTGGTAAGGAAAGTCACTCTTGCGCTCCCATTGCCATACACAGTGCAAATAGCACTCGCGTCTGTTCCCAGCAAGTACAGTGTTTTGGACTGAAGCGGAGCTACTGTTCTTGTCAGTTTGCTAAGCAGAGTTGAACTAGATATGGCCCCTGTGTGTAGGAAGCACTGTTCTTTTGTTCTGAGCAAGCTCACTGTTCGGACCACATAGGAAATTCAGTACAGTAGAAGAGTGCTCTTTTCTCAAAAGCAGAGTGTGTTTCTTGTAAGGCGAGCTAGTGTTTGTTTCCCAGTCAGAAATTGAGTTGAATCCCATGCAGTTTCTGGTCCTACGAGCAAGAGGTGTTTTCTGATAAGAAGAGTCACTATTGCGCTCCCATTGTCATACAGAGGACAAATAGCACTGGTGTCTGTTCCCTGCATGTGCAGTGTATTAGACTGAATTGGAGCTACTGTTCTTGTCAGTTTCCTAAGCAGAGTTGAACTAGATATGGCCCGTGTGTGGAGGAAACACAGTTCTGTTGTTCTGAGCAAGCTCACTGTTCGGACCCCATAGGATACACAGTAGAGTAGAAGAGTGCTCTTTTCTCAAAAGCAGAGTGTGTTTCTTGTAAGGCGAGATAGTGTTTGTTTCCCAGTCCTAAATGGAGTTGAATCACATGCAGTTTCTTGTCCTACGAGCAAGAGTTGTTTTCTGGTAAGAAGAGTCACTATTGTGCTCCCATTGTCATACACAGGGCAAACAGCACTGGAGTCTGTTCCCAGCAAGTACAGTGTATTGGACTGAAGAGAATCTACTGTTCTTGTCAGTTTCCTAAGCAGAATTGAACTAGATATGGCCGTATTTGTAGGAATCACAGTTCTTTTGTTCTGAGCAAACTCACTGTTCTGGCCCTATAGGAAAAACAGTAGAGTAGAAGAGTGCTCTTTTCTCAAAAGCAGAGTGTGTTTCTTGTAAGGCTAGCTAGCGTTTGTTTCCCAGTCCTAAATGGAGTTGAATCACATGCAGTTTTTGGTCCTACGAGCAAGAGTTGTTTTCTGGTAAGGAAAGTCATTATTGCCCTCGCATTGCCATACACAGTGCAAATAGCACTGGCGTCTGTTCCCAGCAAGTACAGTGCATTGGACTGAAGCGGAGCTACTGTTCCTGTCAGTTTCCTAAGCAGAGTTGAACTAGATATTGCCCCTGTGTCTAGGCAGGACAGTTCTTTTGTTCTGAGCAAGCTCACTGTTCAGACCCAATAGGAAACACAGTAGAGAAGAAGAGTGCTCTTTTCTCAAAAGCAGAGGGTGTTTCTTGTAAAGCGAGCTAGCATTTGTTTCCCAGTCCTAAATGGAGTTGAATCACATGCAGTTTCTTGTCCTAAGAGCAAGAGTTGTTTTCTGGTAAGAAGAGTCACTATTGTGCTCCCATTGTCATTAACAGTGCAAATAACACTGGCGTCTGTTCCCAGCATGTACACTGTATTGGACTGAAGAGGATCTACTGTTCTTTTCAGTTTCCTAAGCACAATTGACTAGATATGGCCGTATTTGTATGAAGCACAGTTCTTTTGTTCTGAGCAAGCTCACTGTTCTGGCCCTATAAGAAACACAGTAGAGTAGAAGAATGTTCTTTTCTCAAAAGCAGAGTGTGTTTCTTGTAAGGCGAGCTAGCGTTTGTTTCCCAGTCCTAAATGGAGTTGAATCACATGTAGTTTTTGGTCCTATGAGCAAGAGTTGTTTTCTGGTAAAGAAAGTCACTCTTGCGCTCCCATTGCCATACACAGTGCAAATAGCACTTGCGTCTGTTCCCAGCAAGTACAGTGTATTGGACTGAAGCGGAGCTACTGTTCTTTTCAGTTTGCTAAGCAGAGTTGAACTAGATATGGCCCCTGTGTGTAGGAAGCACTGTTCTTTTGTTCTGAGCAAGCTCACTGTTCGGACCCCCTAGGAAACACAGTAGAGTAGAAGAGTGCTCTTTTCTCAAAAGCAGAGTGTGTTTCTTGTAATGCGAGCTAGTGTTTGTTTCCCAGTCCTAAATGGAGTTGAATCACATGCAGTTTTTGGTCCTACGAGCAAGAGTTGTTTTCTCGTAAGGAGGGTCACTATTGCGCTCCCAATGCCATACACAGAGCAAATAGCACTCGCGTCTGTTCCCAGCAAGTACAGTGTATTGGACTGAAGAGGAGCTACTGTTCTTGTCAGTTTCCTAAGCAGAGTTGAACTAGATATGGCCCCTGTGTGTAGGAAGCACAGTTCTTTTGTTCTGAGCAAGCTCAATTTTTGGACCCCATAGGAAACACAGTAGAGTAGAAGTGTGCTCTTTTCTCAAAAGCAGAGTATGTTTCTTGTAAGGCGAGCTAGCGTTTGTTTCCCAATCTGAAATGGAGTTGAATCACATGCAGTTTTTGGTCCTACGAGCAAGAGTTGTTTTCTGGTAAGAAGAGTCACTATTGCGCTCCCATTGTCATCCACAGGGCAAATCACACTGGCATCTGTTCCCAGCATGTACAGTGTATTGGACTGAAGAGGATCTACTGCTCTTGTCAGTTTCCTAAGCAGAGTTTAACTAGATATGGACCGTGTGTGTATGAAGCACAGTTTGTTGTTCTGAGAATGCTCACTGTTCTGGCCCTATAGGAAACACATTAGAGTAGAAGAGTGCTCCTTTCTCAATCCAGAGTGTGTTTCTTGTAAGTCGAGCTATCGTTTGTTTCCCAGTCCTAAATAGAGTTGAATCCCATGCAGTTTCTCGTCGTATCAGCAAGAGTTGTTATCTGATAAGAAGAGTCACTATTGCGCGCCTATTGCCATACACAGTACAAATAGCACTCGCGTCTGTTCCCAGCTAGGACAGTGTATTAGACTGAGGAGGAGCTACCGTTCTTGTCAGTTTTCTAAGCAGAGTTGAACTAGATATGGCCCCTGTGTGTAGGAAGCACAGTTCTTTTGTTCTGAGCAAGCTCACTTTTCGGAACCCATAGAAAACACATTAGAGTAGAAGAGTGCTCTTTTCTCAAAAGCAGAGTGTGTTTCTTGTAAGGCGAGCTAGTGTTTGTTTCCCAGTACTAAATGGAGTTGAATCACATGCAGTTTTTGGTCCTATGAGCAAGAGTTTTTTTCTGGTAAGAAAAGTCATTATTGCGCTCGCATTGCCATACACAGTGCAAATACCACTGGTGTCTGTTCCCAGCAAGTACAGTGTATTGGACTGAAGCGGAGCTACTGTTCTTTTCAGTTTCCTAAGCATAATTGAACTAGATATGTCCGTATTTGTATGAAGCACATTTCTTTTGTTCTGAGCAAGCTCACTGTTCTGGCCCTATAGGAAACACAGTAGAGTACAAGAGTGCTCTTTTCTCAAAAGCAGAGTGGGTTTCTTTTAAGGCGAGCTATCGTTTGTTTTCCAGTCCTAAATGGAGTTGAATCACATGCAGTTTTTGGTCCTATGAGCAAGAGATGTTTTCTGGTAAGGAAAGTCACTCTTGCGCTCCCATTGCCATACACAGTGCAAATAGCACTCGCGTCTGTTCCCAGCAAGTACAGTGTTTTGGACTGAAGCGGAGCTACTGTTCTTGTCAGTTTGCTAAGCAGAGTTGAACTAGATATGGCCCCTGTGTGTAGGAAGCACTGTTCTTTTGTTCTGAGCAAGCTCACTGTTCGGACCACATAGGAAATTCAGTACAGTAGAAGAGTGCTCTTTTCTCAAAAGCAGAGTGTGTTTCTTGTAAGGCGAGCTAGTGTTTGTTTCCCAGTCCTAAATGGAGTTGAATCACATGCAGTTTCTTGTCCTACGAGCAAGAGTTGTTTTCTGGTAAGAAGAGTCACTATTGTGCTCCCATTGTCATACACAGGGCAAACAGCACTGGAGTCTGTTCCCAGCAAGTACAGTGTATTGGACTGAAGAGAATCTACTGTTCTTGTCAGTTTCCTAAGCAGAATTGAACTAGATATGGCCGTATTTGTAGGAATCACAGTTCTTTTGTTCTGAGCAAACTCACTGTTCTGGCCCTATAGGAAAAACAGTAGAGTAGAAGAGTGCTCTTTTCTCAAAAGCAGAGTGTGTTTCTTGTAAGGCTAGCTAGCGTTTGTTTCCCAGTCCTAAATGGAGTTGAATCACATGCAGTTTTTGGTCCTACGAGCAAGAGTTGTTTTCTGGTAAGGAAAGTCATTATTGCGCTCGCATTGCCATACACAGTGCAAATAGCACTGGCGTCTGTTCCCAGCAAGTACAGTGCATTGGACTGAAGCGGAGCTACTGTTCCTGTCAGTTTCCTAAGCAGAGTTGAACTAGATATTGCCCCTGTGTGTAGGCAGGACAGTTCTTTTGTTCTGAGCAAGCTCACTGTTCAGACCCAATAAGAAACACAGTAGAGTAGAAGAGTGCTCTTTTCTCAAAAGCAGAGGGTGTTTCTTGTAAAGCGAGCTAGCATTTGTTTCCCAGTCCTAAATGGAGTTGAATCACATGCAGTTTCTTGTCCTAAGAGCAAGAGTTGTTTTCTGGTAAGAAGAGTCACTATTGTGCTCCCATTGTCATTAACAGTGCAAATACCACTGGTGTCTGTTCCCAGCAAGTACAGTGTATTGGACTGAAGCGGAGCTACTGTTCTTTTCAGTTTCCTAAGCATAATTGAACTAGATATGTCCGTATTTGTATGAAGCACATTTCTTTTGTTCTGAGCAAGCTCACTGTTCTGGCCCTATAGGAAACACAGTAGAGTACAAGAGTGCTCTTTTCTCAAAAGCAGAGTGGGTTTCTTTTAAGGCGAGCTATCGTTTGTTTTCCAGTCCTAAATGGAGTTGAATCACATGCAGTTTT
The DNA here is from genome assembly GCF_949786415.1 of Peromyscus eremicus. Classification (NCBI taxonomy): domain Eukaryota; kingdom Metazoa; phylum Chordata; class Mammalia; order Rodentia; family Cricetidae; genus Peromyscus; species Peromyscus eremicus. The sequence continues at coordinate 694,098 of NW_026734296.1, forward strand.
TGGTCCTATGAGCAAGAGATGTTTTCTGGTAAGGAAAGTCACTCTTGCGCTCCCATTGCCATACACAGTGCAAATAGCACTCGCGTCTGTTCCCAGCAAGTACAGTGTTTTGGACTGAAGCGGAGCTACTGTTCTTGTCAGTTTGCTAAGCAGAGTTGAACTAGATATGGCCCCTGTGTGTAGGAAGCACTGTTCTTTTGTTCTGAGCAAGCTCACTGTTCGGACCACATAGGAAATTCAGTACAGTAGAAGAGTGCTCTTTTCTCAAAAGCAGAGTGTGTTTCTTGTAAGGCGAGCTAGTGTTTGTTTCCCAGTCCTAAATGGAGTTGAATCACATGCAGTTTCTTGTCCTACGAGCAAGAGTTTTTTTCTGGTAAGAAGAGTCACTATTGTGCTCCCATTGTCATACACAGGGCAAACAGCACTGGAGTCTGTTCCCAGCAAGTACAGTGTATTGGACTGAAGAGAATCTACTGTTCTTGTCAGTTTCCTAAGCAGAATTGAACTAGATATGGCCATATTTGTAGGAATCACAGTTCTTTTGTTCTGAGCAAACTCACTGTTCTGGCCCTATAGGAAAAACAGTAGAGTAGAAGAGTGCTCTTTTCTCAAAAGCAGAGTGTGTTTCTTGTAATGCTAGCTAGCGTTTGTTTCCCAGTCCTAAATGGAGTTGAATCACATGCAGTTTTTGGTCCTACGAGCAAGAGTTGTTTTCTGGTAAGGAAAGTCATTATTGCGCTCGCATTGCCATACACAGTGCAAATAGCACTGGCGTCTGTTCCCAGCAAGTACAGTGCATTGGACTGAAGCGGAGCTACTGTTCCTGTCAGTTTCCTAAGCAGAGTTGAACTAGATATTGCCCATGTGTGTAGGCAGGACAGTTCTTTTGTTCTGAGCAAGCTCACTGTTCAGACCCAATAAGAAACACAGTAGAGTAGAAGAGTGCTCTTTTCTCAAAAGCAGAGGGTGTTTCTTGTAAAGCGAGCTAGCATTTGTTTCCCAGTCCTAAATGGAGTTGAATCACATGCAGTTTCTTGTCCTAAGAGCAAGAGTTGTTTTCTGGTAAGAAGAGTCACTATTGTGCTCCCATTGTCATTAACAGTGCAAATACCACTGGTGTCTGTTCCCAGCAAGTACAGTGTATTGGACTGAAGCGGAGCTACTGTTCTTTTCAGTTTCCTAAGCATAATTGAACTAGATATGTCCGTATTTGTATGAAGCACAGTTCTTTTGTTCTGAGCAAGCTCACTGTTCTGGCCCTATAGGAAACACAGTAGAGTACAAGAGTGCTCTTTTCTCAAAAGCAGAGTGGGTTTCTTTTAAGGCGACCTATCGTTTGTTTTCCAGTCCTAAATGGAGTTGAATCACATGCAGTTTTTGGTCCTATGAGCAAGAGATGTTTTCTGGTAAGGAAAGTCTCTCTTGCGCTCCCATTGCCATACACAGTGCAAATAGCACTCGCGTCTGTTCCCAGCAAGTACAGTGTTTTGGACTGAAGCGGAGCTACTGTTCTTGTCAGTTTGCTAAGCAGAGTTGAACTAGATATGGCCCCTGTGTGTAGGAAGCACTGTTCTTTTGTTCTGAGCAAGCTCACTGTTCGGACCACATAGGAAATTCAGTACAGTAGAAGAGTGCTCTTTTCTCAAAAGCAGAGTGTGTTTCTTGTAAGGCGAGCTAGTGTTTGTTTCCCAGTCAGAAATTGAGTTGAATCCCATGCAGTTTCTGGTCCTACGAGCAAGAGGTGTTTTCTGATAAGAAGAGTCACTATTGCGCTCCCATTGTCATACAGAGGACAAATAGCACTGGTGTCTGTTCCCTGCATGTGCAGTGTATTAGACTGAATTGGAGCTACTGTTCTTGTCAGTTTCCTAAGCAGAGTTGAACTAGATATGGCCCGTGTGTGGAGGAAACACAGTTCTGTTGTTCTGAGCAAGCTCACTGTTCGGACCCCATAGGATACACAGTAGAGTAGAAGAGTGCTCTTTTCTCAAAAGCAGAGTGTGTTTCTTGTAAGGCGAGATAGTGTTTGTTTCCCAGTCCTAAATGGAGTTGAATCACATGCAGTTTCTTGTCCTACGAGCAAGAGTTGTTTTCTGGTAAGAAGAGTCACTATTGTGCTCCCATTGTCATACACAGGGCAAACAGCACTGGAGTCTGTTCCCAGCAAGTACAGTGTATTGGACTGAAGAGAATCTACTGTTCTTGTCAGTTTCCTAAGCAGAATTGAACTAAATATGGCCGTATTTGTAGGAATCACAGTTCTTTTGTTCTGAGCAAACTCACTGTTCTGGCCCTATAGGAAAAACAGTAGAGTAGAAGAGTGCTCTTTTCTCAAAAGCAGAGTGTGTTTCTTGTAAGGCTAGCTAGCGTTTGTTTCCCAGTCCTAAATGGAGTTGAATCACATGCAGTTTTTGGTCCTACGAGCAAGAGTTGTTTTCTGGTAAGGAAAGTCATTATTGCGCTCGCATTGCCATACACAGTGCAAATAGCACTGGCGTCTGTTCCCAGCAAGTACAGTGCATTGGACTGAAGCGGAGCTACTGTTCCTGTCAGTTTCCTAAGCAGAGTTGAACTAGATATTGCCCCTGTGTGTAGGCAGGACAGTTCTTTTGTTCTGAGCAAGCTCACTGTTCAGACCCAATAGGAAACACAGTAGAGAAGAAGAGTGCTCTTTTCTCAAAAGCAGAGGGTGTTTCTTGTAAAGCGAGCTAGCATTTGTTTCCCAGTCCTAAATGGAGTTGAATCACATGCAGTTTCTTGTCCTAAGAGCAAGAGTTGTTTTCTGGTAAGAAGAGTCACTATTGTGCTCCCATTGTCATTAACAGTGCAAATAACACTGGCGTCTGTTCCCAGCATGTACACTGTATTGGACTGAAGAGGATCTACTGTTCTTTTCAGTTTCCTAAGCACAATTGACTAGATATGGCCGTATTTGTATGAAGCACAGTTCTTTTGTTCTGAGCAAGCTCACTGTTCTGGCCCTATAAGAAACACAGTAGAGTAGAAGAATGTTCTTTTCTCAAAAGCAGAGTGTGTTTCTTGTAAGGCGAGCTAGCGTTTGTTTCCCAGTCCTAAATGGAGTTGAATCACATGTAGTTTTTGGTCCTATGAGCAAGAGTTGTTTTCTGGTAAAGAAAGTCACTCTTGCGCTCCCATTGCCATACACAGTGCAAATAGCACTCGCGTCTGTTCCCAGCAAGTACAGCGTATTGGACTGAAGCGGAGCTACTGTTCTTTTCAGTTTGCTAAGCAGAGTTGAACTAGATATGGCCCCTGTGTGTAGGAAGCACTGTTCTTTTGTTCTGAGCAAGCTCACTGTTCGGACCCCCTAGGAAACACAGTAGAGTAGAAGAGTGCTCTTTTCTCAAAAGCAGAGTGTGTTTCTTGTAATGCGAGCTAGTGTTTGTTTCCCAGTCCTAAATGGAGTTGAATCACATGCAGTTTTTGGTCCTACGAGCAAGAGTTGTTTTCTCGTAAGGAGGGTCACTATTGCGCTCCCAATGCCATACACAGAGCAAATAGCACTCGCGTCTGTTCCCAGCAAGTACAGTGTATTGGACTGAAGAGGAGCTACTGTTCTTGTCAGTTTCCTAAGCAGAGTTGAACTAGATATGGCCCCTGTGTGTAGGAAGCACAGTTCTTTTGTTCTGAGCAAGCTCAATTTTTGGACCCCATAGGAAACACAGTAGAGTAGAAGTGTGCTCTTTTCTCAAAAGCAGAGTATGTTTCTTGTAAGGCGAGCTAGCGTTTGTTTCCCAATCTGAAATGGAGTTGAATCACATGCAGTTTTTGGTCCTACGAGCAAGAGTTGTTTTCTGGTAAGAAGAGTCACTATTGCGCTCCCATTGTCATCCACAGGGCAAATCACACTGGCATCTGTTCCCAGCATGTACAGTGTATTGGACTGAAGATGATCTACTGCTCTTGTCAGTTTCCTAAGCAGAGTTTAACTAGATATGGACCGTGTGTGTATGAAGCACAGTTTGTTGTTCTGAGAATGCTCACTGTTCTGGCCCTATAGGAAACACATTAGAGTAGAAGAGTGCTCCTTTCTCAATCCAGAGTGTGTTTCTTGTAAGTCGAGCTATCGTTTGTTTCCCAGTCCTAAATAGAGTTGAATCCCATGCAGTTTCTCGTCGTATCAGCAAGAGTTGTTATCTGATAAGAAGAGTCACTATTGCGCGCCTATTGCCATACACAGTACAAATAGCACTCGCGTCTGTTCCCAGCTAGGACAGTGTATTAGACTGAGGAGGAGCTACCGTTCTTGTCAGTTTTCTAAGCAGAGTTGAACTAGATATGGCCCCTGTGTGTAGGAAGCACAGTTCTTTTGTTCTGAGCAAGCTCACTTTTCGGAACCCATAGAAAACACATTAGAGTAGAAGAGTGCTCTTTTCTCAAAAGCAGAGTGTGTTTCTTGTAAGGCGAGCTAGTGTTTGTTTCCCAGTACTAAATGGAGTTGAATCACATGCAGTTTTTGGTCCTATGAGCAAGAGTTTTTTTCTGGTAAGAAAAGTCATTATTGCGCTCGCATTGCCATACACAGTGCAAATACCACTGGTGTCTGTTCCCAGCAAGTACAGTGTATTGGACTGAAGCGGAGCTACTGTTCTTTTCAGTTTCCTAAGCATAATTGAACTAGATATGTCCGTATTTGTATGAAGCACATTTCTTTTGTTCTGAGCAAGCTCACTGTTCTGGCCCTATAGGAAACACAGTAGAGTACAAGAGTGCTCTTTTCTCAAAAGCAGAGTGGGTTTCTTTTAAGGCGAGCTATCGTTTGTTTTCCAGTCCTAAATGGAGTTGAATCACATGCAGTTTTTGGTCCTATGAGCAAGAGATGTTTTCTGGTAAGGAAAGTCACTCTTGCGCTCCCATTGCCATACACAGTGCAAATAGCACTCGCGTCTGTTCCCAGCAAGTACAGTGTTTTGGACTGAAGCGGAGCTACTGTTCTTGTCAGTTTGCTAAGCAGAGTTGAACTAGATATGGCCCCTGTGTGTAGGAAGCACTGTTCTTTTGTTCTGAGCAAGCTCACTGTTCGGACCACATAGGAAATTCAGTACAGTAGAAGAGTGCTCTTTTCTCAAAAGCAGAGTGTGTTTCTTGTAAGGCGAGCTAGTGTTTGTTTCCCAGTCCTAAATGGAGTTGAATCCCATGCAGTTTCTTGTCCTACGAGCAAGAGTTGTTTTCTGGTAAGAAGAGTCACTATTGTGCTCCCATTGTCATACACAGGGCAAACAGCACTGGAGTCTGTTCCCAGCAAGTACAGTGTATTGGACTGAAGAGAATCTACTGTTCTTGTCAGTTTCCTAAGCAGAATTGAACTAGATATGGCCGTATTTGTAGGAATCACAGTTCTTTTGTTCTGAGCAAACTCACTGTTCTGGCCCTATAGGAAAAACAGTAGAGTAGAAGAGTGCTCTTTTCTCAAAAGCAGAGTGTGTTTCTTGTAAGGCTAGCTAGCGTTTGTTTCCCAGTCCTAAATGGAGTTGAATCACATGCAGTTTTTGGTCCTACGAGCAAGAGTTGTTTTCTGGTAAGGAAAGTCATTATTGCGCTCGCATTGCCATACACAGTGCAAATAGCACTGGCGTCTGTTCCCAGCAAGTACAGTGCATTGGACTGAAGCGGAGCTACTGTTCCTGTCAGTTTCCTAAGCAGAGTTGAACTAGATATTGCCCATGTGTGTAGGCAGGACAGTTCTTTTGTTCTGAGCAAGCTCACTGTTCAGACCCAATAAGAAACACAGTAGAGTAGAAGAGTGCTCTTTTCTCAAAAGCAGAGGGTGTTTCTTGTAAAGCGAGCTAGCATTTGTTTCCCAGTCCTAAATGGAGTTGAATCACATGCAGTTTCTTGTCCTAAGAGCAAGAGTTGTTTTCTGGTAAGAAGAGTCACTATTGTGCTCCCATTGTCATTAACAGTGCAAATACCACTGGTGTCTGTTCCCAGCAAGTACAGTGTATTGGACTGAAGCGGAGCTACTGTTCTTTTCAGTTTCCTAAGCATAATTGAACTAGATATGTCCGTATTTGTATGAAGCACAGTTCTTTTGTTCTGAGCAAGCTCACTGTTCTGGCCCTATAGGAAACACAGTAGAGTACAAGAGTGCTCTTTTCTCAAAAGCAGAGTGGGTTTCTTTTAAGGCGAGCTATCGTTTGTTTTCCAGTCCTAAATGGAGTTGAATCACATGCAGTTTTTGGTCCTATGAGCAAGAGATGTTTTCTGGTAAGGAAAGTCTCTCTTGCGCTCCCATTGCCATACACAGTGCAAATAGCACTCGCGTCTGTTCCCAGCAAGTACAGTGTTTTGGACTGAAGCGGAGCTACTGTTCTTGTCAGTTTGCTAAGCAGAGTTGAACTAGATATGCCCCTGTGTGTAGGAAGCACTGTTCTTTTGTTCTGAGCAAGCTCACTGTTCGGACCACATAGGAAATTCAGTACAGTAGAAGAGTGCTCTTTTCTCAAAAGCAGAGTGTGTTTCTTGTAAGGCGAGCTAGTGTTTGTTTCCCTGTCAGAAATTGAGTTGAATCCCATGCAGTTTCTGGTCCTACGAGCAAGAGGTGTTTTCTGATAAGAAGAGTCACTATTGCGCTCCCATTGTCATACAGAGGACAAATAGCACTGGTGTCTGTTCCCTGCATGTGCAGTGTATTAGACTGAATTGGAGCTACTGTTCTTGTCAGTTTCCTAAGCAGAGTTGAACTAGATATGGCCCGTGTGTGGAGGAAACACAGTTCTGTTGTTCTGAGCAAGCTCACTGTTCGGACCCCATAGGATACACAGTAGAGTAGAAGAGTGCTCTTTTCTCAAAAGCAGAGTGTGTTTCTTGTAAGGCGAGATAGTGTTTGTTTCCCAGTCCTAAATGGAGTTGAATCACATGCAGTTTCTTGTCCTATGTGCAAGAGTTGTTTTCTGGTAAGAAGAGTCACTATTGTGCTCCCATTGTCATACACAGGGCAAACAGCACTGGAGTCTGTTCCCAGCAAGTACAGTGTATTGGACTGAAGAGAATCTACTGTTCTTGTCAGTTTCCTAAGCAGAATTGAACTAAATATGGCCGTATTTGTAGGAATCACAGTTCTTTTGTTCTGAGCAAACTCACTGTTCTGGCCCTATAGGAAAAAAAGTAGAGTAGAAGAGTGCTCTTTTCTCAAAAGCAGAGTGTGTTTCTTGTAAGGCTAGCTAGCGTTTGTTTCCCAGTCCTGAATGGAGTTGAATCACATGCAGTTTTTGGTCCTACGAGCAAGAGTTGTTTTCTGGTAAGGAAAGTCATTATTGCGCTCGCATTGCCATACACAGTGCAAATAGCACTGGCGTCTGTTCCCAGCAAGTACAGTGCATTGGACTGAAGCGGAGCTACTGTTCCTGTCAGTTTCCTAAGCAGAGTTGAACTAGATATTGCCCCTGTGTGTAGGCAGGACAGTTCTTTTGTTCTGAGCAAGCTCACTGTTCAGACCCAATAGGAAACACAGTAGAGAAGAAGAGTGCTCTTTTCTCAAAAGCAGAGGGTGTTTCTTGTAAAGCGAGCTAGCATTTGTTTCCCAGTCCTAAATGGAGTTGAATCACATGCAGTTTCTTGTCCTAAGAGCAAGAGTTGTTTTCTGGTAAGAAGAGTCACTATTGTGCTCCCATTGTCATTAACAGTGCAAATAACACTGGCGTCTGTTCCCAGCATGTACACTGTATTGGACTGAAGAGGATCTACTGTTCTTTTCAGTTTCCTAAGCACAATTGACTAGATATGGCCGTATTTGTATGAAGCACAGTTCTTTTGTTCTGAGCAAGCTCACTGTTCTGGCCCTATAAGAAACACAGTAGAGTAGAAGAATGTTCTTTTCTCAAAAGCAGAGTGTGTTTCTTGTAAGGCGAGCTAGCGTTTGTTTCCCAGTCCTAAATGGAGTTGAATCACATGTAGTTTTTGGTCCTATGAGCAAGAGTTGTTTTCTGGTAAAGAAAGTCACTCTTGCGCTCCCATTGCCATACACAGTGCAAATAGCACTCGCGTCTGTTCCCAGCAAGTACAGTGTATTGGACTGAAGCGGAGCTACTGTTCTTTTCAGTTTGCTAAGCAGAGTTGAACTAGATATGGCCCCTGTGTGTAGGAAGCACTGTTCTTTTGTTCTGAGCAAGCTCACTGTTCGGACCCCCTAGGAAACACAGTAGAGTAGAAGAGTGCTCTTTTCTCAAAAGCAGAGTGTGTTTCTTGTAATGCGAGCTAGTGTTTGTTTCCCAGTCCTAAATGGAGTTGAATCACATGCAGTTTTTGGTCCTACGAGCAAGAGTTGTTTTCTCGTAAGGAGGGTCACTATTGCGCTCCCAATGCCATACACAGAGCAAATAGCACTCGCGTCTGTTCCCAGCAAGTACAGTGTATTGGACTGAAGAGGAGCTACTGTTCTTGTCAGTTTCCTAAGCAGAGTTGAACTAGATATGGCCCCTGTGTGTAGGAAGCACAGTTCTTTTGTTCTGAGCAAGCTCAATTTTTGGACCCCATAGGAAACACAGTAGAGTAGAAGTGTGCTCTTTTCTCAAAAGCAGAGTATGTTTCTTGTAAGGCGACCTAGCGTTTGTTTCCCAATCTGAAATGGAGTTGAATCACATGCAGTTTTTGGTCCTACGAGCAAGAGTTGTTTTCTGGTAAGAAGAGTCACTATTGCGCTCCCATTGTCATCCACAGGGCAAATCACACTGGCATCTGTTCCCAGCATGTACAGTGTATTGGACTGAAGAGGATCTACTGCTCTTGTCAGTTTCCTAAGCAGAGTTTAACTAGATATGGACCGTGTGTGTATGAAGCACAGTTTGTTGTTCTGAGAATGCTCACTGTTCTGGCCCTATAGGAAACACATTAGAGTAGAAGAGTGCTCCTTTCTCAATCCAGAGTGTGTTTCTTGTAAGTCGAGCTATCGTTTGTTTCCCAGTCCTAAATAGAGTTGAATCCCATGCAGTTTCTCGTCGTATCAGCAAGAGTTGTTATCTGATAAGAAGAGTCACTATTGCGCGCCTATTGCCATACACAGTACAAATAGCACTCGCGTCTGTTCCCAGCTAGGACAGTGTATTAGACTGAGGAGGAGCTACCGTTCTTGTCAGTTTTCTAAGCAGAGTTGAACTAGATATGGCCCCTGTGTGTAGGAAGCACAGTTCTTTTGTTCTGAGCAAGCTCACTTTTCGGAACCCATAGAAAACACATTAGAGTAGAAGAGTGCTCTTTTCTCAAAAGCAGAGTGTGTTTCTTGTAAGGCGAGCTAGTGTTTGTTTCCCAGTACTAAATGGAGTTGAATCACATGCAGTTTTTGGTCCTATGAGCAAGAGTTTTTTTCTGGTAAGAAAAGTCATTATTGCGCTCGCATTGCCATACACAGTGCAAATACCACTGGTGTCTGTTCCCAGCAAGTACAGTGTATTGGACTGAAGCGGAGCTACTGTTCTTTTCAGTTTCCTAAGCATAATTGAACTAGATATGTCCGTATTTGTATGAAGCACATTTCTTTTGTTCTGAGCAAGCTCACTGTTCTGGCCCTATAGGAAACACAGTAGAGTACAAGAGTGCTCTTTTCTCAAAAGCAGAGTGGGTTTCTTTTAAGGCGAGCTATCGTTTGTTTTCCAGTCCTAAATGGAGTTGAATCACATGCAGTTTTTGGTCCTATGAGCAAGAGATGTTTTCTGGTAAGGAAAGTCACTCTTGCGCTCCCATTGCCATACACAGTGCAAATAGCACTCGCGTCTGTTCCCAGCAAGTACAGTGTTTTGGACTGAAGCGGAGCTACTGTTCTTGTCAGTTTGCTAAGCAGAGTTGAACTAGATATGGCCCCTGTGTGTAGGAAGCACTGTTCTTTTGTTCTGAGCAAGCTCACTGTTCGGACCACATAGGAAATTCAGTACAGTAGAAGAGTGCTCTTTTCTCAAAAGCAGAGTGTGTTTCTTGTAAGGCGAGCTAGTGTTTGTTTCCCAGTCCTAAATGGAGTTGAATCACATGCAGTTTCTTGTCCTACGAGCAAGAGTTGTTTTCTGGTAAGAAGAGTCACTATTGTGCTCCCATTGTCATACACAGGGCAAACAGCACTGGAGTCTGTTCCCAGCAAGTACAGTGTATTGGACTGAAGAGAATCTACTGTTCTTGTCAGTTTCCTAAGCAGAATTGAACTAGATATGGCCGTATTTGTAGGAATCACAGTTCTTTTGTTCTGAGCAAACTCACTGTTCTGGCCCTATAGGAAAAACAGTAGAGTAGAAGAGTGCTCTTTTCTCAAAAGCAGAGTGTGTTTCTTGTAATGCTAGCTAGCGTTTGTTTCCCAGTCCTAAATGGAGTTGAATCACATGCAGTTTTTGGTCCTACGAGCAAGAGTTGTTTTCTGGTAAGGAAAGTCATTATTGCGCTCGCATTGCCATACACAGTGCAAATAGCACTGGCGTCTGTTCCCAGCAAGTACAGTGCATTGGACTGAAGCGGAGCTACTGTTCCTGTCAGTTTCCTAAGCAGAGTTGAACTAGATATTGCCCCTGTGTGTAGGCAGGACAGTTCTTTTGTTCTGAGCAAGCTCACTGTTCAGACCCAATAAGAAACACAGTAGAGTAGAAGAGTGCTCTTTTCTCAAAAGCAGAGGGTGTTTCTTGTAAAGCGAGCTAGCATTTGTTTCCCAGTCCTAAATGGAGTTGAATCACATGCAGTTTCTTGTCCTAAGAGCAAGAGTTGTTTTCTGGTAAGAAGAGTCACTATTGTGCTCCCATTGTCATTAACAGTGCAAATACCACTGGTGTCTGTTCCCAGCAAGTACAGTGTATTGGACTGAAGCGGAGCTACTGTTCTTTTCAGTTTCCTAAGCATAATTGAACTAGATATGTCCGTATTTGTATGAAGCACAGTTCTTTTGTTCTGAGCAAGCTCACTGTTCTGGCCCTATAGGAAACACAGTAGAGTACAAGAGTGCTCTTTTCTCAAAAGCAGAGTGGGTTTCTTTTAAGGCGACCTATCGTTTGTTTTCCAGTCCTAAATGGAGTTGAATCACATGCAGTTTTTGGTCCTATGAGCAAGAGATGTTTTCTGGTAAGGAAAGTCTCTCTTGCGCTCCCATTGCCATACACAGTGCAAATAGCACTCGCGTCTGTTCCCAGCAAGTACAGTGTTTTGGACTGAAGCGGAGCTACTGTTCTTGTCAGTTTGCTAAGCAGAGTTGAACTAGATATGGCCCCTGTGTGTAGGAAGCACTGTTCTTTTGTTCTGAGCAAGCTCACTGTTCGGACCACATAGGAAATTCAGTACAGTAGAAGAGTGCTCTTTTCTCAAAAGCAGAGTGTGTTTCTTGTAAGGCGAGCTAGTGTTTGTTTCCCAGTTAGAAATTGAGTTGAATCCCATGCAGTTTCTGGTCCTACGAGCAAGAGGTGTTTTCTGATAAGAAGAGTCACTATTGCGCTCCCATTGTCATACAGAGGACAAATAGCACTGGTGTCTGTTCCCTGCATGTGCAGTGTATTAGACTGAATTGGAGCTACTGTTCTTGTCAGTTTCCTAAGCAGAGTTGAACTAGATATGGCCCGTGTGTGGAGGAAACACAGTTCTGTTGTTCTGAGCAAGCTCACTGTTCGGACCCCATAGGATACACAGTAGAGTAGAAGAGTGCTCTTTTCTCAAAAGCAGAGTGTGTTTCTTGTAAGGCGAGATAGTGTTTGTTTCCCAGTCCTAAATGGAGTTGAATCACATGCAGTTTCTTGTCCTACGAGCAAGAGTTGTTTTCTGGTAAGAAGAGTCACTATTGTGCTCCCATTGTCATACACAGGGCAAACAGCACTGGAGTCTGTTCCCAGCAAGTACAGTGTATTGGACTGAAGAGAATCTACTGTTCTTGTCAGTTTCCTAAGCAGAATTGAACTAGATATGGCCGTATTTGTAGGAATCACAGTTCTTTTGTTCTGAGCAAACTCACTGTTCTGGCCCTATAGGAAAAACAGTAGAGTAGAAGAGTGCTCTTTTCTCAAAAGCAGAGTGTGTTTCTTGTAAGGCTAGCTAGCGTTTGTTTCCCAGTCCTAAATGGAGTTGAATCACATGCAGTTTTTGGTCCTACGAGCAAGAGTTGTTTTCTGGTAAGGAAAGTCATTATTGCGCTCGCATTGCCATACACAGTGCAAATAGCACTGGCGTCTGTTCCCAGCAAGTACAGTGCATTGGACTGAAGCGGAGCTACTGTTCCTGTCAGTTTCCTAAGCAGAGTTGAACTAGATATTGCCCCTGTGTGTAGGCAGGACAGTTCTTTTGTTCTGAGCAAGCTCACTGTTCAGACCCAATAGGAAACACAGTAGAGAAGAAGAGTGCTCTTTTCTCAAAAGCAGAGGGTGTTTCTTGTAAAGCGAGCTAGCATTTGTTTCCCAGTCCTAAATGGAGTTGAATCACATGCAGTTTCTTGTCCTAAGAGCAAGAGTTGTTTTCTGGTAAGAAGAGTCACTATTGTGCTCCCATTGTCATTAACAGTGCAAATAACACTGGCGTCTGTTCCCAGCATGTACACTGTATTGGACTGAAGAGGATCTACTGTTCTTTTCAGTTTCCTAAGCACAATTGACTAGATATGGCCGTATTTGTATGAAGCACAGTTCTTTTGTTCTGAGCAAGCTCACTGTTCTGGCCCTATAAGAAACACAGTAGAGTAGAAGAATGTTCTTTTCTCAAAAGCAGAGTGTGTTTCTTGTAAGGCGAGCTAGCGTTTGTTTCCCAGTCCTAAATGGAGTTGAATCACATGTAGTTTTTGGTCCTATGAGCAAGAGTTGTTTTCTGGTAAAGAAAGTCACTCTTGCGCTCCCATTGCCATACACAGTGCAAATAGCACTCGCGTCTGTTCCCAGCAAGTACAGTGTATTGGACTGAAGCGGAGCTACTGTTCTTTTCAGTTTGCTAAGCAGAGTTGAACTAGATATGGCCCCTGTGTGTAGGAAGCACTGTTCTTTTGTTCTGAGCAAGCTCACTGTTCGGACCCCCTAGGAAACACAGTAGAGTAGAAGAGTGCTCTTTTCTCAAAAGCAGAGTGTGTTTCTTGTAATGCGAGCTAGTGTTTGTTTCCCAGTCCTAAATGGAGTTGAATCACATGCAGTTTTTGGTCCTACGAGCAAGAGTTGTTTTCTCGTAAGGAGGGTCACTATTGCGCTCCCAATGCCATACACAGAGCAAATAGCACTCGCGTCTGTTCCCAGCAAGTACAGTGTATTGGACTGAAGAGGAGCTACTGTTCTTGTCAGTTTCCTAAGCAGAGTTGAACTAGATATGGCCCCTGTGTGTAGGAAGCACAGTTCTTTTGTTCTGAGCAAGCTCAATTTTTGGACCCCATAGGAAACACAGTAGAGTAGAAGTGTGCTCTTTTCTCAAAAGCAGAGTATGTTTCTTGTAAGGCGAGCTAGCGTTTGTTTCCCAATCTGAAATGGAGTTGAATCACATGCAGTTTTTGGTCCTACGAGCAAGAGTTGTTTTCTGGTAAGAAGAGTCACTATTGCGCTCCCATTGTCATCCACAGGGCAAATCACACTGGCATCTGTTCCCAGCATGTACAGTGTATTGGACTGAAGAGGATCTACTGCTCTTGTCAGTTTCCTAAGCAGAGTTTAACTAGATATGGACCGTGTGTGTATGAAGCACAGTTTGTTGTTCTGAGAATGCTCACTGTTCTGGCCCTATAGGAAACACATTAGAGTAGAAGAGTGCTCCTTTCTCAATCCAGAGTGTGTTTCTTGTAAGTCGAGCTATCGTTTGTTTCCCAGTCCTAAATAGAGTTGAATCCCATGCAGTTTCTCGTCGTATCAGCAAGAGTTGTTATCTGATAAGAAGAGTCACTATTGCGCGCCTATTGCCATACACAGTACAAATAGCACTCGCGTCTGTTCCCAGCTAGGACAGTGTATTAGACTGAGGAGGAGCTACCGTTCTTGTCAGTTTTCTAAGCAGAGTTGAACTAGATATGGCCCCTGTGTGTAGGAAGCACAGTTCTTTTGTTCTGAGCAAGCTCACTTTTCGGAACCCATAGAAAACACATTAGAGTAGAAGAGTGCTCTTTTCTCAAAAGCAGAGTGTGTTTCTTGTAAGGCGAGCTAGTGTTTGTTTCCCAGTACTAAATGGAGTTGAATCACATGCAGTTTTTGGTCCTATGAGCAAGAGTTTTTTTCTGGTAAGAAAAGTCATTATTGCGCTCGCATTGCCATACACAGTGCAAATACCACTGGTGTCTGTTCCCAGCAAGTACAGTGTATTGGACTGAAGCGGAGCTACTGTTCTTTTCAGTTTCCTAAGCATAATTGAACTAGATATGTCCGTATTTGTATGAAGCACATTTCTTTTGTTCTGAGCAAGCTCACTGTTCTGGCCCTATAGGAAACACAGTAGAGTACAAGAGTGCTCTTTTCTCAAAAGCAGAGTGGGTTTCTTTTAAGGCGAGCTATCGTTTGTTTTCCAGTCCTAAATGGAGTTGAATCACATGCAGTTTTTGGTCCTATGAGCAAGAGATGTTTTCTGGTAAGGAAAGTCACTCTTGCGCTCCCATTGCCATACACAGTGCAAATAGCACTCGCGTCTGTTCCCAGCAAGTACAGTGTTTTGGACTGAAGCGGAGCTACTGTTCTTGTCAGTTTGCTAAGCAGAGTTGAACTAGATATGGCCCCTGTGTGTAGGAAGCACTGTTCTTTTGTTCTGAGCAAGCTCACTGTTCGGACCACATAGGAAATTCAGTACAGTAGAAGAGTGCTCTTTTCTCAAAAGCAGAGTGTGTTTCTTGTAAGGCGAGCTAGTGTTTGTTTCCCAGTCCTAAATGGAGTTGAATCACATGCAGTTTCTTGTCCTACGAGCAAGAGTTGTTTTCTGGTAAGAAGAGTCACTATTGTGCTCCCATTGTCATACACAGGGCAAACAGCACTGGAGTCTGTTCCCAGCAAGTACAGTGTATTGGACTGAAGAGAATCTACTGTTCTTGTCAGTTTCCTAAGCAGAATTGAACTAGATATGGCCGTATTTGTAGGAATCACAGTTCTTTTGTTCTGAGCAAACTCACTGTTCTGGCCCTATAGGAAAAACAGTAGAGTAGAAGAGTGCTCTTTTCTCAAAAGCAGAGTGTGTTTCTTGTAATGCTAGCTAGCGTTTGTTTCCCAGTCCTAAATGGAGTTGAATCACATGCAGTTTTTGGTCCTACGAGCAAGAGTTGTTTTCTGGTAAGGAAAGTCATTATTGCGCTCGCATTGCCATACACAGTGCAAATAGCACTGGCGTCTGTTCCCAGCAAGTACAGTGCATTGGACTGAAGCGGAGCTACTGTTCCTGTCAGTTTCCTAAGCAGAGTTGAACTAGATATTGCCCCTGTGTGTAGGCAGGACAGTTCTTTTGTTCTGAGCAAGCTCACTGTTCAGACCCAATAAGAAACACAGTAGAGTAGAAGAGTGCTCTTTTCTCAAAAGCAGAGGGTGTTTCTTGTAAAGCGAGCTAGCATTTGTTTCCCAGTCCTAAATGGAGTTGAATCACATGCAGTTTCTTGTCCTAAGAGCAAGAGTTGTTTTCTGGTAAGAAGAGTCACTATTGTGCTCCCATTGTCATTAACAGTGCAAATACCACTGGTGTCTGTTCCCAGCAAGTACAGTGTATTGGACTGAAGCGGAGCTACTGTTCTTTTCAGTTTCCTAAGCATAATTGAACTAGATATGTCCGTATTTGTATGAAGCACAGTTCTTTTGTTCTGAGCAAGCTCACTGTTCTGGCCCTATAGGAAACACAGTAGAGTACAAGAGTGCTCTTTTCTCAAAAGCAGAGTGGGTTTCTTTTAAGGCGACCTATCGTTTGTTTTCCAGTCCTAAATGGAGTTGAATCACATGCAGTTTTTGGTCCTATGAGCAAGAGATGTTTTCTGGTAAGGAAAGTCTCTCTTGCGCTCCCATTGCCATACACAGTGCAAATAGCACTCGCGTCTGTTCCCAGCAAGTACAGTGTTTTGGACTGAAGCGGAGCTACTGTTCTTGTCAGTTTGCTAAGCAGAGTTGAACTAGATATGGCCCCTGTGTGTAGGAAGCACTGTTCTTTTGTTCTGAGCAAGCTCACTGTTCGGACCACATAGGAAATTCAGTACAGTAGAAGAGTGCTCTTTTCTCAAAAGCAGAGTGTGTTTCTTGTAAGGCGAGCTAGTGTTTGTTTCCCAGTTAGAAATTGAGTTGAATCCCATGCAGTTTCTGGTCCTACGAGCAAGAGGTGTTTTCTGATAAGAAGAGTCACTATTGCGCTCCCATTGTCATACAGAGGACAAATAGCACTGGTGTCTGTTCCCTGCATGTGCAGTGTATTAGACTGAATTGGAGCTACTGTTCTTGTCAGTTTCCTAAGCAGAGTTGAACTAGATATGGCCCGTGTGTGGAGGAAACACAGTTCTGTTGTTCTGAGCAAGCTCACTGTTCGGACCCCATAGGATACACAGTAGAGTAGAAGAGTGCTCTTTTCTCAAAAGCAGAGTGTGTTTCTTGTAAGGCGAGATAGTGTTTGTTTCCCAGTCCTAAATGGAGTTGAATCACATGCAGTTTCTTGTCCTACGAGCAAGAGTTGTTTTCTGGTAAGAAGAGTCACTATTGTGCTCCCATTGTCATACACAGGGCAAACAGCACTGGAGTCTGTTCCCAGCAAGTACAGTGTATTGGACTGAAGAGAATCTACTGTTCTTGTCAGTTTCCTAAGCAGAATTGAACTAGATATGGCCGTATTTGTAGGAATCACAGTTCTTTTGTTCTGAGCAAACTCACTGTTCTGGCCCTATAGGAAAAACAGTAGAGTAGAAGAGTGCTCTTTTCTCAAAAGCAGAGTGTGTTTCTTGTAAGGCTAGCTAGCGTTTGTTTCCCAGTCCTAAATGGAGTTGAATCACATGCAGTTTTTGGTCCTACGAGCAAGAGTTGTTTTCTGGTAAGGAAAGTCATTATTGCGCTCGCATTGCCATACACAGTGCAAATAGCACTGGCGTCTGTTCCCAGCAAGTACAGTGCATTGGACTGAAGCGGAGCTACTGTTCCTGTCAGTTTCCTAAGCAGAGTTGAACTAGATATTGCCCCTGTGTGTAGGCAGGACAGTTCTTTTGTTCTGAGCAAGCTCACTGTTCAGACCCAATAGGAAACACAGTAGAGAAGAAGAGTGCTCTTTTCTCAAAAGCAGAGGGTGTTTCTTGTAAAGCGAGCTAGCATTTGTTTCCCAGTCCTAAATGGAGTTGAATCACATGCAGTTTCTTGTCCTAAGAGCAAGAGTTGTTTTCTGGTAAGAAGAGTCACTATTGTGCTCCCATTGTCATTAACAGTGCAAATAACACTGGCGTCTGTTCCCAGCATGTACACTGTATTGGACTGAAGAGGATCTACTGTTCTTTTCAGTTTCCTAAGCACAATTGACTAGATATGGCCGTATTTGTATGAAGCACAGTTCTTTTGTTCTGAGCAAGCTCACTGTTCTGGCCCTATAAGAAACACAGTAGAGTAGAAGAATGTTCTTTTCTCAAAAGCAGAGTGTGTTTCTTGTAAGGCGAGCTAGCGTTTGTTTCCCAGTCCTAAATGGAGTTGAATCACATGTAGTTTTTGGTCCTATGAGCAAGAGTTGTTTTCTGGTAAAGAAAGTCACTCTTGCGCTCCCATTGCCATACACAGTGCAAATAGCACTCGCGTCTGTTCCCAGCAAGTACAGTGTATTGGACTGAAGCGGAGCTACTGTTCTTTTCAGTTTGCTAAGCAGAGTTGAACTAGATATGGCCCCTGTGTGTAGGAAGCACTGTTCTTTTGTTCTGAGCAAGCTCACTGTTCGGACCCCCTAGGAAACACAGTAGAGTAGAAGAGTGCTCTTTTCTCAAAAGCAGAGTGTGTTTCTTGTAATGCGAGCTAGTGTTTGTTTCCCAGTCCTAAATGGAGTTGAATCACATGCAGTTTTTGGTCCTACGAGCAAGAGTTGTTTTCTCGTAAGGAGGGTCACTATTGCGCTCCCAATGCCATACACAGAGCAAATAGCACTCGCGTCTGTTCCCAGCAAGTACAGTGTATTGGACTGAAGAGGAGCTACTGTTCTTGTCAGTTTCCTAAGCAGAGTTGAACTAGATATGGCCCCTGTGTGTAGGAAGCACAGTTCTTTTGTTCTGAGCAAGCTCAATTTTTGGACCCCATAGGAAACACAGTAGAGTAGAAGTGTGCTCTTTTCTCAAAAGCAGAGTATGTTTCTTGTAAGGCGAGCTAGCGTTTGTTTCCCAATCTGAAATGGAGTTGAATCACATGCAGTTTTTGGTCCTACGAGCAAGAGTTGTTTTCTGGTAAGAAGAGTCACTATTGCGCTCCCATTGTCATCCACAGGGCAAATCACACTGGCATCTGTTCCCAGCATGTACAGTGTATTGGACTGAAGAGGATCTACTGCTCTTGTCAGTTTCCTAAGCAGAGTTTAACTAGATATGGACCGTGTGTGTATGAAGCACAGTTTGTTGTTCTGAGAATGCTCACTGTTCTGGCCCTATAGGAAACACATTAGAGTAGAAGAGTGCTCCTTTCTCAATCCAGAGTGTGTTTCTTGTAAGTCGAGCTATCGTTTGTTTCCCAGTCCTAAATAGAGTTGAATCCCATGCAGTTTCTCGTCGTATCAGCAAGAGTTGTTATCTGATAAGAAGAGTCACTATTGCGCGCCTATTGCCATACACAGTACAAATAGCACTCGCGTCTGTTCCCAGCTAGGACAGTGTATTAGACTGAGGAGGAGCTACCGTTCTTGTCAGTTTTCTAAGCAGAGTTGAACTAGATATGGCCCCTGTGTGTAGGAAGCACAGTTCTTTTGTTCTGAGCAAGCTCACTTTTCGGAACCCATAGAAAACACATTAGAGTAGAAGAGTGCTCTTTTCTCAAAAGCAGAGTGTGTTTCTTGTAAGGCGAGCTAGTGTTTGTTTCCCAGTACTAAATGGAGTTGAATCACATGCAGTTTTTGGTCCTATGAGCAAGAGTTTTTTTCTGGTAAGAAAAGTCATTATTGCGCTCGCATTGCCATACACAGTGCAAATACCACTGGTGTCTGTTCCCAGCAAGTACAGTGTATTGGACTGAAGCGGAGCTACTGTTCTTTTCAGTTTCCTAAGCATAATTGAACTAGATATGTCCGTATTTGTATGAAGCACATTTCTTTTGTTCTGAGCAAGCTCACTGTTCTGGCCCTATAGGAAACACAGTAGAGTACAAGAGTGCTCTTTTCTCAAAAGCAGAGTGGGTTTCTTTTAAGGCGAGCTATCGTTTGTTTTCCAGTCCTAAATGGAGTTGAATCACATGCAGTTTTTGGTCCTATGAGCAAGAGATGTTTTCTGGTAAGGAAAGTCACTCTTGCGCTCCCATTGCCATACACAGTGCAAATAGCACTCGCGTCTGTTCCCAGCAAGTACAGTGTTTTGGACTGAAGCGGAGCTACTGTTCTTGTCAGTTTGCTAAGCAGAGTTGAACTAGATATGGCCCCTGTGTGTAGGAAGCACTGTTCTTTTGTTCTGAGCAAGCTCACTGTTCGGACCACATAGGAAATTCAGTACAGTAGAAGAGTGCTCTTTTCTCAAAAGCAGAGTGTGTTTCTTGTAAGGCGAGCTAGTGTTTGTTTCCCAGTCCTAAATGGAGTTGAATCACATGCAGTTTCTTGTCCTACGAGCAAGAGTTTTTTTCTGGTAAGAAGAGTCACTATTGTGCTCCCATTGTCATACACAGGGCAAACAGCACTGGAGTCTGTTCCCAGCAAGTACAGTGTATTGGACTGAAGAGAATCTACTGTTCTTGTCAGTTTCCTAAGCAGAATTGAACTAGATATGGCCGTATTTGTAGGAATCACAGTTCTTTTGTTCTGAGCAAACTCACTGTTCTGGCCCTATAGGAAAAACAGTAGAGTAGAAGAGTGCTCTTTTCTCAAAAGCAGAGTGTGTTTCTTGTAATGCTAGCTAGCGTTTGTTTCCCAGTCCTAAATGGAGTTGAATCACATGCAGTTTTTGGTCCTACGAGCAAGAGTTGTTTTCTGGTAAGGAAAGTCATTATTGCGCTCGCATTGCCATACACAGTGCAAATAGCACTGGCGTCTGTTCCCAGCAAGTACAGTGCATTGGACTGAAGCGGAGCTACTGTTCCTGTCAGTTTCCTAAGCAGAGTTGAACTAGATATTGCCCATGTGTGTAGGCAGGACAGTTCTTTTGTTCTGAGCAAGCTCACTGTTCAGACCCAATAAGAAACACAGTAGAGTAGAAGAGTGCTCTTTTCTCAAAAGCAGAGGGTGTTTCTTGTAAAGCGAGCTAGCATTTGTTTCCCAGTCCTAAATGGAGT